>NC_133134.1:36699828-37002858 GCF_048418815.1 Hemitrygon akajei | reverse complement strand
TGGTGGGAGGAATCAGAGCAGAGCAGTGCAGCCACATGTGAAATGATGAAAAACCAAAAGCTGTAACTATGAAATAAAAATGAAACAACATTAATATAATCAGCAGTCAGGTAAAATCTGTAGACGGTGTAGCAGATGTAAGATTTTAAGCTGACAACCTTTCATTAGGTGCTGCCTGACCTGCTGTTGCTGGTAATGTTGGACAAATGTGAAACATTTGCACTACAAGCTGCAGATTACCTCCAGGAACGGGGATTTTAATTCAGCACCATAAGCAATTTTGAATTGCCAGTGGAAATAGAAAATATGTAGTCAGGCAAAAGACTGGTACATCTTCAAGAGTTTTTTTTTAAGATTGTTTGCTGTGAAATTATTTAGTGTGTGGAGAATAACTAACAGTGTGGAGATAGCACTTAAAATGTGAAATTCGGGCATAAATACAAGCCGGGAGCCAGCCAAAGAGCAAGCACTAGCTGTGTGGTCTTCTACATTAAACCAGTCACACGGATGCCACAGGTGGGTTCTGTGGGAAACAGTAGGTTATGCAAGTGTAGAAGGCAGGTATGCAATAAGTTCCATTAGTGAAAATGGGAGGAGGCTCAGAATGTCTCAAATGGCATTATGGTACAATTTATACACGGTAAAACATTTTGCATCAAGACATTAAAGACTGCAGTGTCCAAATGTGGAGCAACATACAATCTGCTGGAAGGACTCAGCAGGTCAAGCAGGGAAAAGAAATAAATTGTAGATATAGAGGTCAAAACCTTGCATTAGGTGCAATCAATATAGGCTGCATGCTGCACAAGGACAGATATAATGATGAGGCATATTTTATGATGTACCCTGGCTCTATTAGACATGGAGAAATGTAAATACAATAAAAAGGCAAGCTAGGCAGCTAAATATGACACTTTCTTTAGAGGTGGTGCAGATACAGTTAGGAGATAGAGAAAAGTTTGAATAACAGAAGCCAAAGACTAGGATGAAAGTGCAAGAAAGAATGGAATGTACTACCAGAAAATGTGTGTTTGTAATGTAAGTTGGTAATATTGACAAGACTATACTTTCATATGACGTAAGAAGAATTTTGAGAACAGACGTAATGCTGACTGTTTAGTGATGGCCAGCAAGAGCTGGGGACTTGTAATTAGCTGCAGATCCACAAGTTAATGATTGCAGCAAGATAGTAGGACAGGATGGGCCCATTACTGAAGTATCTGTTGAAGCTATACAAGATTAAGCAACTGCTATGCAATCCAAAGTAACAATCAAACCAGGGAGTAAGACTGGGGAGAGATGGTGATGAACCTATGGCACATGCAACTATTTTGTTGACATGCAGCATTCAGTGCCACCCCTCAATTCCTTAAGATCGTAAGAGATAGGAAAAGAATTAGGCTTTTTGGCCCATTGAGTTTGCTCCGGCATATCATCATGGCAGATCCACTTTCCTTCTCAACCCCATTTTCCTGCCTTCTCCCTGTAACCTTTCATGCCGTGACTAATCAAGAACCTATCGGCCTCCACCTTAAATACACCCAATGACCTGGCCTCCACAGCCACCCGTGGCAATAAATTTCACAGATTCACCACCCTCTGGTTAAAGAAATTCCTTCTCATCTCTGTTCTAAATGGATGCCTTTCTGAGCTGTGCCCTCTGGCCCTAGACTGCCCCACTAAAGGAACCATCCTCTTTAAACCCCATCCATACTAGAAAAGATAATTTTACTGTAGAATGAAGCTGTGAATGATTTTTACAACCTGCGAACAGTGAGTTGTTTTTACAGGGAATGTTTCGCACCAGCTAGACAATTGTAAGAACACGTTACTTTAGGAGCCACCTTTTGAAATCCTCACAAACCTAGTGTACATATCAGTATTTGGATAGTAATTAATTTGGCCAGTTGGCTTTGGCTTCTCTCTACTTATATTTTTTTCTTCTGACATTTGTGAGTGAACACTGGATATTCAGTGATAATAATAGCAAATAAGTATGTAGCTTAGTACCTCCTTGAATATTTATGTTTTATAATAAACACATTTTACTTATATTGGTAAAACTATGTTATTGAAGTTTTTTGGTAAAAAAAATTTTAAGTTGTGTTTAACTTTTTCAGCTTGTTCAGAGTGTCAGATATTGCAACAAAGAAACTAAAATGATCAAATGATGGGAGAAGCAGCAGAAATTCTCAAGAGGTGGAGTGAAAGTGATAAAGCATTCTGTATCTTATTTTCTGAAACGGAAGTGTACAAGACTAAGCAGAGGGTGCTTAGCTCCCCTGCTCTACTCACTTCACACTTCTGTGTGGCTGAGCACAGCTCCAATGCCATGTTCAAGTTTGCTGATGACACCACTGTCATAGGCCAAATCAAAGGTGGTGATGAATCAGCATATACAGGGGGAGATTGAAAATCTGGCTGAGTGGTGCCACAACAACAATCATTTATTCAATGTCAGCAAGACCAAAAAACTGATTATTGATTTCAGGAGGGAGGTGGGAAGGGTCAGCAACTTTAAATTCCTCGGCGTTATTATTTTGGAGGACCTGTTCTAGGCCCAGCACGTCAGTGCAATTGTGAAGAAAGCATAGCAGAGCATCTACTTCCTCAGAAGTTTGCGAAGATTCAGCATGACATCTAAAATTTTGACAAACTTCTATAGATGTATAGTGGAGAATAACTCATCTCCTTCTATCTTAGGCCACGATCACCCCTGATGATTTATTATCTGATGAGTTATTAACTTCAAACTTTTTGCATAATCACTCAAAGAGTTGAACTGCATGTGCATGTAACGAGAGCTGTATAACTCATCTCCTTCTACCTTAGGCCACAAACTTATCAATCACCCCTGCTGTGGTCTAAGGAGGTCCAAGATCCATATGCTCCACGACTGCTGGACTAAGTGTGTAACTGTAGGAGGGGACTATGTTGAAAAATAAATGTGCTAGGTTTTCTAAAATCGACTCTTTCTACCTTAGGCCACGAATTTAACAATCACCCCTCATAGACAAATTGAATTTGGAAATGTTTCAGTGGAGTAATTTGGATAATTTTGAAATGAAATTGATTGATTTACAAAGCAGCTCAATTTGGAGGCAAAAAATTGTTGACATAAGAACTGAACTGGAAAATATTGAAAGAAATCAGTTAGTGACGGGATCAAGACATAAAAATTTATACAATAAAATACTGAAATCATGACCTTAAAGTTTATAGCTTCACATTCACATTTCTTAAGTTATATATGAGGTATAATAACAATACTATTTAGAAATGATGTTATTTTTCAATAGCCCTTTAAAATATCAATTTGGTATTAATAATTTTTGAATTGATTCTATAAAATTCTTAATTTATTTCAAACTTTTTCTGTTATACTTTTATTAATAGTAAACAATAAATACATGTAAATAAGCAACAGGGCTCATCTTTCTTTAAAAAGTTCATAATGATTGTTGTTTAATTATTATTATATTTTAATATTATATTACAATATAATAATAAATGTTATAATTATTAATTAATTGTTGTTACTGGGGTGTGTGGGGAGTACAGGGAGGAATAGCACCTCTGGTGAAGGGGCTTGTTGTGTTAATTCTGGGGCAGCTCACTCTCCTTAGGAGCCCACCAGACACTCAGCTCTCACCTGTGGCTCCAATTGGCTGATTTGTATCCAGCCACGGCCACACCCCAGTGCACTGCTTTGACAGGTGGACTAAACCAGGTGAAGGTAGTCGGGTGCCTCAAACCCTGGTGACATTGGGACGTACAGTCCCAGCATGTGAAGTCAGCTCCAGTGGACAGAGTGGATGAGATCAACAGTGAGACCTAACGGCCAAGGGGATGGTTCTGCAATGCTTCATGAAGAGTGAAGAGTATGGCCAGACACAGAAGAATTGAAGAAGTCACGGCCATCTTCAGCGAGCAGGGAAAACCCCAATTTCTGACAACTACTCATACCACTAGACCCAGACTTCTGAGATGAAGAGAGTGGAACCACCCCAGAGCAAATTTCACGTCACGTACTGGTGATTATAAACCTGATTCTGATTCTGGCTTAAAAACTCTGCCACACATGTCTCCTGTCATTGTTGGATACGATGGACAACCACCAATTACTTTTACTAATTCTTTAATCAATAATAATCTCTGCTCAAATTCACCTTGGCATATGAGAGAATTTTATAGAAGATTATCGCCAATTTGGACAGACACTCTCAAAATCGGTTGCCACCCCTTCTAGAGAGAAGCTGAGTCCATTTTAAGAACTACTCCCTGTAGGCCATCTCATCATTGTTGGTGATGCGCCCTACCACCGTTGTGTCATTGGTGAACTTGACAGTGTGATTGCTTGGGTGTTTGGCCACACAGTCATGTTGGAGCAGAGTGTCTAGCAATGGCTCAGCACTCAGCTCTAGGAAGCAATCACGTTGCGGATGATGGGGATGGAGGAGCAGTTGTGCATCCTGTCTATCTGTTTGTTAAGAAGTCCAACACCCAATTGCACAGTGCCATACTTAGACCAAGGAGTAGGAGTTTGTTCACTGAGGGCAGTGGGACAACAGTGTTCGATGCCAAAATGAAATCCAGAAAACACGTTCTGGAAAAGGGGTCCTTGTTTCCTACATGTGCCAAAGTGAGGGATTATTGCATACAAGATTATTGAACATTAAGGATCGAGAGCAGATTGAGTTGGATGTGTTAAGAGAGCATTGCATTGCAATGCAATGTGAAAACTGTTTAAAAGCTCCAAAGATCTATTGAGAAATGTCACTCGTGCAATTCAATATTGCTAGAGGATGATACAATTGACTGAAAGCAGTCATGGCTAAATTATGAGCAATGGAAACACTCTAGAAGGGGAGGGTTATAGGAGATAACATCTAAAGGGTCTGCAGGAAAGAGGAAAGGCCCTAAGTGTACAGTCATGATGCAATATAACTATTGAAAGCAAAGGAACAACAAAAGAAAACAGAGACCTTTATGAAATTATGTAAAAATTGGGACAGAAAAGCAAAATTCTGCAGGTCGTGAAAATGTGAAACAGCATATCAAAAAAAAAATTGCTGGAAGTAATCAGCTGGTCACACATTTATGAAGAAAAATATAACACTAACAATTCGTGCTCTTGATCCTTCATCAGAGCTCTAATTGTCATGCTGCAGATACAGCCAAACCTGCTGAGTAATTCCATCCTCTACAACAAAAAATAATTAAGTTCATAGCATCCAATAATGTATGAAATAAATAATTGTAACCTCTGCAGATGTTGGCAAGTGTAATTGACCTCTGTGAAGTTTGTTATTAACAATGTACTGGATATGTAGAAATGCATAGATATGGAGATACATCACTGCATTAAGGTAACAATTGTGATAAAGGGTGTGAATTGAGTTGTATATGAAGCCTTTCTACAGAAGTATCAATACCTCGAGTGGTCACTGTACAGACGGAAATGACAGCAATAAGCAAAAAACTGTAATCAAGAGGGACGCAGTGTGACAATGTTAATACAAAAATGTAGCAAAGAGATGTTAATATACCTCTTAGGTTAAAATGTGAAATGACTTGAAACATTGTCGTACCAACCACTGCTGTTGTCTAAGTTGAGACTTCCATTTTGCATACATTTGCCCTCACTCCATCACACTAGGGATAGGATTCCTCTTGTCCTCACCTACTACCCCATTAAGCTCCACATCCAACATCTAATTCTCAGTAACTTCCACCATCTCCAATGGGATCCCATCACCAAGCACCTCTTTCCCTACCCCCACTTCCCGCAGGGATCATCATCCACTTGTCCCTCCCCACTGACCTCCCTCCCAGTACTGACCCTTACAAATGGAACAAGTGGCTCACCTGCCCCTACAGCTCATCACTCACTACCATTCAGGGCCTCATACAGTCCCTTGAGCCTGTTGCGGGGGGGGGGGGGGGGGGTCACCTACTGTATCCGGTGCTCCCAGTGTGGCCTCCTCTCGATATAGATTGGGAGACCACTTGGCCGAGCATCTCTGCTCCATCCACTAGAAAAAGTGGCATCTCCCGGTAGCCATCCATCTCAATTCTACTTCCCATTCCCTTTCCAACGCATCAGTCCATGGCCTCCTTTACTGCCATGATGGGGCCACACTCAGGTTGGAGGAGCAACAGCATATATTCTGTCTGGGTAGCCTCCAACCAGATGGTATGAACATCAATTACTTGAAATTCCAGTAATTGCCCCCTCAGCCCTACTTCACCATTCCCCATTCCTGTTTCCCTCTCACCTTCTCTTCCTACCTGCCCATCACCTCCTTCTGGTACTCCTCCCCCTTCTTCAATCCTCTCCTATCAGATACCCCCTCCTCCACCCCTTTATCTCTTTCACCCATCAGCTTCCGAGCTCTTCACTCCCTCTCACTCTCCCCGTTTCACCTACCACCTTTGCACGTCCTCCTCCCCTCCCCCACCTCTTACTCTGTCTTCTCGTGTTTCTTTCTCGTCTTGATGAAGGGTCTCGGCTTGAAATGTCGACTAGTTTACTCTTTTCCATGGGTGCTGCCCGGCCTGCTGAGTTCCTCCTGCAATGGTGTGTGTTGCTTTGGATTTACAGCATTTCAGATTTTCTCTTGTTTGTGAGACTTCCATATGTTTTAAAAATGGTAACACTAACCTCTTAGTCGCCTTGATGAAAACACCACCAAATAGTCTGCAGGTGGAAAGACGCCTCTGCCAACACCACCCACGGTGTGTTGTGGGAGCCCCTGCTCCGAACGCACCTCAGAGACGCAGGAGCTGGGTTAGCAGCTGAAGACTGCGCCCCTGAACCATGCTGGAAAAGGGGCACCTCTGCCAATTGTCTCAAAGTAGCAGAAGATCTGCCCCTCACTCTCTCCATCCCTCCTCTAATGCGCTGATGTGCCTGTATTTTTTTTAAAAAATTATGTACGTTATATAAATGCAAGTTTTTAAGGACATAAAGCCTCCAGTCCCACGGGTAAGGCGACGAAGCAGAATGTAAAAAAAGATAAAATCTAGGATAGGCATTTACGGTCTCAAACACTATGTTTTGTATAGTTTGGGCGACTTCAGGTACAGCTTCTGCTCAAGCACTGGAGGAAAATTGAATGCCCGGCTAGTGCTTACTTCCATTTGAAAGCAGAATTACTGTTTGATTGATGGATTAAGCGATTCGTTTATTGGCTGCGCTATCCCGAACGTTTGACAAATAATCGCTCCAGACTAGACTGGCCGTGATTGAGGTGGTGCTTCCTCTCAAAGAAGGGTGTGGCACTACCCACGTTGAAATCTAACTCAGATTCTCGGTGAGCGCCTACAAGAAACTATCGTTATTGAAATATATAAAGTTACGTTCAAAAAGCAAATTTAACGGCTATGATCATAGATACATTTTAAAAGTACAATGAGATTTGGAAGATTGGCAGAAGGCTATCCAATTACTGACTGATTCAGCCTTGGTTGACGGTAGAGTTGACCAATCTTACAGGGGTATCCCCTCCCTTTAAGCCCTACCTTTCTTAAAAGAAATCATGATTGAGAACATAAATAGCCAATAAAAAGTTTAGCTGTCTGGAAATTGGTCCACCTATTTATTTGATGGATATTACAGCTATTCAATGAGTGTTGGCATCTATGTTGATTGACAAACGGATTAACCAATCAATAATTGAAATGGGACGAACGGGGTGGTAGTCGCCAGAAACATTCTGCCCTCTTGATAAGTGAAGTTTTCGTCCGTCAGTTGGTGAATGAATGGAGAGTTGTTGGGTTTTTGTGTGAAGTGGACTGATCATTTAAAACCATCCTTACAAAATTAGTTTTTTTTTTGGAATTTGAGACTGGATTTATTCCAAGTCGAGATTTGATAAAGATTAGTTGCAGAAGCGTAGCTGCGGTGACGACGATGGCTGAGTTTGTCCAGCGCCTGAGCGCTTGTTTCCCGGCCTGTCAGTCGAGTCAGAGTGACCGGGCTCAGCGCAGAAGGAGCCGGGAAATCGACGCCTTACTGGCCCGGGAGAGGCGCTACGTGCGGCGGCTGGTCAAGATTCTGCTGCTGGGCGCCGGCGAGAGCGGCAAAAGCACTTTCCTCAAACAAATGAGGATTATTCACGGCAAGGACTTCGACAGCAAGGCGCTGGAGGAGTTCAGGGACACCATCTTCGAAAATGTTATTAAGGTATATCTTGGGAGTGGGCGTGGGAATTGTAAGCCCAGGTTTCTTGCTTATCATCTAGCACTGATTTTTAAAAGATGCCTTTCACACCCCGCTTTAGAAGAGTTTAACAAGATGCTTGTCTAAGTTATTGATTTTTATTAGCAGGCTGTTTAAAACGTCAAATATATTACAATTAAAAACCTGTTAATTGATAGTTGGGCGAAATAAAACATAATATTGTGCCTCTATATTTTCTTTCCTGGAATATTTGTATTGGAAGTATCTCGTTAAAATCCACAATGTTTTTAGATCTTCTCAGTAGCGGGTTCTGTCAGTGTTTTCCTTTGTCATCGGCCGGAGGGAATCTTAACTCTGCGTTCTTTGTGATGATCAGTCAGTAGTATACCACTCCCGAGGGTGTGTTCTGAGTTAAAATCGTAAACTGTTCCTTGCCGTGCTTATTTAACAAAGTTGCCTCAATATCGACTGAAACTATAATGAATGCGTTCAATGCAAGCTTCTGTTGCTGCTAGAACAGGTTTGTTATACTTCGCGTTGTAGACAAAATACTATTTGTGTGTGCTCTTTGATACATACTATATGGTCGCAATTAAATCTCCATCTCAAAAGGCCTGGTATATTCGAATGTTGGGAGGATTGGCCAAAAGTATTTTTTTATAAGTCTTGCTTTTTTTTTGAAGGAAGGAGTGATTCATTTAGAATTTTAAACCCTTTGCTTTTGTGATGACTAAGTACTTTTAAATACATCAGGAATGTTCCTACTGTATCCCTATTCGAAATTTTTGTTGATATAATTAACAGTAAATCCCAAGTAAAATCGCACCATGAAAGTATTTAATATTGTGAGGAAAATCTCCAGCTTATATTTTCAGTAGTTTTCTTTATGGTATCAAAATATTTGGAAACATGAAGGACCAAAACTGAATTACTTCTCTGATTTGGTGATATTTTCAGTCTTTTTGAAAGCCTGTAGTGTGTTTGATATCAATAAGACCTCTGAATATGCTTGTTAAATATGCTGTTTGCTTGTTAAAGTGACTCTATTTAATGCCAAAATTTTTATTATTGAATTAAGGCACTTTACTGATAAATTGTACTCCATTAGGTAGATACCATCAGTGTTGGGAGAGGAACAAAGTAAGAAAACAGTGAAAATTGGAAAAACATTAAGTTGAGGCTGTATGTTTTGATTTAGAAGGAAGTGAAGTTGTGATGTTGTTAGTATTAGTGATACAAACTTTTCAGTTACAGCGAAGGATGTATACCAAGTAACTGGAGAGGATATGCTGTAACTAAAGTCACCTTTTTGTAGTCAGATGATTGAATATGTGTAAACTATGTGGGGTTCTGTGACTTTACTGGTGTTAACAGATTGTAATTAATTTTAAAAAGTTATAAATGAATGAGCCTGGTGCAAAGATTCAGCACAGAGGTTTAGTGTTTTCACTGATTATTTTTGTACCCCTGTTGTCCCTCCAAAGAGCATCAGCAATGGTTCCATTTTCATCCTCTTTCTCCGAAGCCTGGGGATGTGGTGGGGGCGGGGGAACACCTTCAGCTTTTTATGGGGCTAGTTTTCGAAAGTTTCCGGATCAGCTTCTGCTGTGCTTGTGGTATAGTCCAAATTTTAGTGGTTTCTGCCTCTTTGTAAATATATTTATTATTCACAATGAAACAGTGAGGCCTTTCTGCATTGATTGCTACTGATCCTTCTACAGTTGGAAAACCAGTTTCTTCAAGATCCTTAGAGCAAATCCTTTGGAGCTAATCTATTTACCCTTCTCTGCTCACTGTCGGTACTGATTCCACATGGTGAGAGATCCTAATTCCTGTTATTAGACTCTGCTTCTTCAAGGCCAAGATATTCTTATGGTATATATCTTTGGAGATTAGTATTTTTCTATCTTTCCAAGAAGGTTTAAGAAGACCTTCCATGAATGAAATAGTAGTGTAACTCTGACAGTTTGTTAAAAAGACAAGAATAATGAAAGGGAACAATTTATTTTGCAGGAGAATTTGTTGTAAAAGTAAAAATGGAAGTTCTTTTTGAGTTCAAATTAAATGGTGAGACTAAAATGTAGAAATGTGACCTGAGTGAAGTTAGTTCAAGCAATGCACCTTTGTCTTGTATTAGTGGCAGTTATTCGTCAAACATTTAAATGAGGCCATAATGGCTAGCAAAATATTTCAGTAACTTGTGAAGTACATACACAGTAGATAAAGGGTAGAAACCTTGGTTTGCTCAATGACAATATCTTGTGTTTATGCAAAGATGTCACCACATAAAAATAATCTATTGTTAACTGTGCCAAACAGCTGCACCCAGAACAAAGGCAAAATATCTAGGTATCTTGAGGCTGAGCTCATAAAAAGTGAAGGAAGTCCAGAGGGAGTACATTTTGTTCATTGTGTTTATTTTAAAAGACCTTGCTTTCAATTTTTTTGTCAATTTTATTACCTCATTTCTTTTGTAACCTCTGGATATAACTATTTGAATGCTCTTTGAGCTAGCCTCGGACCTTGGGTTCTCCACCGAGCATCTCCTAAACTGGGCTGCCTGTAGCCTAACTAACATTCACCTAAAAGCTCCAAGACTTTGGTTGGTGGTGAGCGGAACCCACCTAGTCATATCTTTCCTGTATAGTCCACATACTATCCACAGCACACACTGCCCCCATGGGACGGCTACAGTGGGGAGGAGATTGTCACATGCTTGTTTGTTCAGGGGGTGTGGAGAAGGATGTAAGGGTCCTTGTCTCAGTGAATCCCAAGCAACTAAGCAAAAGGATCTGTAGACTGTTTCTGGAGACATGACATCAAGTGCGATGGGGAAGTCATCAACTCAGTGAAAGGTGTCTGCCTGAAACTTGATGGTATTCCAGTGCAGTGAGATGTCTGCAAGGACTTGCTTCTGACTTGCACATTCCAGGATGCAGGAGCACTGAAACATGGTGTAACCAAACTGAGAGCTATGGTGGAGGGACCACAGTCTGGCCTCCTTCCACTACTGATCATGGAGGGGCTGAGTCGGGTTGGGAAGCCACTCAAACATTGAAAAGGTGTATTATCTGAGTGGCAGTGGTGCTGCTGCTTTTATATGAAATTTTTTTTAACATGACTAAATGCATTGGCCAAATCACCTAAATGTAAGACTATCTTGCAATGTTTTTATATATTTTTATGATGAACAAAGTTCATTTTTTTTAAATAAAAGAAAAAAAAACTGGCATCATGCCAATTTCATTGTATCTGTACTTGCTGACCCATGATAGTTCCAGATCTGATAGTCATTACAAAAAATCTGTCACTTATAAACTCTCATTTCTATCTTTTCCTCCCTCTGACTCCCTCCAGTTGAAAATTCCTCACACATCTCTATTCTGAAATCTTTGGCTTCTTTCTTTGTCTCTCTTTTCAATTGCTTTACTATTGGATATTTCTTGGTGTTGTGTTCTGGAATTCTGCCCTCCACCAGCACCTTTTATTCATGCTTTTTTAAGATCTTTGTTGACAAAAACTTCCAGCATTTGATCTAATATCAAGTGGAGCACTTTGTTAAATTTAGTTCCGAGGCGCTTTCAATTAAGACATAATGCCAATTATTGACACCTGGTAGGTTCTTTCTTGTGCTGAATACCTGTTCTGAGTTGACTGATCCAGGTGAGGGACATGGATAGATTTACTTTTTTTTTGACACAAATATTCTTTCATTCAGGAGTGAAAAAACAGCCAGAAACCAATCTGCATGTATACGTTTGGTGATGATGGTAGCTCACTTCAGTTTAGCTGTCACATTCTCTTCAGTTGAATAGCTTAAACTCCAGAAAATTGTTGATCTGGGGGAACTTGATGATAAAGTGGTTGGGGTTTGTTGTTTGAGCTGACTGTTTCTTGGTGCTTGTGTGACACATGTTGTCTGTTGCCTGCTCAAGTGTGGGTATTACTTGATGTAGATGCGGACTGCATTTATTATCAGAAGATTTGTCTGTACAGCTGAACCTTACCTATCATGTCTACGCTGTATGATAGGTTGATGATGGACACTAATGGTCTCCAATAATTAGAAGTATTTTCCATGACTTAAGATATATCTTCAAGTTTGCAGAGGATCCCATCCTGGGGTTCATGGGCCTCTTGCTCAATGGTATTGGTCCATGGTATAAAAATTTGGAAACCCCCTACTTTAAAAGCTCTACAGTGTTTTGTTCATTCCACATTTATTTTTCCAAATGAGCCTGTTGCTAGAATGCCTGCTTTCACATGTGGTCTGGCACTTGGCTGGTATCTCCATGGTTGTTATGTCAGTGGTCTGACATGTGCCTCACATTTTTTTGTATTGTGGGTGGAGGCAGTCAGTCTATCAAGTCAAGACTGGCTCTTGGAGCAATCCTAAAAATTCCATTCTCTCCTGCCACTCCTCTACACTAAGGGTAATTTGGCACCTGGGGGAAGTCCATACGTTCACAGGGAGAAGGGGAAAAGGCATGCAAGAAGTGCCAGAGGTCAGGGTTAAACTAAAGTTGTTGGAGCTACAAAGCAACAGCTCAATATACAGACCTGTCCCTTAGCTGAACAGTGCTGGTCAAAGCAAACAACTGGTGATCAATCCTTGTTTGACTTGGATGATGCCTTCATCACTTACAGATTTGGAAGGTGTTTGTGTGAAACTTGACTATTTCATTATTTGAAAAGTAACAACTATAGGAAGATGATGTGCATTGTTTCTGCCACAATGGATTATGAAATAACGTCGTCCCTCTCATTCTGACCACTTTAACCCCCTTTGTTTAGATTTTTTTGTCATTCTCTTTTGTAAGCTTCCCATGTAATTTTCAACCAGATTAATTTCAGTGCTTGCAGAAAGTAGTTGCTGGGTTTTGGCATGTTGTAGAATTCTACAGATTTTCAAGTTGGGAATCTTTTTCATATATGTTTCATGTAGGTTAGGGACTGACTCCTTTGTGGAGATTTGGATCTCACTTTTTGTATGTGCCCCACTTGAGTGCTGCAATATACGGCCCCCCAAAATATATTCTAAGGCACAGGTAGACCATCTGTAATGTCAAGACATCCTCTCAGGATCCCCACATCACCCAGTGACCCTATGATCTCTGTCTTGGAGGCGGATATTAGGCTGCCTTTCAGGACGATGATGAGCCTTTGCAAGGCAGGCCCATTGAAATACTTGATAAGGCTCTGAAAACCAAAAAATATATTCAAATTCATTTTCAATCTCTCACTGCTACAGTCGGAAGTTTCCACCTGCTTCAAAAGGGCAAGAAAAGCAGTGGGAGCTGCCTTAACAACTATTGTCCAGTAGCACTCACATATACAATGGTGAAGTGCTTTGAAGGTTTGGTCATGGCTAGAATCAACTCCTGCCTCAGCAAGAACCAGGACCCACTGTAATTTGCCTATCGCCACTGTATGTCTATGGCGGATGTGATCTCTCTCTGGCTGTCCGTGAGGCCTTGGATCACCTGGACCATTCAGACGCCTACGGCAGGATACTATTTATAGCACAGCATTTAATGGCACCATTCCTATACTTCTGATCAAAAAGCTACAGAGCCTGGGCCTCCACCTCCTTCTCCAACTGGATCCTTGACTTCCTAACCAGAAGAGCACTATCTGTGCAGATTGAAATAACATCTCTACCTTGCTAACAGTCAACACTGGTGCATCTCGGGGATGTATGTTTAGCTCACTACTCTGTCTACACCCATGACCAAGCGGCTAGGCACAGCTCAAATGCCATCTAAAAATTTGATGATGATGCAACTATTGTTGGCAGAATCTCAGAAGGTGATGAGAGGGTGTGCAGGAATGAGATGTATCAGCTAGTTGAATGGTGTTGCAGCAACAACCTTGTACTCAATGTCAGTAAGACCAAAGAGCTGATTTGTGGACTTCAGGAAGGGTAAGACGAGGGAACCCAAACCAATCCTCATAGAGGGATCAGAAGTGGAGAGAGGTGAACAATTTCAAGTTTCTGGGTGTCAAGATTTCTGAGGACCTAAACTGGTCCAAACATATCAATGCAGCTATAAAGAAGGAAAGACTGTGTCTATATTTCATTGTGAGTTTGAGGAGATCTGGTTTGTCACCTAAAACACGACAATTTCTATAGATGTATCATGGGGAGCATTCTGATAGGCTGCATCACAGTCTGGTATGGGAAGGGGGTGGTACTGCACAGAATCAAAAGAAGCTACAGAAAGTTGTAAAATTAGTCAGCTCCACTAAGTTAACAAATTTAACGATATGTGCTGCTGATAATAACTGATTGTGAATCTTTCACTACTGCATTCTTCAGATGGGCATCAAATCATACTGGTGTCCAAGAAAAGTGGGGTGACCTGGATCAGTGACTACAGCCAATTGCATGCATATCTACAGTGATGAAGTGCATCAGAGGTTGGTCATGACTAGAACTGACTGCTGCCTAAGCAATGGCCTAGCCCTGGACCTTCTGCAATTTGCCTACTGCCACAATAGGGCTACAGCAGATGCAATCTAACCGGTTTTCCACTCAGCCTTGCACCACCTGGACAATACCAATACTTGTGTCTGGCTGCTGTTAATTAAAGATCAGCGCTCAACACCATCATCCCCTCAGTACTAATCAGTGCAATCCAAAATCTGGCCCTAGTACTTCCCTATGCAACCTGATATTTGACTTCCTCATCAGAGCAGTCTGTGGAATGGAAATAATAACACCTCCTCGGCAGCAAACAGTGTAGGCAAACATCAAGGATGTGTGTTTAGCTCACTGCTCTACGATCTCTGTATTCACGACGATGTGGCTAGGCACTGCTCAAATGCCATCTATAAATTTGCCAATGACACAACTGTTGCTGACAGAATCTCAGATGGTGATGAGGCGTACAGCAATAGATGGATTCACTGTTTGAATGGTGCTGCGACAGCCATCTTGCCCTCCGCATCAGTAAGACCAAAGAATTGATTGGTGTCTTCAGGAAGAGGAAGTTGGAAAAATGCACACCAGTCCTCATCAAGAGTTCAGCAGTAGAAAGGGTGTCAACATCTCTGAAGTTCTACATTGATCACAACATATTGATAAAATTACAAAGAAGGTATGCCAGCTATGATATTCCATTGGGTGTTTGAGGAGATTTGGTATCTCAGCAAAGACGCTAGCAAATCTCTGTAGATATACTGTGGAGGGCATTCTGACCAGCGGCATCACCATCTGATATAGGGAATGGTGGTTTCCCCTCCACCATCAGATTTCTGAAGGCACCATGAGCATTACCTCACTTTTTGCATTACTTATTTATTTTTGTAAATTTATATTAGCTTGTAGTTTACATATTGCACTGTACAGCTGCTGCAAAAGAAGTTTGACAATGTCAGTAAGGATAAACCTTATTCTGATGCATATATGTCAAACTCAAGGCCCGCGGGCCAAATCCGGCCCGCGGTGGAATTATCTTTGGCCCGCGAGATAATATCTAATTACTATTAAAGCTGGCCCCAGTAATCGAAGCGCCTATGGCGTATGATATGGCTAATGCTGAGTTTATTCAGGTACCAGGTTTTCAGGGTTTTTAGTGTTTATTCGGCAGTCTTGCTCGGCAGTCTTCTTCATAAGAGACGGAATTTGTAAAGTGAAACACTTTGTAGTTATAGCAGAGACTGAGACACATGAGAGCAGGCTGAAAAAACGGAGGCAACGAAAGCTGTGTTCGCACGCGTCCGACTGATCCGGCCCGCATGAAGCTGCATTTTGCTCAATCCGGCCCGTGACCTAAAATGAGTTTGACACCCCTGTTTGGTTCTAAATTTTAATCTTGTAGCTGGAGGTTTAATAGCAGGTGTCTTGATGGATTAAATTTTAGTCACCTGAGGTAATTAAATCCATCTTTCTTCCTTCCAAGATGTATATCCGGTTTTTATTTCTTGGCTCGCACATACAGTGGATTCCAGTTAATTGGGCCATCAGTTAATTGAACCAGCTGCTTATTTGGGGCAACCCTTAAAGAACAGAAAATCATTGAGAAAATAGCCAGGATTCACTTCATTTATTTGGGATACTATGCTGCTTAATTGGGACAAAAACTTGCTAAACAGTTTCTAACTAGCATCAGTCACGTGCACTTATGTGGCTTTTAGACACTGCACCATGCTTAGTGTGAGCATTCTTAAATAGTTATTGTGTGCTTGTTAGGTTATCAATTTGGTCCATTGGATGCTGATTCAAAAAGAAGATGATATTTGATCATTTTGTTTTGTATTCTGACTTAAAAATTCAGACGCTTGCCAAGATGCCATGAAAAGATTTGACACTAGCTGGGGGGGATAGAATGCACATTTGAACTTGAGCTACTGACGACACAGAAAGGCTATGAAGGCAGTTCATTATCCGCTCTAGGTGTCTGCTAATCTTGTTCATTTTCAGGTGATCTAAACAACACAGCACTGTACACTCGCTGAATTCCTTTCATAACAATTAGAAAGTAATGCACTTTTATGGTACTGTGGTATTGGTAGTATTCTAATTTGTTCTGTATTTCATTTAAATGCAGAATTTAAAAAATTAAGTTCAATGGTCATTTGTCTTAATACATTTTAAAATATTTCCTTGACACTTCTGCTAATTAGAGCAGCTGATCGATTGGGCCATAACGTGTCCCAATTAACCGGAATTCACTTTAGTTCCTTTCAACACTTGCCCTTTTATGCTTATGTATTCTTGATTTTACAAAGTTTTTCACTAAAATAAACATTCCTTTTTTGACAACAATATGCAATAATTGGATTTTCAGACATTTGTGTCAACAAAGGTTGCCATCCACTTGACTAATGGCTATTCTGGAATTGTATTGATATTTGCACTCTTCACAGAGGCTTTCCAAGAGGTTCTGTCAGTGATGGGCTTCTTCAAAGAAAACAAGCACAGCATTAGATATTTGCATATGATGGAATGTGTCATACTTTGCTAGAAGGAGCTTTCTTTTGCTGAGTTGCATCTTAGGATGCAGTAGGACATGCCATCAGTGATGTAGCCCAAGGTCATTGGGTGTTTTGCGTCTTTCAACATTAGACAGTCTCTCACAGAAAACCCAGCCGGGATTGAAAAGGCACCGGCTTGTGTCCCGACAGCGTTGGGCCTCTTGATCCATAGCCATCTGGAGGCTTGCTCTGCAACCTCTGTGGTGGTCCTGATGGCTCGTTTCTAGTCCCAGGAAAGTAGGATCTGCAAAGTGAGCAGTCAGCTCAAAAAAACCAATCCAGATGTCCATTGACACTCTTTTCTTAAACTTTGTTTAACAGCTGTACAGGAACATTCAGAGGTCTTCAATATAGCAACTCCGTCAAGCTCAAATTCATCAGCACAGCTAAGTTCCTCCCTCTACAGTACCACATGGTATTAGAAAGCTATCACAAATTAGACCATTTTAGTGAGATATGGCTGATCTAATTGCTACCTCACTTGTTTTCTTGCACTCTTCTGAAAGTTTCTTTGCTATCAAGAGTCCCTTTATGCTGAGTCATTCTGGT
The DNA here is from genome assembly GCF_048418815.1 of Hemitrygon akajei. Lineage (NCBI taxonomy): Eukaryota > Metazoa > Chordata > Chondrichthyes > Myliobatiformes > Dasyatidae > Hemitrygon > Hemitrygon akajei. Next base: position 36,985,145 of record NC_133134.1, on the reverse strand, counting down.
GTAATTTCTTTTCGAAACTGCTTCCATCCTTTTAAATAGGCCAATACTGTGCGTGGTACTTCACGTGTATCTCACCAATGTCATATATTTAAAATTTGAGATACAAAGTCACAAACGAACAAAATGCACAGTAATCTAAAATAAAGTATTGCAATTGGTGATTTGAGGCAGTTCAGCTCCAACTTTCTTCATACATCTCAGCGAATTTCATTTTTTTTTGTTTTTCTCTAGGAGGGTTTGAATGTTATCTCATCCTTACTAATAGAATCACTGACTTAGCAGTATTCACACTTGTAAAAGTTCAAACATTTGTATTGATCGGGGTGAAGATAAAATGGCAGTATTCTCAGCGGGGGAAAAGAGATGACTATCTCTGGAGATGGGGAAATGTAGAAACTGAGATGAGACGAGCTGTGTATTTGGTGGGGAGTGTTGAAGTGAAGAGAAACAATGAGGGAATGGGCGGAAGACAGAAGCTCAGGGAGGTGTTGGAATGTGAAGTGTAATTACCCTAAAGGTTATGATAAGTATGTTTTAATATATTTTGTCTCTTTAGGTACTTGTTTTAATGTATTGTTAAATTGACTAATTTTTGAGCTTTGGAATGTAATCTGACATTTTGCACTGAAACTAGAACAATATAAACAAACAAAATACTGTTTAAGATGTGCAGTTTTTTCATGTAACTATACATTTTCTCACAACGTAATCCCCTTGGAGAAACAAAGGATACCTGCATATCACACAAAATGCTGGTGGAATGCAGCAGGCCAGGCAGCATCTATAGGAAGAAGCACAGTCGACGTTTCGGCCTGACGAAGGATCTCGGCCCAAAATGTCGACTGCTTCTTCCTATAGATGCTTCTTCCTGAGTTCCACCAGCATTTTGTGTGTGTGTTGCTTAAATTTCCAGCATCTGCAGATTTCCTCGTGTTTGTGTTTTCAAAAACCTGCATATAATAGGTTATGTACTTACTACAAAAAGATGCAACTTTTGAAGATGTTGCATTGCAGAATCCTTTTTGCTGTGGTTTTCAATCCAGTCGAGTCCCTTTGACTCTAACATCCCATTTGGATTAATGGGCTTCCAGATCATATGACCTGGATCCTTTGGTTTCCAGGAATGATCCAGAGGCGGAAGACAGCTGGCATTATTTGCCACTGTGTCCAAGCTTCAGCATCTCAAAGTAATGTTATGTTTTCAAATTAAGTTGCCACTGTTTGGCCCACCACCATAACCATTGGTAGTTGATACACTTCAACAATATTGAGAGGAATTTATTTATTTGGATTTTTCTCTTCTTTAAAAAAAATGTCCGTAGGGTTAGAGAATTGTTTATCTTGTTTAGATTTTACATAATTTTATTTATCATCTGGAGGAGGCAGAGCAGAATTAATGTGGGGATGGAATTGTAATTCTTTTAGGAAAGGAATTTTATTTTGCCTGAGTAATAAAATTCTTGCACTTGCTCCTGTATCCATCTGCATCATTGTTGGAAAACATTATGTATCTGGTGAAAATAAAAGATTAATTCTTTTTCCTTTTGAATAATGTTTATTCCAGAATTTGGGAATTTTCTTAACTTCCCAATTCATCACAGGTTCTTATTTTCTAGGGAGCATGTTCCTATTGCAGTTTAGGGAGTGAGTTATGAAGCATGAGACTGGCATTTTTAAGGGAAACTCATCTCTTTTTTTTCTGAAGTAAGATATTCAGCTAATTGTACCATTGTTTCCTGTTGCAGTTCACAGTTTTGCTTGTAATTGAGTAATCGGACTTTAATTAAGGAAATATTCTGATAAGATTTGAACTATGTTAATTCAAATAAAGTAGCATTCTTTTTAGTCATGTGCATTGAAAGGATCATGGTATCAAAATTACTAAAATGTGGTGGCTGGTATGTTTTTACCAGTTGAGGCACAGGTGATTTTTAATGGAAAGTTGGTCTTTATTTGAAATTGAAGTGTGTACTTCGATGACTACTGTGCCTTTTTAGGGAAAATTGTAATTTCAAATGCTCCAGTGATATTTCTGAAGTTGGTTGGAAGCCGGTGACTGTTGGCCCATGTATTGATCAGTAACAGATGGAGACTGCTAATTCAGAAAAGAATATGCATTGGTGATGGCAAAGTTGGACATTGCTAACACTTTAATTTTACTGCTTTAATATTACAAGTTGAAGAAATATGAAGACTTTGGGCCCTTTAATTACACAAATGGGTAGAAACTCTGTAAATTAAAGTTTGAAATTATTCAGCTATAAGCAAAAATATGTAAATGTGTTCATGTATTTACATATGTAAACATAATGTGACATAGATTGGATGTCTGCTGATACAATGTTCTAAATCATTGTTTTTGTTCTTTGAAACAAGGAAGGTATGGTTCTGGAGGTACTATTTGTGGTGCATTAATCTAGGTTAACATCTTAATATGTTGATTAGCATATTGCCTAACATGATTTGACTGTTACTCATTCGTTATACTTCACACTAACAGTAACAATTACTAGATTGGTTCAGATTTTGTGTCTGTGTGTAGGCACAAGTAATTAATATTTTTGCCTTCTCTAGACATGTTTACAGTTCAAGAAAAATTACAACATTGTAAATCATATTTTCATCATTTCACTACAACTTTGTTTACATAAGGTATAGTTTCCTTAAAATACGAGACTCTTTGGCCCCAGCTTCACTATTCTTAATGTGGAAACATTTTCTTTATCTGAAAAAAATCCTGAAATGTGATGGGCTATAATGGTACTTTCAAATGTGGGACTATACCTCCAGTAAAGATGCTGATTGGAAATTACATGGGTCCTTTAGTCAATATTCCTGGCTGGGAATGATCAGTCAATTGGTGGCAAGTATTTCCAGCATACTGTTTTGCTTAGAGCATGTGAAAATAACCTGACTTGCAGCACAATTGAGTATTCTGAGCATGCAAATCTTGCTGTTGGCAAGCCAAGATTGCCTTCTTAACAGTCCATGAGCAACATCTACCAAAGCTTTTCTTTTGAAGAAGTTAAAATAACAAGATCATTTTTTCATAAAAGGTGAAACGGGAATTAAAATTTTGACTACTATCTGTTGCATCAGCTGATAAATTACAGATGTAGCCATTTCCTAATGTAAAATTGTCTCAAATCAATATAGTTTAAAAAAAAACGTGGAGTCAGGTCTTGGATTCCTTAACGTATTCAAATTGCAACTCAATTTGTTTCTTAAAATCAACAAAATCACTGTGTACAAAATAACAGTTTATAACTGTGCCACTTTTTTGTGTTATTGGTGGTTTTGATTACATCTAAACTTGAGCAGAGAAAGTACAAATTCAAATTATTGCAAGGAAATTTTACAGAGAAGATTTCCTTTTGAAGTTTTTTTTAACTTGGCCAACATATTTAGCATGAAGATGTGTTGATAGTAAATTACAATGTTTCTTTTATTTTAGACTGATTAGAATCATTTTTAGGTTTATTTTCACATACTGTGTGAAATGTTTTGCCATACAGTGCAATATGTAAATTACTTCAGGTTACAATAAGAATTATATAAATAATGCAAAAAGAAAGTAAAATAATGAAGTAGTGTTCATGGACTGTTCAGAAATCTGGCAGAGAGGAAGAAGTTGTTACTGAAATGTTCAGTTTGTGTCTAAGGCTCTATGCTTTCTCCCTGAAATAGTATGAGAAGAGGGCATGTCCTGGATGGTGAGGGTCTTTCATGGTAGATGTTGCTGCCTTGAGGCACTGCCTTATGAAGATCTCTTCTAATGGTGGTCAGAAAGCAATCCAAGACCTTTTTGAATTGGTAGAGCTCAACTCGGGCTGTACAGTTCTTTCCACGTTTGTGAAATTTCACTCTGTGCTTCAGAACAGCTGGACATTAGGACCTGAACTCTCAGTATCTCGGAAGCCACAGTAACATTCATTACGTGCTGCTATCAATGTCTAATTGATTTTACTACCGTGGCACCAGCCTATTATCGCATAGTTATTCGGGGACAAGCAAAGGGAGTTTAAAAAACAGTTTGTACTTGATATACCAGCATCCTTAGGCAGCTCACGGGTATCATACAAATTTTCCATAAAATATGAAATATCCATGGTGGTAAAATTAGACCAACACAAATGTAATTCACAATGCAGAGAGTAAACTGCCAAGATTTATTGCTGCTCCATCACTTTAATTGCTAAAATGCTATCTAAAATGCTCTGCAAGAGTATATTTGCCTGGAATATGCACCATGAACTGACTGCTTCCCCTTTTATTTGAAGGGCAGCATGAACAGGTAAGAACATACCATTTGAGGGGCAAAGAATTGTATGGCAAAAGTGTTACACTCACTCACGTTAAAATAATCACCTTCACAATTGTCACAGGTGTAAGAGCATAGACCCAGATTTTCTAATCGGGTGTGAGATCGATCAGCTGGTTGAGTGGTATGCACCCAATGGCAGTGAGACCAATGAATTGTGCACTTCAGGAAAGGGAACTGGGAGAACACACACCAATCCTCATCAAGTGGTCAGCAGTGGGAAGAGTGAGCAGCTACAAATTTCTGCATGTCAACATCTCAGAGAATCTATCCTGGGTCCAATGTAGGATGCAATCGCAAAAGCAGCACACAGAAGGCTATGCTTCATTAGGAGCTCAAGGAGATTTGATTTGTCACCAAAGAGCCCCAGAACATTTCTACAGATGTACTATGAAGAGCATTCTGACGGGTTACATCACCACCTGGTATGGAGGGGCCAGTGCGTGGGATCGAAGAAGCTGGGTTGTGTACTCAGCCAAATCCATCATGAGCACTAGTCTCCCCATTAGAAGAGATATTCATAAGGCAGTGCCTCAAGTCAGCAGCATCTACCATACCCTTTAGTGCATGAATCAATCAATATCCGGCTTGAATGTACTCATGATCATTTGCAGCTCCTAGTTGAGACTCTTTCAGACTTGTGGTTTTTATATTCTGTTTTTATCCTCTTTTTTTTCCATTTTGCTGTACAATGGGAGAGTGTTCAGAGGTTGATGTTCTGTTGTTTTAATGTTGAGGGAGGGTTTTTTTTGGGGGGTCGATGTTCCTGTTTTTTTTTGTACGGGATGGGGGAGGGGATTGACGGTGGGTTTAATGTTTCTCTGAATGACTTAAATGCTCGTTCTTTGTTCCATGGCTATCTGGAGAAATACAAATTTCAGAATTGTATACGGATACATGCTTTGATAATGATAAAATGAACCTGTGGATGTGATTTGCCACTCATCAGCCCGGTCTGAATATTGTCCAGATTTCACTGCATTTTCATGCAGGCTTCATTACCTGAATAGAATCGTAAACATTGCAATAACCATTGCACATCTGTATTTCTGCCCCTGTGATTTGGTTGGGCCTAGAACACCAACTTGAGGAACTCCTACAGGGAAGCCCCATGGCTGAGGTGATTGGCCTCCAACCTACCACCATCACTTCCTTTCTCATCAGCAAAGGATTTTCCCCGTTGCCCATTGTACATCCAGGGATCCTTGATACTGTCTGTGATTAAGTGCTGCCTTGATGTCAGAGCAGTTACTATCACTTCATCTCTAGAGTTCAGTACTTCCATTCATAATTGGGTCAAGTTTATATGGTCAGCAGTTGAGTGGCTTTAGTGGAACTGGGCTTTTGTGTGCATGTTGGTGCTATGTTAGTTCAGCTTGACTACATTTTTGATTGTCCCTTCCATTGTGTTGATTGAGAGTAGATGGAGTGGTAATTGGCTGAGTTGGATTGTCATCCTTGTGGATAGGACAGAACTACAATTTTCCAGCTTATTACATTTCAACTGCAAATTTGGCACCTATGTAACACTTTGGTAAATAGTGCGGTAAGTTTTGGAGCATGTTTGCAGTACCATTGTTAGAATGTTATCAGGACTTTGCTGTATCCAGTGCCTTTGCCATTGTCTTTTTTTTTGACTCTATACAGCATCAGTAGCAATATCTATTTTGCTGTGTACCACTGGAGGAGGCCAAGATGGATCAGCCACTCTGACTGGAAATTCTTGCAATTCAGTTTTTTTTCCTTTACAAATGTGCTGGGCTCACCCGTTATTGAGCACAAAGGTATTTGTGAAGCTCCAGCACTTCAGCGCATTGCGTAATTATTCACCACTGGATGTGGCAGGGTGGGGTGGGGCGCAGATGGGACAAGCATGTGGTGGGATTGAATTGGGCCAAAGGGCCTTTTCCCATTCTGTATGATTCCGTGACTGTAGAGCTTGGATGAGGTAAACACTTGGCTCTGTTTATTGCATGCTGTGTGTAGTGTTAGGCATGCATATAATAAGCCTGTTTTGTAGCTTCACCAGATTGACCTCTCATTTGAAGGTTTGCTTGGTGCTGCTACTGGCATGCCTTCCTGCTCTCTATTGAACTGTTAACAATTTTATGCAATTAGGTAGTTTCTGTATATTTATTAACTTACCATTAGTTTTTTTTTCTCTGGTGTTTAATATTTGCTTGGAATGGAATTGACCTAAACTACATCCCAGATAATGTCTCCTAGCTTTTCTCCTTGACTCTCAGCACACCCATGTTCATTGAGAACAGCAGGGTAAAAATAAAGTTACTTGTGTAAGGTGAAATGTATATTGGGACTTGCAGGACAATACATTTGTACTGTGAGACATGAGAGAGGAGAATGCATTTATAAAGCCTGGTGCAAAACTGCAGTGTCATTTTTTTTTCCAGAGCAAATTTTAATCAGATTTCTATTTGAAAGTATTAAGTGTTTATCCTAAATTTTTCTATGATGTCTTGTTTTTCACCATTGAACTGATTTATTTTTAATTGAGAACAGATGACATTCGCAATGTACTTAACCAGTTAATAAACTACAAATTGTAATGGGAGGTTGCTACCAGATGAGCTAACCCTACTTGTTTACAATAGCTTTCTTGACGTCAATCTGTAATTGACATGAGTAAAGTCTACAGCTGCAAAATAATGCAAGACCTGTAGAAAGCTGATCTTTCAGATCATGCAGGAATACATGATGCTTTTTATCGTTGTATGTGTTATAGGATTAGTATGACAATGAGACAAAAGCTTGAGTTGTGCAGTTAGCTTTCCCATTGATTTACAGTTTAATTTTTGAATCTGTGCAAATGATTTTAAAACTAATGAATGAATAACCTCTTTGTTTGCTAGTAATTTGCAAGCCAGGCCAGTAGTACAGAAACCAGATTACCACAATTAAATTTACCATAATGCTTGCAGAAATTTTTGGCCAGGACAATGTCATTTCTTTTTTTCCCTTTTCAGTTCTTTCATTCTGCCGTATACAGAAATTGGATGTCAGGGAGAAATGGATCTTGAGGCTTCTACTTAACCTGAAGGAATATCTCAGCGAGTCTGAAAATGGGTCAGATTGTGTATTTTGGCTATAGCTTGAAGATACAGTTTTAGAAAACAATGGATTAAACCTAAATTGCAATGTTTCGATAGAAAGGAAATTTGCAATTGATGTTGTTTTGAATTATCTTGAAATTGGGTAATGTTTTTAACCCTCATTTTACCATTGGATCTAGTTTGCTGTCCCCAGTCAATCACAATATAGTCTTCCATGGTTCTCAGACAATCTTCCTAAATGTTCTGAAAATATTTTGCTAATTAATGTTATTGAATTCAAGTGTTTTGAAACAAGGCCAAAGGCAATTGATGCCTTTCAAAAGAGAAAAAAGCAAGATCAAGCAGTAGTAGTTCTTCAAAATTGAACCGCCACCTTCCATATTCTTAATGAAATAAAAAATAATTCTAGTACTTAAAGGATTCAAAATATATTGTCAAATTATGCATGCTGTATACAGCTTCTGAGATTCATCTTCCCCACAGTGACAAAACAATGAACAACCATGGTACCTGTTCAGGGGGGGGGGGGGGGATCAACCCCCTCCCCCACACGCAAACAAAAACATATCATGAAAATGGCAACAAAAGAAATGAGTGCAAATACGGGATATAAAACATAATCAAAAGGCATATTTCAGTGCAGCTACTGGGTATTTCAGTTTTTTATCTGCAGGCTGCCCCAATCCAAAATTGCCCAAACTAGCAATGAAAAAGGAGTGACCAGAAAAAAAACCTAGAAAACATCCTAAAAAATATATTAGAATCCACAAACTGCAATGATTAAACCTTGCTCCAGTACCATCCTCCAGCAGCTTAAAGGGAAAAGGAGATCATTCGAATGCAGGGACCTTCCTCTCAAAGCAGTGAACAGAAATAGATCATCACACGCAGACACCCTCCTCCAGCAGCAGCAAGCGAGAGGCTGGTAGACTTCTTTACCTGCCAGTGCCAATCCTTGGCGCTTTAGTTGGTGAGATCAGTGAGAAATGGAGTTGATAATGGTCCCTGGCCCCATCTCCAGGCTTCCATGCCACATGCTTTGGTCATCAAACACTCAGAGACAACAAAACACCAGATTGCCCAAATGTTGGAACACACTGCCAGAATGTAGATAACAGGCTCTAATAGTAGTAGAACCACATCTGAAATTAAAAGATGTAAGAGAACTGAGTTCTTCCGTCACCCATCTTGAGGATGTCACCCGAAGTAACGTTGTTTGTTGGTGCTGTCTTCTTTCAGAGTAAGGCTGGGCACCTAAGCTCATTACCAAAAGAAAAAGATTATAGGAAAAGTTTTCATGGAGGATTATTGTGATATAAATGCCATATTCAATTGTTGGTGGAAAGAGAGTTATAACAGCTTATCCCGGACAGCAGTAAATATGTTGCTGTTTTTTCAGGTTATTAGAAAGGAAAATACAGTTGCTCCCGTGGTCCACTCTTCTCTCCTATCAGATTCCTTCTTCTCCAACCCTTTTCATTTTCCACCAATCACCTTCTAGCTTCTTGCTTCATTCCCTCCCCCATCCACCTGGCTTCACCTATCACCTAGCTTGCCCTCCTTCCCCTTCTAACCCCACCCCCCACCACCATTTTATTCTGGCATCTTCCTTTCAAGTCCTGTTGAAGGGTCCAGACCCAAAAGGTCAACTGTTTATTCCACAGACCACGCCTTACTGCTGAGTCACTTCAGTATGTTGCAATAAATAGTTGCTGTTCAGGTATTTTTTTTATAGACTTGCAGCCTGGGCCTCGAGTTATTCAACTTGCTACACATCAAAATAGAAAACTTGTACAATTTCAAGAGATATAAACTTCAGAAAGCAAAGCAGTATTTATGTATGATTGACATCAATTATGTTTTTTTACCCTACTACTGAAAGTCTCAGTTTGGCATGTCAGAACAGTTTTTGCAGTAAATATTCATATGTACTTAAGTTCCTTTACCATCAGGAGCTTTTCAGTTCATTGTGGAAGCTTGTTCATTAGCAAAAACACCTTGTTGGAGGAGTTAAAGTTGGTGTCCAGTTTTAATCACTTGGCTGTTCACCAGAAGCAATGGGAGCTTAATAGTTAGACTTCCTGTGGTTTAAAATCAACGACATGATCTCTAGTTTCACTTTGAATGAATCATGAAAGCAGTGTAGATCACAGATGACTGTACGTGTTACCTGATGCATTACTATTTTATGTGCTTGCATCCTGAATAGAAAGCAGCAGATTTTAACCGTGAATCTAAAATATTCGTATTTGCTAATGTTACCAGCATTTCTTTTACAATACTCAAGAGTTATTTGCCACAATGTAACAGAGTTAAACTAGCCCCTTCAGAACTCTCAGCAGACACTTGATTTCATTTGGCTGTACTAGCTGGACAAATAGGTAGCCAGCATTTAATTTGTCGACCTATTTAAAGAAATTTCACTGTCACACAGTAGATTCTGCAGTACCAGAATACACAAATGAGTAATTCTAAGAATCCTGAGCTACATGATTCTTTCATCTATTAGATTTTACTCAATCCTGCTATTGATCGAGGTAACTCAACAGATGGTCACTAGAAACTAAAATAACTGTGCTGGTTGGTACTGCTAATTGGTCAAGTCAAAAGAGGAAAAATTGCTAACTCATTTATACTTGCAGTGTAACTGTTTGTTTCTTTTATTGGTTGAATGAGCATGAAGTTGTAACTAGGATGAGCAACTAACTGTGCTTTTTGTCTGTTTTTACAAGATCTTGCACACTAGCGTAGTGCTTAGCACAATGCTTTACAGTACCAGTGACCTGGGTTCAATTCCCACTACTGTCTGTAAGGAGATTGTTCCATCTCCTTGTGACCATGTAGTTTTCCCTGTGTGACAGAGGCCCGTCACTGATTACAGACGGCGCATGGCACATTCAGTAAAACACTCAAAGGGTCATCCACTCACATTATTCCCCTCTGTCATTGTGGTGAGTGCACGCATCACAATAAACAAACAGTCACAATTTACACTTTTCCCCAGCAGTAATAGGTATGGGGGAAAAAAAGAAACACACTATGTCACAGTTTAATTGTCTCAGGTCGATTTATTCGTATTCATCTTTCCAATAAGTGTTTTGCTGAAGTGTCATGATAATCTGACGTTTCTCTCCTCCACAGTCATTGGGTCTGAAAGAGAGCTGCTGCATAGAGCTGTCTAATATAGAGGCAGCAGCAACCTGCACAGGTGTGCTGATGGTGGAGGATACCATCTTTAACTGGGTCAAGGGTTATGTTACCCAATTCCTCATCTTGTGGTAAAGTTTTGGGGTTTATTTAAGTTATTTAACTGGGAAATGGTGACTCCTATAATGAGGTATGTGTTTATTGTGAGAACTGGCAGTAGAGTTGTAGATTGTGTGAAATGGAAGATAATTGAGTTAATTAGCTTTTTGGTTGGTCTAGGGGGAGGGGCTTAGCAGTTATAAGCCTCGGGTTACCAAGGCTTTGGATTTTTCTTTTTTCTGTTTAGTCTGAGGGTGGCTTTTAACCGGACAGGTGACAGTTGTGGTGTGTGTGTGTGTGTGTGTACGTACACCAGCTGGTAGGCTAAGTAGTCATTGTAAATTGTCCTGTGATTAGGCTAGGGTTAAATCGGGGGTTGTGGAGTGAGGTGGCTCGAAGGCCCAGACAGGCCTGGCCCATGCTGTGTCCCAGTAAATGTTGCTTTGAAAAGTTTCCAGAGGAGTGTAGTGGACAAGTGATGAGTTTGTTTTAACGACTTTGCCGAAGTTTTGAATTAGATGTGTGGCATCAGTACCCCTAGGTAGGGACAGAGATTGGTTATATTCCAAAGATGCTAATAGATGGTTTATGTGGTGAATTGAAGAAGCAAGAGTAGGCAAATGACCATTCAAAATGGTTTAGCTTTTCTAATCCTGGCCTCAGCACCACTTTCTTGCTTCCCCCCCCCCTTCCCTTTTCTTCCTCCCATATTTTCCACAACTCCCTTTTATAACTAAAGTGCCTGTCGGAAATTTTGAAATTTCAGTATCTTCGCCTCAACAGCTCTCTGGGACAGAATTTCAAGGATTCTCAAATCTCCATCTTGGAATTGTCTTTTATAAGAGTCTTGTGTTGGTAATGTGGCTTTCCCATCTGAGTTGGCCTGTGATTGTGTACTAACATTATTTTACTTATCTGGCCTGTGGATGAAGGGAGATAATATTAGGGGTAACCCTCTCTCGATGCTTAGGGGTGCCTACTGTCGTTTATCCTTGTCTCAGAAGTTTAGAGGAGGAACTGTGTCCATTTCAGCTTGGTAAACCATGAACTTCGTGTGCTACTTGAGGTATTAATCTTCAAATACACACTTCTCCTGAAATGAGTAAAGGGTGAAACTCATCTCTCTCGGATGTGGGATGATGTCCATGTTTTGTGTGGTCTTGAAGGCTTCTGTTGTTAAGAGGAGTTTAGTGGGGACACATTGATAGAGCACCGTAAGTGTAGTATCTGTTGGGTCAGTACTTTTCTCATGAGTTGCTTGTCATCCTGGTGTTTTCCCTAAATTGTAATCTGGAGACAAAATAGACTTGAGCTTCATTCGTCAACTTCAGTAGAAATACAGGGAACAACAATGACCTTGTTCTGCAGTATTTTAAAAAAGAATCTTTAAAGTCTCTGGCTCTATCACTTTAAAAAGTCTTTGGGAATCCTCCTCAGATGTTGGCTACAAGCAGAAACGCATCTCCATGTTGTATCTGATCGCAATGGCCTGAAAGTTGTGAGTTCAGCCAATAGTTTGGAGTTGGCATATGCACTTCAACATGGTTGATAGATAGATAGATAGATACTTTATTCATCCCCATGGGGAAATTCAACTTTTTTTTTTCCAATGTCCCATACACTTGTTGTAGCAAAACTAATTACATACAATACTTAACTCAGTAAAAAAATATGATATGCATCTAAATGAGCTCCAAGTGATCAAGCTAATGATATACGTGCAATTATTCAAGTTCTAAAAAGCCTGCAGTAAGATGTCACACCATATGCTAATAAGTTTGGAATGCTTGCTCACAGTTATGGTCAGACAAATTATTAAATAGCTGTAAGCAGAGTCGGGCCAGGAGCAAAAGGAACTGTTTGGAATAGTGGCAAGTGAGACTCATTTGTAGATGCTTGTACCACAGTTTACAATTTATGTTGACAATTTTGATTTTTAGAACCAAACACATCTAAAGTACAAATGCCACCAAATATAGGCAAAACTGAGGGGGAACAGCAAGAAATTGCAAGTTACATGCATAGCGTTTGTAAACTTGCACACTAGCCGTGTATTTGCCATATGTACTTCAGCATGTTGGTTAAGCATTTGTGTAAGAAAATGATAATTGTACTGAGAAATAATCTGAACAAATCAAAGTAGATTTAGAGAATGAATATTACAAATTATGTGGCCATAATGGTGGTTATTGATGTTGATTTTTTTTAAAAATATATAGCTTTATTTGTGGAGGAATAAAATTCAGTGAGTAAAAATGATTCTGGAAGGCTTACTATGAAACGTGCAGAGAAGCACCAGGGAAAGGTGTTGTGTTTTGTAACTTCAAAACATTGAACTAATTCAAAGGAAGATGTGGGTAGTCTAAGATATGGGTGTAACTTTAAGCTTACTTTCAGTGAGGCACGAACATATCATGTGATGTATGCAATTAACATTTTTGTATCCAACCCATAACTAACTAAACAAACAAGAATGCTTAATTAAATTATATCCAAGGTTACTCAAGCATTTTTGAAATATTAAATGTAAAACAAAGGGGGTGGGAGGATGAATTGCAGCTGGAGCAGCAAAGCCATATCTTATCATGAAATGACCAGCGAGCATCTGTTTTACAGAAAGGAGAGTTGAGGATTAACCTTGTAGAAAAGACTTAAAATTCAGATGTTTTGAAGAAGTACAAGATTGTTTCTCATATGTTTGGGTGGGGTGGGAAGAGGAATAAAATAAAGCCATCAATGAGATGTATCATCAGGAAGTCTAGGTAGAATATTTTTTAAATAGCTTTACCAGGAAGGAGTGAAAATGTGGAACTTACCACCTTATAGAAAGCTTAACTTAATCCATTTTATAGATGCAAGATAAATCTTTAAAGCAGACATTGATAGGTTTTTAATTAGTGAAGGTATTAAGTGTTATGGGAAGAAGGCAGGAGAGTGGGGTGGGGGGAATAAATCAGCCATGATTAAGTCTACTTTGCCACTCAATAAATCGAATAGCCTAATTCTACTCCTATGCCTTGTGATCTAATACAGTGGTTTCTAAAGTGGGCAGATCATCTCCCCCCCACCCCCCCCCCCCCGAGGCAGTGGGAGTTTCTGAAGGAGTGTTAAGGATAAAGGGAGCAGTGAGGGAGTGCTTGGTAACAAGGGGACAGCTTGGGGATTACAGGCTTGATTTGAGAAGCTACTTAGAAGCATTTGATTCTCAGTGCCTCATAATTGACAACCATGATTAAGTAATCAGCTCATCTCTTGCTAACTGACTGCTCTTTTAGACTTGAAGCACGGTATCATTGTTGAAAAGCAGCATGACACCTCAGATTTCTCATGATATGCCAAACACAGGACTGAAGAAATTGTGTTATTTTTGGGACTGGTCCACAGCCAATATGATTCCCAAAATCTTAATCATGCTTCTATATAATTCCTGAATTAGGATAATGGCATTCAGTGGGATGATTCAGAATATGCCCTTCTGAGTGGTCTTGACTGCATTTCCCTAGCCCACAGCCCAACCAAGATATCGCAGCCCCACTTTATGTATCTTCAAGCAGAGAGTCAGGTTTTGCCTGGTCTATGACGATGTCGTAACTTCCCCTTTATTGATTGTAACGCTTGGACTTAAACAATAAGCGATCAGCCATGCTCACTAATCCATAACAAAAATGGCAGAAATATACCAAATGAAAAAGTGTAGTTTATTGTGGAGTATCTGAAATGTAGATTTATACCATCACTGAGTAGTCTATTCTGTGAAAAACTTTTTCAGATGAGGCAATGAAATCAGCTAGGCTTCTTGAACATTTTGAAGAGAATACACTTAACATAAAGCAAACAAGAACATGACTTATTTTCAGTCACTTTGTGAAAGCTTGTTGGGCACATGGCCAAGTGGTTAAGGCCTTCGAGTAGTGATTTGAAAGTCACTAGTTCGAGCCTCAGCTGTGGCAGTGTGTTTGAGCAAGGCACTTAATCACACTTTGCTCTAGTGTGCGAGGAGTGGCGCCCCACACAGACTTCCAATCTGAGCCTTGTAAGGCATGAAAATGCCCGATGCAGGCCTCTCATGGTCTGAGTCAACATTCCCTCCCCTCCCCTCCTTCCCTGTGAAAACTTTCAGAAACGAAAAACATTTCAAAATGTGTTTCCAGCACCTCAGAACAAAACACTGATGGCTTGCATGCTTCATACATTTCATTGTTCATTACGAAATTTGGAAAGCCCCATGCAATTGGAGAAGAACTGATTCTGGTAGCAGTAAGGGAGGTTCTGGGTATGGTTTTGCGTAAGTTACCAGACCAAACAATTAAAGTGATTCCACTCAACAACTCTTTTCAACAAAATGGCTTCTCTGCAATGTTACTTAATGCCGTTGTTTAACCTGAGAATGTGGAACGTGCACTGTGTAGTATACTGAGGACAACAGAATTTGCTCTGCAGTTGGATTAATCAAAGTTGCCAGGCAATGAATCACTTCTTAAAAGATGAAACCATTGTTCAAGAGTGATTTACAAGGAGACTAGAAACAGATACAAAGGGGCAGCCAGTATTTCAGTTTGTTGAGCAATTTTTCAAAGAGAAGGGCATTCCACTCCCCAACATTCTTGCTTGTGCAACAGATGGGGCACGATCAATGATTGGGCCCTGCTGTGGGGTTATTATTTTCTTGAAAAAAGCTGTACCTAATTTATCTACTATTCACTGTGTATTTCACAGACAGCATCTTGTTCCAAAAAAAAACCCGAAGTTATCAGCTGCACAAATCATTAAATAATGTTATCACAGCGGTAAATAAAATCAAGTCCCATGCTCTCAATTCACAAATATTTCGAAAGCTTTGCATGGAGAGTGATGAACAGTTTGAATGCTTGCTATTGCACACATATGTCTGATGGCTCTCAAAAGTAATCTACCTGAGATTGTTTTATGCACTTTTTGAAACTGTGATAAAATTCTTTGAAGAAGCGACAGCTTCATTCAGTAATTATCTTGAGTATATTAGACATGGCTTTGCTTAGTGATCAGAATTATTCACACAAGTTAAATGAAATCAGTCTTCAATTGTAAGGAAATGTGAATCTTATCAAAGTCAAATCAGTTGTCTTCACATTTTTGTTCAAGTTAACAATATTTAAGTGCAACATTGGCTGTTGCGACCTTTTCCAATTTCCAAGCCTCTGAGTTGGAAGAGGAAGAAAGAATACCAGATGATTATCTTCAAGAATACTGCCCCTGTCTGGGTGAGCTGCATAAAGACATGTCAGAGAGACTTTAGGATCTTTTAATCTAAATCTCAGATTGGGTAATAAATCCATTCCTGAGCATTGTATTGAGGAATTAACAGGAAGGATAGAGGAAGAACTGAACTTGGTACAGAATGACATTGAGTAGAAGCTGAGGCTCAAAAAAATCATATTTTGACTGGTGGTGTAGAAATAAATCTCTGACACTACCCTACATTGAGGAGAATGGTCAAGGTATTCTATATTACCTTCCCAACATATTTAGTGGAATGCGGTTTCAGTGCAGTCACCCAACTTCCAGAAGTGATGAAACAGACTGAAAATTACTAAACGTAGGGATTTCAGTAATATGATGATTTGGCAGGTGAATGCGTGGCTGAAGAACACGGGTTCAGATTTATGGATCATTCCGATCTCTTCTCAGCAAAGTACAACTTGTACAAAAGGAACAAGTTATACCTGAACCCAAGAGGGTCCTATATCCTTGCGGGCAGGTTGGCTACAGTTGTTTGAGAAAGTTTAAAATAATTTGGCCGGGGTGGGGGGGGGGGGCGGTGATGGGGCAAAATTGCATTTCAGAAAGATGAGTTGCAATGTAAAAGGTGGACAAAATCGAAAGGGGTGACTACAAGACTGGAGGTGTCATATTTGAATGCGCACAGTAGGGATAAGGTGGATGAACTTGTGGCACAGTCACAGATTGGCAAGTATAATGTTGTAGTCATTACTGAGTCATGGTTAAAAGAAGATGATAGCTGGGAGCTTAATGTCCAAGGATAGACATTGAATCAACAGGACAGGCATGAAGGCAGATGGGATGGCGTTGTTCTGTTGGTTTAAAAAATGAAATCAAATCATTAGTGAGCGATGACATGGGTTCAAAAGACATTGAATCATTTTGGATAAAGCTAAGGAATTGCAAGGATACAAAAAAACCCAGATGAGAGTCTTATACAGACCCCCCCCCCCCCCAAACAGTAGTAAGGGTCTACAAATTACAATGGGGGATAGAAAACAAGTGCCAAAAGGGCAATGTTACAATAGTCATGAGGGATTCCAATATGCAGGTTCCAATATTGGAGAAAATCGGTTGGTGCTGCATCCCAAGAGGGGGAGTTTCTAGAATGCCTATGAGAGAGCTTTATCGAGCAGCTCATGGTTGAACCCAATAGGGGACCAGTGTTTTGGTGTTGTGCAGTAAACCAGAATTGATCAGAGAGCTTACGGTAAAGGAACCCTTGAGGGCAAGTGATCATATATGATTGAATTTGCCCTGAAATTTGAAAAGCTAAAAGTAAGATGTATCGTATTACAGTGGAATAAATAGAATCTCTCCAGCTTTTATGCTGGCTTTGACTTCTCTTGTTAGCCATGGTTGTGTTATTGTTCCTTTTAGGATGTATATATCCTGTGCCTTCCGAATTGCTTCCAGAAATTCCAACCGTTGCTGCTCTACTGTCATCCCTGCCAGTGTTCTCTTCCATTCCTTTCTGGCCAGCTCCTCTTTCATGCCTCTGCAATTTCCTTTACTCCATTGTAATACTGATACACCTGTCTTTAGCTAATCAAATTTTAGGGTGAATGTGATCATATTATGATCACTTGGTCCCAAAGGTTTTATTTTACCTTAAGCTTTCTAGTCAATACTGGTTTATTGTACAACACCCAATCCAGAAAAGCTGATTAAGAAAACCCTTTACCTTCAATTACAGCAGAAATTTGCAAAAAAAAAAAAAAAGTTGTAATTATCATCTTTTGTGTGTCTGGTTTTAGTGGGCTTCATTTGGAAATTAATTCCATGACTTAAAATCTACTTCAAAGCAATATTGGCTAAAATGAGCAGAAGTTGTTCTGTAGAACATTCTGAACATCAACTTTTCCTATTAAATACTTTTGTTACTATTTTATGTGGACAGGATGACATCTCTTTTTTTGGTCCTTGTGTTTGATGTTCTAAATGTTTGACACTCTGCCTCAAGTTGCTGAGCCAATTGGTGTCGGTGACTGAATTGTGCAGGCATTCACCTCTTGATTCAGCTTCACTTACCATGAGTTCTGATTTGTATATTAACTTACAACTCGATTCATTTGAAATTTTCTGTGTCTTTATTCTGTTCAAGACTTGTTTTCAGTTTTTCCGTTAAACTCTAGTCCATGCATGCTTTCTCTGCAGTTGCGGGAGGTAGTTATTAGCGGATGGCAGTACCACAGCATTGTTCAATCACAAACAAGAGAAAATCTGCAGATGCTGGAAATCTAAGCAACATGCAAAATGCTGGAGGAGCTCTGCGTGCCAGGCAGCATTTGTGGAAGAGTACAGTTGAAATTTCAAGCCGAGACCCTTCAGTAGGACTGGAGCAGGGAAAAAAAAACTTTGTTAAGTCCTTCGTTATCCATTCCATTTTGGTGGTAGAGTGAATGTGGGTTGAGGTAAAGGTTCAAAGGTCCAATTTAATGTCAGAGAAATGCATATAATACACTTCCTCAACTGCTTTTTCTTCGCAAACATCCACGAAAACAGAAGTGCTCCAAAGAATGAACGACAGTTAAATGTGAGAAACCCAAAGTACCCCCCACCCAAGCTCGCCCTCCTGTGCTTAAGCGGCGGCAAGCAATGATCCCCCCCCCAAGCAAAAAAACCGAGTACAAGCATGTGCTAGGTGATAGCAAAGACACAGACTTTGCAGTTACCCCAAAGACTATCGCATTTCATCCAGCATTCGACAAACCACAGGTTCTCTCTCTCTCCCTAATAAGGGAGAGGGAGGTGTCCTCAATTTTCACAGCGAGCGGGAGGCATAACAACAACCCACTGGTTTATGATGTTAAAAAGTCCATTTCATCACTTTTTACAAGCTCTGTGCCCAAAGATCTCAGGTCTTTGGGCCCACAGTGAAAGATTTTCCAGCCTCCCCGACGACACACAAGTCTCCTGCTGTGACACTGACCCTAATTCGCCCGTCTCCAGGGCCCCGAGGTCTTAGGCTATCGATTTCGAGTCAGACTCTGAGGCCGAACAACAGTGGCCGGTCCTGAAACCCTGAGGACGGGTCCCACTCCCGCAAAGAGCCGAAGTCAGCGTGTAACTCCAGGTCAGGGCCTTCAAAAGAACCCTGAATGGGAAAAACAAAGATATTAAAGATAGAAATAGAGCTGTTTCCAAAGATACAAGCAAAGGAGTCGCCGTTTCATGCCATCTTAACTCCACCTCCAAGATAGTTCCTGTAAAAGGAAAGGCTTGGGAGGTTGAATTCCATTGTACTGTATTACTGTCATTCATACTGTCAAGTCTAGGAAAATTTATTTTCCATACTTTTTTTGTATGGGCTGTGTTGGAGAAAATGAGGAAGCAGATAAGGGGAGTCAGCTATTTTAAATTTTCTAGTGCACAGTGGCAAATGGTTGTCAATTTTGAGATTGGTAATGAGTTTCATCCCAGGTTACTGCAGCCTTTTTCAAGGTGCCATTGGTGCTATTGAAGATGAATGCATTCACATCCTTGCTTGGCTGGCAGAAATAAATCACTTTGCACTTTTAAAGAAAAAAACACAACTTTTTTGATAATCTGTAGCAAGACAGCATGTACAATAAGATAGAGGTATTCCTGGTTAATGCTGTATCTTGCAGAATGGAGGTGACATTAGACCCCATTGATTGCCACTCCTCTCATTCATCAGTTTCATAGAACTGCTGCTTTTTGTGGGGGTTTTTTTGTTTTAAAGGGCAGCAGGTGAGGATGGTGAAGTGAAATACAGCAATAACTATATTTGTAACCCTTCTCGCCCTCCACCCATCCAAGCCACCATCTGAAACTTGCAATGGTTCTTGTTGGTTTTGGAAATTCAACTGAAGATGTAGTTGCTTTCATAGCCAGCTTGGGCAATAATAATTTATCTGGTTTAAGATGGCTGCAGACAGTGGCCTGTGGTTTCCCTGTCAGAGTTGAGCTTAATTGCCTGTGCAATATGGCTTTTGCTGTGCGGCTGGAATCCTGGAATCTCACTGGGGCAAGACAGTTGCAGACTGTCTAGGCTGAAGTGGATTTGGAGGCAATTTGAATGGGCAGTGGCAAGGAAAGATCTGAGATTTTGATCAATTTGCAAGCCGAGCTGAATTGGAACGGCCAGGTGAGGTTTGGGTGATTTAAGCACCGGGACAGATTGAAATGGCTGCAGTGTTGGGGTTGGAGTGATAAGTGAGCTGGTTTGGCTCACTGCTCTGCGGGGTTTGCTCATCTGTGCTGGACTGAGGCTATTGCCTTCAACTAGTAGTCTTCTGGATTGGCTGCAGTAATGCCTAGCATTGTGAACTTGAGTTCTGAATGCTGTTTGCTTGCTTTTAATGTTTGCACAATTCTGTCTCTGTGAATTCCCCCACCCCTTTGGACAGTCTTGTTTTTAGTGGGTTCTGTTGTGGTTCTTTGTTTCGTGGATGCTGCTAAGGAGACTGATCTCAAGGTTGTGTAAAGTATATATTTTGAATTTTGTACTTGGTCTAATTGAAGTAAAATAAATTTTAAAAATGTTAATTCAGTGGGGGATCTTCTCAATACAGGAAACGTCTATAGCCTTCAGATTCCAGCTTTTCAGATTGTTGGCCATTATTTAGAACAAAACTTATTAGCAATATACAGCCAGTTTTTATATATTTTAAGTATTTGTGCATTAGTCAAATATAATTGTTCCTGTTGCTTTAATAATCCATGCATATTTATTAAATATTTTGTGTATGTGTGTGCCATTAAGTTTTAAAGCATATTTCATGACACAGTGCTAGAGATCAAGTTCAATTCTGACCTTGGGTGCTATCTATTTGGAATTTGCGCATTCTCCCAGTGACCACCTGTGTTCCCTCCCACAATGCAAAGATGTTCAGGTTGGTAGGTTAATTGGCCTCTGTAAATTGTTCTGAGTGCATAAGTGAGCAGTAGAACTTGGGGAGAGATGTTGGATTATGGGATAAATGTAAGCTTAGTGTACCGTAGATTCCGGACTACAGAGCGCACCTGATTTTAAGCCGCTGGCTCTAATTTTAGAAATAAAATCATTTTTTTAATTGTAAAGGCCGCACCGGATTTTAGGCCGCACCGGATTTTCGGCCGCAGGTGTCCCACGTTGTAATATGAGATATTTACACAGAAAGATATTACACGTGAGGATTTTTTTAACTTTTAATTAAATCCATATGGTAACAAAAACAAATACATATTGCAAATGCTTTTTTTCGAACCGTGCCCGTACGCGGCTACTTTTAAATATACGTTGCGTATACTTCTTTACTGAACAACATTCCAATATCTCCTAACGACTGGTAAAAAATATATATACTGCAGCCTACCAGGAAAAGTTATTGATACCTTTAACTTAAAAGCAGAGTTCGCTCAGATCCAAAGCCGCTCGTGTAATGCGCTCCCCCCTCCTTTCCGTTTCATAGCAAACGGCATTTAAAAGCAGAGTTCGCTCAGATCCAAAGCCGCTCGCGTAATGCGCTCCCCCCCTCCTTTCCGTTTCATCGCAAACCGGCATTTAAAAGCAGAGTTCGCTCAGATCCAAAGCCGCTCGCGTAATGCGCTCCCCCCCTCCTTTCCGTTTCATCGCAAACGGCATTTTCCCACAAGACACCGCGAAACCGGGTGTGTCGTCATAGCATCCCGCGATGTAGTACAGAAAACAAATATAGTTTAAACTAAGTAGGGTAGGTAGCACAATGCTTCGAGTGTTTTCCATGTTGATGAGGGTGAGTACAAATGACTAATTTACAATAATTTAATTGTGAAAGTGCGCTTGATTTATCGTACAATTTCATTGGACCTCTGTGAACTACTCATCAATTTTATTGGTCTACTGTTACGAGGCAAAATGTTTACGAGGCGGCATGAAAAAAACCATGCATTAGCCGCTTCGGATTATTGGCCGCAAAGTTCAAAGCTGTTCAAAATGTGGGAAAAAAGTAGCGGCTTAAAATCCGGAATCTACGGTAAATGGATGGCTGATAGTCGGGTGTGGACTGGGCCAGTAGGGGATAATGCAAAATACAGGCCCTGTGACATTAATGTATCAGTCTTGGGCTCATCTATCCAAACTCAAACCTGAGAAAAGCCCCCTGTTGAACTCGGTCATGTCATCACTGACAAAGCCAGTGTTCATTGACCATCTCAAAAGCAGTAGTGTGTTTTTTTAAAGAATTGGCCATTTTTGCTTGGTTTGAGTTAGCAGACCCAGATAAGATTCCTCCCCTGCCCTGGAATAAATGAGCTTATTGCAGCAGCCCTTGCTTTTTTTGTTCACTTGTTTCAATTTTTTTTTTTGAAATTTCAGATTGAGTTGAATTTGTATTTTGCAACTGAGATTTAAACACTGGCCTTTGGATAGTTAGTCCAGGCCTCTGGGTTATTTTGCTGCTGTGCCATCACTGAATTCTCATATCTCATTAGGGAGCTTTAATTCTTAAGATTTTCTTACAAAGACCTGCAAACAGAGAATGTTTGCAAACAGGGCCGTGGGTAGAGATTATAGTGAGGGGGGAAAAGAGAGAGAAAGAGAACCAGACTAAAATAATAGATAGGGATGGGGGTAAGGGTGGGGGGGCAGGGGTATCAACGGAGGTCAGTGAGTTGGATGTTCATGCCGGCAGGAAGGAGGCTACCTAGGCGGGAGATGAGGTATTGCTCCATCGACCTGCGTGTGGCCTCATCTTGACGTTAGAGGAGGCCATGGACAGACATGTCTGAGTGGGAGTGGTCTGTGGAATTGAAGTGTGTGGCCACAGGGAGATCCCGCCACTGCTGGAGGACTGAGCGCTGATGTTCGCTAAACTACAAATTTGGAACCAGCTGTTTTTC
This sequence comes from Hemitrygon akajei, assembly GCF_048418815.1. Classification (NCBI taxonomy): domain Eukaryota; kingdom Metazoa; phylum Chordata; class Chondrichthyes; order Myliobatiformes; family Dasyatidae; genus Hemitrygon; species Hemitrygon akajei. The sequence continues at coordinate 36,962,423 of NC_133134.1, read as the reverse complement.
AAGGGCAGGGCATTTGAAAAATGATGCTTTACTGGAGGTTTTAGATGGCCTCAATGGACATTTGGTGAGGTTGGTTTATAAAGATTGATGTAATAACCTGTTGGAAGAAGGATGATTTGCTAAAATAGTATTCTTCAGTGGGCATATGATGAGACAAAATAGTACTTTTACAATAGCTGATGGTTGGAAGAGGGGTTAAGTGGGGCTGTGAGTAGATAGACTTGGCTCCATCTGATGTTTGTCAATATATTTCTTCACACGATGCCTTGAGCTACTACTGAAGGCACAGTGTTGTAGAGAAATAAATACATTCTTTGCGTTTGGGCTGGAAATTATAAATTTGAGGCCATGCAGAAGTTTTAAAGTGAACTTAGCTGTGTGAGTTTGTGCTTAAGTGAGGGTAAGTAGGACTTCGAGTACATTTGGGATATGCAACAGAATTTGAAATTGCCTGTGCTTTATGGAGGGAGGAGAATAGGAAGCTAATCATGAGTGCTTAAAGCCAATGTTTGCATTGATTGGCACTTGTATTCTAACTTGTAAACTTTGAACTTGGGCCAATATAGCATGGGAGTTGAAGTTGAAGATAGCATTGGATTGTCCCTTTCAGTGATCTTTTCAATGACAGAGTTAAATGAAGACTAAGTCCTGGGACTTGACATTCTAGTCATGAATTTTAAAAAAGCAATGTGGAGGTAAAAATATCTGATTGTGGCGCAATGGTGATTTTTTTTTTTATTCCTGTCCTTTTTAGGGTATGAAGGTCTTGGTGGATGCAAGAAACAAGCTGGGCATTCCTTGGGAAAATAGTGAAAATGAAAAGCATGGAATGTTTGTTATGGCATTTGAAAACAAATGTGGAATGCCAGTGGAACCAGCCACATTTCAGTTATATGTGCCAGCACTGAGAGCCCTCTGGCAAGATTCTGGAATCCAGGAAGCTTACAACAGAAGGCGAGAATTTCAACTGGTAAGATAGATCCTAATGTGATAAATGCATTGAAGATCAGTATTTGGGAGAGAGATCAGTTGAATGACCTTACCCAAACTCTCCTATTTAGTGTTGGATTAAAGGTTTTCCAGTATCCTCACTATAAAAAAAGAATATGTTCATCAACTGACAGATAAGTCAGGTGCCACAGTAGCATAGCAATTAGTGCAATGCTGTTACAGCTCAGGATGTTTCGGAGTTCAATTCCAGTGCTGTATGCAAGGCTCTGCTTTCCTCCCATAGTCCAAAGAATAATTGCTCATTGTAAATTGTCCTGTGAGTTAGATTGGTGGGTTGCTGAGTGGTGTGGCCTGTTGGGCAGAAGGGCCTGTTCCGTATTGGATCTCTAAATAAGTAAAAGTCAAAACAGTTTCTTCATTAAAGTTATCTGTTTCTGTTTATTAATGTTTTTCTGCCTCATTGCTTGTCAATTTCTTTAACTGAACATTCTGTTTGCTAATACTTTGTATTTAATATTTCAGTATTTGAGTAATGTCAATGTATTTTTGATTTTAAGCATTCTTTGTTTACATAATACATTACGGATCATATGTAAAAGAACATAAATAGCATGTGTCATTACACCGCCGCATAAGTGCACCTTAATTAAAGTAAAAGCAAAGCTAGACTCTCATTCCCAGCTCCTTTTTATTTTTCCTTTCAGTTAGTTTTGTGTTTTAGAGTTGTGTTTTGGATATAAACCTGAGATGACTGTCTACCTGTTGAAGCACAGTGAGGACATTTGAGTTTTTTTTTTAAACTGCAGCAAGAAATGTTAGAGTAAAATAAGCAGCAAGGCATGTGCATCTTCAGTAACAGGCAGGGATGGTCAAGAAACAGGACAAGTTCAGGGGTTCATAAGCAGTGAATTCCAGGTGATAATCATTAAAATAGAGCAGAAATGGCTGGCCACGTTGGAAAGATTGATGTGTTTGAATTACACAAAAGATAACTGGATGTTGTATATGGAGTGGATTGAGCTGTATTTTAAAGTAGTTGAAATAGCCGATGGAAAAACAAGTACCATAATTGCTGAGTGCATCGGGTTTAAAGACACACAGTTTGCTTCAAAGTTTAATTGCTTCAACTAACCCAGCTGAAATGATCTTTGCTGATATTGTGAAAGAAATGCAAGAACATTGGAATCAAAACTGTTGTTCATTGTAGAACGCTTTGGGTTTCATAAGTGGAATCAAAAGGAAGGGAGACCATTTAAGCATGTGTGGCTGAATTGAAGAAATGATCTGAGCATTGATAGTTCAATAATGAGGTTAACGATGCACTGAGAGATTGTTTAGTTTTGCAAGCTTACAAGAAAGCATTTTAAATGGCTCCTAGCTGAAGCACAACTCAAATTTTAAAAGAGCAGTTGTAATAGCCGTATCAATGGAAATAGGTAGACATAGTTGAGTTGCAATCTGGAATGAAAGTGAACATGAGCAAAATTGCATCTTCTAGGCTTTTAGACGAAGGCCTACCTGGCCGAATAAGTTGTGATACTGTTGTGGCAGGGTCTCACACTTGACCAATCTGGCACATCGGGCAGACAAAAATAAATGGACTGTGCAGGGAAGAGAAAGATTAAAAAGTCAACATGCAGTTTCAAAAAGAGCACTAATCTGCATGCTATTAAGGGAAAATCTGATAATGGTGAGAGTTGCACAGGACAGTGTAGCCTTGAGATCTATAACGTAAAAACTAACAATGAACAAACAATATGTCTTATACCAGTGTCAACCTGTAACTGTTACCTGCTCAGTTGAGGAAAAACACCAGAGACACAAAATTACCTCTGAAACGGTTTTTATTCAGAGAGGAGTTCGCAGCCCCATGCACTTCGGGCGTAAGGTAGCCAACTCCCAATTTGTCGGTTTACAAAGGTCATACTTATACCCAAAAGCAGGGTACTACATTCGCAAATATGGTTACCCATTCAAATTCATCAATTGATTGGCTATTGCATAGCTAAGCAAGCGAAATACTCAGAATTTAGCAAAGGTTAAAGTGTAATACCTAGAATTAATACTGACTTACTTCAGGACACTTGAAATAGGTATCCTTAAAATATTTTGCCAAGCACATTGTCTTGTGGTTGTAGGTTCCCTTTTCCTTGTGGTCTCCACGTCTGGCCTGGCACCTTATTTTAGCTACCTCTCCTTGCTTCCCCAATGACATACCTCTGTCTTGTCCTGTCTACATATTTTGCTACACTTAACCCTCGTCTACCCCTCTACACGTACCCCTTACCCTCTTCACATTCTCACCAGAACTGAATGGCCAATTAATTAAAATGGAATTAAACACTGTTTTGGCTGTTTCAGTCATTCCACAAAATAAGTTTGAATGGAAATTTTAAGATACTGAACTGAACACTGCAGATTTCCAACTAAGAAATTATACTGCAGAAAAGCTCATTTCTGTGTGAATGACATTCCTAACAGTGAAATACAGTAACCAACAAACCACATTGGGCTTGTATGTGGTAAAATCAGGAGGGCCAGCATTGTAGTGGTACGTTTGGCTGAGACGGTTACAACTTGATTGGAGATCCGTCTGCCGTTTGTGTGTCACATCCCTGCAATAGTCACAGAAAATGAATTAAGAAAGGTATTGGATAATCAGCTTGCTTGTTATGAAGCAGGTTCATGGGTTTTGGAAGTGAGACAGAAGACACAGATTACAAATAAGGACATTGACCATTTATTTAGATACAAACAGTAAAACACTCAACCAGATATCTAGGCCAACTAAGTCAAGAAATCCACAACACTAAACATTCAGTAATACTTCAAACTCAACAGGTACTACATTAATTCTCCCCAAGTTATACAACTACAAAATTAAACATTCAAAAGATAGATACTTGGCCAAGTGTGCACGTGGCCCCTCCTATATCTGCAGCATACCTTCCCAATGATTCTTCAGCATGGGTCGTGGCCCCAGTGTGAAGATGAGCCCTTGGAGACAAAGGAAAGACGGCCAGTCTCTTGCACGTGCTTTTCTTGTACTCCTGAGGAGCCATGGCACACAAGGCAACCAATGGGAAAGAGCTGCTGCATCCTTCAAATGGACTAACCAGTGATTGGCACAGTGGAAGTGGCTTTCGGCCAGCAAGTAAACTATCCCTTTACATTACACCATGATCCATTGCCCTACAGAGGGCAAGCAAGTGTGGGTGCCAACCTCTGTACTTCTGATTGGAAGGCGTATTGGACCAAGATAGGGCCATGACGATCAGAGGGATTGCAAAAGTGATGAAAACAGTGGTCTGCCTACAACGGTTTTTGTAGGCGACATATCTGAGAAAGCTTTTGATATGTTAATCAGGCTTGGTGTTAATCTGGAAGAGAGAATCTAAGAACCAGAATCTATTCTGTGTGTATTAAACAGCATGCATGAACTTCAAGTGGGAGACAAAAAGCTGCTTGTAAAAGTAGACACCAAGACTAAAGTTCAGCTGGATGAATGGAAAGCCAGAAAGCCAAAGGAGATAAGACAGCAGGATTCGTCAAATGTTGTGGATCATGAAACCAAAAGGAAATATCAGATTGTAAATGGAGCCATTGAAGTATTCTTTTATTAATCCTTCTGCGAACTAAATACACCTCCTCAAGATCAAGATGCACATCTTAGAAAAATGGAAAAGAAAGAGGATAACATATAAGTGCTATGGGAATGGAAGAGGGTAAATAAGACCTAATTTCTCAATTGGCAATTTTAGAGATGCTCAAGAAACTAGAAGAAGAAAAAGAAATGTGAGGGGGAGAGATAAAGGTGTTAGAAAAAAAACTGGGATCTGGAGAAAAGCAAGGATTGAAGTAGATCCAGTGAGAAAAGAAGAAAGGTGCCCAAAGCAGGGAGCTATGTTGTGTATTTAATATTTGAGTAATATTGTAAATTGTTTAAGCATTCTTTACACGGGTATAATACATTATGGTTTATATGTAAAAGTATGTAAATGTCATGCATCATTATGCTACCACGTCATATGTGTGCACCTTGCTGAAAATAAAAACAAAGTTATACTTGCATTCCCAGCTCCTGTTTCCTTTTCAATTAGTTTTTTTTGGAGTTACAAAACAGCTAAAGATGGTTAAGTGGATGGGTTTGCATGTGAACTGCTTTTAGTGAATGTTTAGGAGATAATTTAAAATGGAATTGGTTATTGTCATGTTTTGTCATGATACTTGGTCGTGCATTTTGGTTAAGAGCAGAATATTCTCATAGTTCCAAGTATTGCCAAATGCTATTGGTCTCGGCATACATTTAAGCAATTGATTAATACAGTATTATTCTTGATTATGTTAACATTTTTTTAACCTTTAGAATTCAAAAGTGCCACTATTGAAGGAATAATAGACTGTAGCAGTGCATGATGCCAAGTGCAGTGGTCTTCTAGAATGTTGGATCCTGGACTGGCAACAAAAGTTAGATTCCAAGTCTTCACTGATCCTTGCACTAAGTCTCTTCTATTAATAAATTTGGAGGGAAGGGAAACTGTCTAGACGAAGTTTCTTCCCACACACCAAGGATGCCTCCTTGTGGCTTGTCCTAAGTTGAAGCATTGATGAGCTCTGAGGATTTTTGCCAGCTGTACTGCAGCAAGCAAGAGACTTAGTTTGTAACTTGGCACAGATCAAGTTTTCAATCTGGGACTTTCCTGATTGTGTTTGGCTTACTAGTACATGACAAGAAATTTTACACTTTAAACTTTTATTGGGGGGGGGGGGGGGTTATGCTCTATCTTTAACTATTTCTCCTTTAGAAAATCATTTCTTTACACAAAGTTTTGTTTAATCAAGAGTGTAATGGTTTTCTACATGAGCAACATGTGAATAAGTTCTTGTGGCACACAGCTTTAGACTTCATGAAATTTTCACCTCTGAAATGCCACTGAAAAATGAGAAGAAAATACCTTTTCACAGAATCCCATCTTGATGGTTGTTATCTTAAGTGCAGTACCATGGATGTACTTATATTAACATGAGTGCTTATAACAATCCTTTTGCAATATGAATGTACAAAAATACTTCAAAACTTGCTTGCTTGAGAGATCCAGAGTTCAAGACAACTTGGAAGCTGGCCATTCAGCCACTGATTCTATACCCACTATCTACAAGACCTACAAGTATCTGGGAGTACAGTTAGATGAGAAGCTAGACTGGACTGCCAACACAGATGCCTTGTGCAGGAAGGCACAGAGTCGACTGTACTTCCTAAGAAGGTTGGCGTCATTCAATGTCTGTAGTGAGATGCTGAAGATGTTCTATAGGTCAGTTGTGGAGAGCGCCCTCTTCTTTGTGGTGGCGTGTTGGGGAGGAAGCATTAAGAAGAGGGACGCCTCACGTCTTAATAAGCTGGTAAGGAAGGCGGGCTCTGTCGTGGGCAAAGTACTGGAGAGTTTAACATCGGTAGCTGAGCGAAGGGCGCTGAGTAGGCTACGGTCAATTATGGATAACTCTGAACATCCTCTACATAGCACCATCCAGAGACAGAGAAGCAGTTTCAGCGACAGGTTACTATCGATGCAATGCTCCTCAGACAGGATGAAGAGGTCAATACTCCCCAATGCCATTAGGCTTTACAATTCTACCGCCAGGACTTAAGAACTTTTTAAAAGCTATTATTAATGCTTTTTGAGATAGTGATTTAGATGCATATCATATTTTTTACTGAGTTAAGTATTGTATGTAATTAGTTTTGCTACAACAAGTGTATGGGACATTGGAAAAAAAGTTGAATTTCCCCATGGGGATGAATAAAGTATCTATCTATCTATCTATCTATCAAGAACAACCCATCTATATGAATCCTTTCTTTTCCCCCCAGTTCTTGGCCTATAGTTTAACGTTCGTTAGGAATTCAAGTACTCATCCATATACAGGGGCTCACAAAGTTATGGGTGATCTGACTTGCAGAAATCCGATGTGATGCAAATTTTCCTGTTCAATTTTGTGAAGCATTTTACAAGCTGTTATTAATTTTAAAGTCCTGTGGTATTAATAATTGGATACAGTATATACTATTGGTTTAATTATGCCTGGTGTAAGGGTGATTTAAATAAAAAATTATATCAAGTATTTGTAGAGCAATACAATATGGGTAATAGTAGAAAGAGGATGGTGTGCATTTCTGTGGGCAGTCTGGAGGCAGCTTATTCCAGACAAACACTAGGTGGGGAAAGAAAAACTTCTCTTAAGATCCCATCTAAAGCTTCAACCCCTTAAGCATGTACTCTTGTATGTGTGTCTGCAATGAGGAAAAGCTTATTAACCTCTTTACCCAGGTTTCAGCCAAGCAGCTGACATTTATCGCTCATCCATGCAAGACATCTGCACTTAGCTTGAGTGAATCATCTCACAAAAGCTTTCTTGCTGAAACTGCTCAAGCTTGTGGCGAGGCTTCCATAGGCATGGGCCCTTTGGAGGGTGGGGGGCATGGTGTTGCATGGTAGGCCCTGAACGTGCTCTTAATGAATGCAGAAAGGGCCACTCTTCTGTCTCAGTGGGTGATCAAAACTGTCAAAATTTGATGAAAACAATCAGAAATGTAGAAACAGTCAAGTTTCTAAAATGAAAACTCTTTGATTTTTGAATTGAAAATACAAATTGCTGTAAAGTAGAAAACAATATTTTAAAATTGAAGTCTTAATGCAAATGACTTGAATTTGCTTTTCTCTTGCATCCATTTTTCATCAGAATTAATACTAGGTCTGCACCAAGTTAACTTGATTAAAGTTCATTAGACGGATTCCTACTGTAATTACTGAGGAATTGTTGGATATTTGCCTCCTGGGCAGCTAATTCTCTGAAGTATAGCAGTGGAATATGATTAGCAAGGCTGCAGTAAATAAGAAGTTTGGAACTTGTTTATTTCCTTTTGCCCATGAACGAAACTTTGAGCTCCCTGATGTCCACAAAGGGAGATGTTATCAATTCCATGTGTAACTGCTGGTATTTATAACTTAAAAATTATAACCCTGTTCTCTAAGATTTTTGTATTCTCTTATCGCCTCAAAACTGAAATTAGCCCTTTAAATCATCCAGCACCCAAATTTGTGTATGTCTCTTCACTGCAACTTTGTCATTTGAGTGCTATTCTTAGGGAATCCTAATCTTATTGTAACACCCCCTGAATATTGACTTGGCATCTGATTAGCAAAGTTGGTTTTTAGCTGCTTTCAGAAGGTTAATTCTTGGTGTGAAGGACAAGATGGCGTCAGTGACCAACAGCGACATCCTGCCGACAGCTCATGATACTCTTCTTCTTTTAAGTATACTTCTCCTGAACTGTGATCACTTGCAGCCTGTAATTTCCATTTTAAGGACATGTATTTTTTTTTGAGCTAGTTAAATGATTTGGCACTTTTGTGATCTCCTGTCGTACTCTTCGAGGTTGAGAGCAGAGCGTGCAGGACAGCCATCGGTCCCTGATGGCTGAATACAAACCCATGGTCAGCTCTATTACTCCGTACTGATTAAAATATCAAACAAGTTTAAAACTGACAAGGATGAGAGCAGAAAACAAATGGGTGTTCAATGCCGTCTGCCTGCGTTTGACCCTCTTGCTGCTGCCCGCAGAAGGTGCAGGGGCCTTGGGTCCTACGCTGCAAGGTTTGATTGTGTTGGCAGCTCAATGGCCATAGATGTAGATTCTTTTTTGGGGACCTTATGATTTGATGCTTAATGTCCTCTATACTGAACACAGCTGTGGGCTCGCGTTTGGGGACTCTGTGTTTCATGTTCCATGTGTTTTTACTTACTCTCTCTTTTTAACTACGTGCATAATTTGATTGAGGTGAACTGACGAACTTAGTGGTTGTGGCTCATGGACCATTTCGGGGAGTTTGTGGTTTGATGTTTAATGTTCTGTGTTTTTATTTGCTTCCTTTCTGCTATTTGCACAAGTTGTTCTTCTTCATGTGTTGGGTGTTTCATGGTCTTCATTCTGTTGTGTTTTCCTTTAACCTACGGTGTTTCTTTGTTTAGTGGCTTCCTGTGGGAAGACTATTGTCAGGATTGTATGAAACTTCTTGCTGGCGTGGGTTTTGCTATAAGTGTTCAAAGATGAATTTGAGCAGATTTTGCTTGATGCTGATATAATTGCATGCAAAAGTCAGGTGATCGGCCTCTGGGTCACTGATCCTCTGGAATCTGTTTGCATGATTTTAGGGTTCAAATTAATTTCTTGGACCTGGTAAGGACAATAAGAATGTTATCTTGTCTCCTAGGTAATTTATTTGGGTTATTAGTTGGAATGAAGGAAATTAAGAGGGAATCCCTTTTGGACCTTGTGGTCTTTTGCTTGCAGCTTATAAATACTTCTGCATGGAAAAGTAATTGAACATCACGGCCAATGGTGACATCCTGCAGACAGTTCGCGAACTACTTTTATTACTACTTTCAAATGTGATTCTACTACTGAACTGTTTTAGTACTACTAAACTGTTTGGAACCTACGATTTGCAATTTGATGGTGCATTTTTGGGGCTGATTGTGCGATCTGGCACTTAGCTGTTTCTGAGGGAGTTCAGTGAAGTTAGGAGCAGAGTGTGCAGCCTGGAAGCATGGAGACAGGGCACGGCCCCAAGATTGACTCCGTTGCTTCTCTCCGATTGGGGCATTGAGCAGGGTTGAATTTGCCGATGATGATAGCGGAGGATAGAAGGGTGTTCAGTGGTCTTCCTCTCCTTCTCGTGAGTTGCTATCCGAGGAAAGCGCGGGGATCTTGGGTTCTACTTTGCAAGGATTGATTGCCAAATCTCATGGCTGTGGACTCATTTTGAGGGACTTTGAGGTTCATGGTGCATGTGTTAGTGCATTCTGGTTTCTGCTTTTTTCCCCCTCTTTTTGCTGTTTTTGAGTGGTGAGGATGGGTGCCTTGAAGACTTGCTCTGCAGGTTACAGTCAGCTAATGGCACTGAACTGAACTCAACTGAATACTCCTGGTTTGATGATAATATATGTCTTGTTCACTCACTTCTTGCTGTTTGCAATGTTTGTTCTTTTCCCATGTGTTGGGTATTTATTGTTTTTCTAGGAACTGGTTCTGTGGTGTTTCTTTGTTTCATGGCTGCCTGCAGAAAGACTAATCTCAGTTGTATTCTGTATACGTACTTTGATATTAAATGTAATTTGAACTTCGGAATAGTTCAGCATGATCTTTTAATAAAATGGGTGTTCGTTTTCTTTTTTTCCTTGGATTTCCATCGGCTTTTCTTCAGCTCTACCTGAATGTTCACCCAGCAATTGCTGTTGGGTTGATTTTTTCAAATTATCGGTACTTGGTATGCCCATCCACATTTTCACTGACTGTTTTAACAGTCAAGCCAGGATGTAGATTTCTTTAGTTGCTAATAGGGGACTGGAAGGGTTTTTGCAGTCACAATCTGCTTAATTTTCTTATGTTGGCCTGTAAGATACAAATCTTGAATTTTGCTATAATGAGAGGTTGAGCAAACTTGGGTTGTTTTCTCTCGAGTGGTGGTAGCTGAGACGAGATCTGATAGAGGTTTACAAGGTTGTGAGAGGCTTAAGCAGAGTAGACAGACAGTATGATTTCCTGATGTTGAAATTGCTAATACCAGAGGGTGTGCACTTAAGGCAAAAAGGGGTAATTTCAAAGGAGATGTGAGGGGCAAGCTTTTTTTTACACTGAGTGATAGGTGCCTGGAATGCACAGCCTGGGATGGTGGTAGAGGCAGAAACATGAGGAACTTTTTAAGAGATATTTGGATAGGTACTTGATTGAGATAAATGAAAGGAAATGGTAATTGTATAGGCAGAAAGGATTAGTTTAGTTGGCATTTGCTAATTTAATTGGTTTGAAACAACATTGTGGCCAAAGGGCCTGTACCTGTGCTGTACAGTCCTATGTTCTATAGTTGTAGTCGTATCTCAAATAAAGATTATTGTAATTTTTGAAAGTTGGTTATTCCAGACCAGGAGCATCACTGCAGGGAGTTCTTGAGTGTAATCTCAAGCCTAGTTATCTTCAGCTTCATCAATGACCTTTCTTCTGTCATCAGGTTAGAAGTGAGCATATGCGCTGGCTGCACGGTATTTAAGTCAATGTCTTCACATGCCACGAGCTAGACAACATCCAGACAGGGGCCGATAAGTAACAAATTACATTTGTGTCACAAAAGTAACACAGCCATACTCTTGCATGATAGAGTCTGAGTTTTTTAACCTTGACATTCAATAGCACAGGGCCATTGACCAGGAAGTGGGCTGAATTAACAACATTGTATACAACTGCTACAAGAGCTGGTCAGAGGCCTGGTGTCTTGTGTGACTCACCTCCTGATATGAAATGCTCTTCACGCACCTCAACAAAATAGAAGGGTCTGCCAACCAGTATAAGATGCCCTGCTTGATTTGGTTCCTCACTTGTTCGGCCAAACATGCATTTCCGTAACTAATACAGTGATTATTCTACGTATCCTCTGCAGTTGCTCACCCTGGCCATCCCAACATCACTTTTTCCAAAGCCTGCAGCCCCTACCAGCAATAATTTATGATGCATGGGAACACTTCTCCCATCCTCCAAGTTGCACATATTACTGAATTAGACCCAGGCAGCAAAATATGACGGTTTCTGAATCCTGGAACTCCCGAAAATCCAGGGAAGTTTGGCCAGGTGGATTCAGAATTGGCTTGCCTGCAAAAGGCAGAGGGTCATGGTGGAGGGAGTACATTCAGATTTGAGGGTTGTGACTAGTGGTGTCCCACAAGGATCTGTTCTGGGACCTCTACTTTTCATGATTTTTATTAACGACCTGGACGTGGGGGTAGAAGGGTGGGTTGGCAAGTTTGCAGACGACACAAAGGTTGGTGGTGTTGTAGATAGTGTAGAGGATTGTCGAAGATTGCAGAGAGACATTGATAGGATGCAGAAGTGGGCTGAGAAGTGGCAGATGGAGTTCAACCCGGAGAAGTGTGAGGTGGTACACTTTGGAAGAACAAACTCCAAGGCAGAGTACAAAGTAAATGGCAGGATACTTGGTAGTGTGGAGGAGCAGAGGGATCTGGGTGTACATGTCCACAGATCCCTGAAAGTTGCCTCACAGGTAGATAGGGTAGTTAAGAAAGCTTATGGGGTGTTAGCTTACATAAGTCGAGGGATAGATTTTAAGAGACGCGATGTAATGATGCAGCTCTATAAAACACTGGTTAGGCCACACTTGGAGTACGGTGTCCAGTTCTGGTCGCTTGACTATAGGAAGGATGTGGAAGCATTGGATAGGGTACAGAGGAGATTTACCAGGATGCTGCCTGGTTTAGAGAGTATGGATTATGATCAGAGATTAAGGGAGCTAGGACTTTACTCTTTGGAGAGAAGGAGGATGAGAGGAGACATGATAGAGGTGTACAAGATATTAAGAGGAATAGATAGAGTGGACAGTCAGTGCCTCTTCCCCAGGGCACCACTGCTCAATACAGGAGGGCATGGCTTTAAGGTAAGGGGTGGGAAGTTCAAGGGGGATATTAGAGGAAGGTTTTGCACTCAGAGAGTGGTTGGTGCGTGAAATGCACTGCCTGAGTCAGTGGTGGAGGAAGATACACTAGTGAAATTTAAGAGACTACGAGACAGGTATATGGAGGAATTGAAGGCAGGGTTTGAGGGTCGGCATTACATTGTGGGCTGAAGGGCCTGTAATGTGCTGTACTATTCTATGTTCTATGAAAATATATTGAGTATACTTCCACGTGGAGACACAAAGTTGTTCATGAAGTTAGGTCAGTTAGTTCACCAATACCTTCTTAAAGATATTTAAAGGACAGCAATAAATGTGGTAAGCAGTGTTTTAGATGGGCAAAACAGGTTGAGTACCCCTTATCCAAAATGCCTGGGGCTGGAAGTGTTTTGGATTTTGGAATATTTGCAGCTTATAATGAGATACTTTAGCGAAGGGACCCAAGTCTAAACACAATCAATTTACATTACATATACAGCTTGCACATTACCTTGAAGGTAGTTTTACCTAATATTTTTAACAATTTTGTGCATGAAACAATCTGTACATTGAACTATCAGAAAGGTCAGCTATCACCATCTTATCCACCCAGCTGGACAGTCAGTGGCTGTTTGGCATCGCCACCATTCCTGATCAATTAATTTCTCAGCTGCTTCGTGATCACACTTTATCACCAAAAAATCTTTGAAAAATTTAATGCCATACCTTTTCTTAAATTTCAGCAACCAGCCTGATGAATATTCACAATTGTGGTCAATTTTCTATTTGCCATGATAGATCTTTGTCTGATTCATGATCAGCTTACTGTAAAGTGGCATATGTTCACTCCAAAGCTGATTAATCCACTCTTTCAATACATTATCAAGATCTTCATTTTTTTTTCTTTATGCAGTGTTTTTCTATTTTTCATTAACTTCTGTTCATTACTTTTAGAGGGTAGTTGTTCCAACATCGTAGTGCTCTGTCAGGTGCATCATGCTTGTACTGCTGTCAAGTTTTCCCAACAACTTTACTGTATTATTAACATGTGCTTCATTTTCTTTTCACTACTGCCCATGGAGGTGGCTGCAGGCCTCTTTGACGTTTACAACAATATCTTAACACCGAGCAGAGAATCAGCACAAATCTCATGGTAATCACTGAATAATGCACTGTCTAACTCTAAACAAATTGGTGCCAACAGGGCTCCACTCAGGGTATGTGAAATCACTTCTCAGAACTGTCTGGTGTGCAAGTACCTGTGCCTCACCTGCAAACCTTCGCAGCTCCATGTTGAATTTTCTATTTATGGCATCAGGATTTCAGTGGTTTTCTGATTTTGGATTTTTGGACAAGAGGTGCTCAACCTGTAATATCTGAACATGATGCTTGCTAACAGTTCACGTTCACTCTTGTTTAAGTGTTTTGTAACATGACCTAATGTTGCAGCGCATTTAAGAAAAAAAATCTACTACAACAAGGAATTGCTATACTTTCAGTGCATGCAAAGGAAGATTAAGATTACCATTTCTTGAGCTTTATTTCTAATTTGAATGAAGGATTTTGATACAGTTGCTAGATGGCTAGTAATTCCTTTTTGCAAGTAGAATTCAATTAAGCTGTAGTTTAATTATTCAAGAGTGACCATATCTGATGGTGGAACCTTAAAATACCAACATTCTTGCACTTGTGGTTCCTCAGTACCTGTATTTTCACACGAACTTTTGCAATTCTAAGTATTGGTCTGTAGGTCTGGTTTTTATTAAATACCACTGTGTCTGCAAGCTGCAGTAGAGAGAGATTGTATCTTTTTAGATGCACGAATCATTATTGCCTTAAAACTAAAGGTTTTCTTCATTTTGACTTAAGGTATTTGAAAGTGAATTGGTGTATTGTAGTATTTCCTCCATCTTGTTTCTCCATTTATATTCAACAAAGTTAAAAGCAGGCTTAAGGAACATTGCATCCAGTGAGGCATCTTGCAGTCTTCCAGGCACAATAGCATACAACGAGTATTTCTAACATTTTATTCCAGATTTTTCACTATTCCTCAATTGTTTCAGGTTAATCATTATATATTTATAGTCACTGTAGGTTCTTGTGATCTTGTATTATCGTCTATTTATTAACTTCTGTAATTGTCCAACAAAGTATTTCTGTTCCTTGTTGAATTTCCAGCATCTACAGTATGATTTCTAATTAATTTTCCAGCTTGGCCACTCGCCTAAATGACCTATTCTTTGATTTCAAGTACTATCTTGTTTGAAGCTTTACTTTGACTGAAATAGCAAGGAAATCTAGATGTAACTGAACCCTTTAAATAAACTGGTGAACACTATTATTGTAAGTAAAGCTAGTCAAATGCATGTTTGTTTTCCAGTCACACATGCTCAAAGAGGACCACTAGCTTTCACAACTGCTGGGATCTATCAGTATTCAGCTTTATTCTGCTGTAAGGTCGTACTGTTTTTTTTAAAAAAAACCCTCCTTGTTCCTTTTCCTATTGAACTTTCTGATTTTGAGTAGGTGGCTTACAGTACCAGCATTAGTTCACTCCTGGTGAATCTTGTCTGTGCCGCCTTCAGAAAGCTCTCATTTGTTCTCTTACAGATCTTGAGGTTCAATAATGCTTCTATTTCCTAATTATCTTTTCTCTTAACTCCATCCACCGCTACTACACCATCACCCCCCCCCCTCCCCAATTGTCATTCATTCTGGGGCAGCAATTTCAATTTGCCTTTTGACCGTTACACAGAAAAGGTACAAGTTTCTAACTAGCAAGTTGAAGTGAATCAGGTTTTTACCATTTAGATTCGTAATCATCTTCTTGATTTCATGTTATCATTTGCAGAATATCCCTGTGCTAAACATCCTGTTTGTCAGTGTTGATTAGAAACCTGGTTGGGTCAGCTGCATAAATAGTGTGGCTCTCAGAGCAGGTCAAAGGTTTGATATTGTTTAGCAAATGACTCGCCTCCATCTGCCATCCCAAAGCCTTTCAGTTATCCACAACACACACTGGGAGCATAACTGGGTGAACACAGTGTCAAAAACACAAAGCTTGATACCATGCAATATTGCATCCTGCACGATTGTCACTCCAGCCAGCATAAACATTCACTTCCTCATTTATTGGCGCACTCTACCTATGATATGTGCTCTCTGGGTACATTTATTTGCTAAAGAGACTTGAGTCATAAAGAATCAAAATCAAGAAACAAATGATTAACAGTGCTTCCCTTCAACATGGTAAGCAGAACCAATGAAACTTTTTTTTTGCTCAACTGTAAACGCATCTTTCAGACTCATTCATACGATAAAATTATGAGAGCTGCGGATGTGGGAATATGCAGGTTCTACTAAAGGAGGTATGAGGGAGGTTTAATATAATTCCAAGAAGGAAGATATGGGTGATGATTCAAAAATCTATTGTACCTTTTGCTGACGATCTGGTCCTAGGTTGTTGGAAGACGATGGCACTGTGTGATTATGCAGCAGGTGGTGGTGATAAAACCAGAGCAAAATGCTGGTGCCTAATGGCTTTTATCTGAACTACTGTATCCCTATCACCAAGTTATTTTCTAGCTTTGACTGGAGACCAGGTTGATTTGTTACCTCCGCTAACTTTAAGGACATCTGAGTGCTAGAAAGTAATTAAGCAAAGACCATGAACTTGTCTAGCAGCAGTGGCCTAAAGGCATCAAAGCTGAAATGTTGAAATATGAGGAAAAAGGAATGGATAAAATTAATTTAAATCAGAGTCAATTTTGAGTGGTATCCATGTGAGCAGAAAGCACTCAAAAATTCATTTGAGGAGCGAAAAAATGTTTTGCTTCATTTTCGGTAAGATAGGAAACTTAATATTTCGGACTCTTACAAAGGCTTTCCTGAAAGAGGTTGCTTTGATTATGAAGTAATTTGGTGCTTGGCCAATAAAAAGCCATTAAAACAGATGGTGTTGTGTATCAAAACATAAACTGGTGTGTTCCTAGCTCCAGTGTGAACAGATGCCTTATTCGATTTTACTTTGAAATGCGAATGGAGTAGGAAAGTGAGAAATAGTGCACAGCCCTGTTGGGCTGTGTATGAAATTAGAAGGTAATGGTCAAAGATTGGAACATGAGAGACATGAGATGCTGGGACCTGGTGTTGGAGGAACTGGGCTGGTCAGACCGGATCGGTTGAGAGAAAGGGGTGGTTAATGTTTCAGGTTGAGGCCTTGCATCAGAATGAGGAGCGTAAGGGGAGATAACAGCATAAAATGGTGAAGGGAAGGTGATGAGACGGGATCTAGTGAGCATTAGGTGAAATGGTGTTGATGGGCAGTCGGAGCCAGGTACATGGAGTGAGGGAGATAGTGAGGATGACAGAGGGCTGCGGGTTATGGAATCTGATAAAGGAAGGTGGTATGGAATCAGTGGTATGAGATCCTTGGCTAAAGGGGAACTATGAAGGGATGGGATAGGATAGGGGATGGGGTGTGTGGGTGATGGCTGGACCAGGTGGAGAGGGGAAGAATGTTGGGGAGTTTGGATATAAATGGGAATGTGTGTGTGTGTGTGGGGGGGGGGGGGGGAGAGCTTGAGTGGATCAAGAGGAGAGAGAAAGAAACTGAGGGTATGTTTAAATGACATCGGAGAATTAATTGTTTATGCCATGAGGTTAGTATTTTATCCAGGCAGACTGAGGTAGATTGTGGTTGGTCTTGCTCTGGCAGTGGTGAATGCTTTCTAATGAGCCAATTGATATAACAAAAGGCTAGCAGACAAGAAACTTGAAATATAGGGTGTAGTGAGATGCTATCAAGTTGAGTATGGTTAAAGTTGGGAATTCCTTTCTCGTGTCTGTTTCAAGTTTAACAATAAAGCAGTTAACTTCATAGGGGATTAATGATAAATAAGTAACTGAGCAAAGCAGTGGTTGTGTAATCATGAATTTTAATTTATTGTGGGGGAAAATGTAAAAGGATATCAGGGAGATGAGGAGATTTGTGCAGGACAGAGTGGAGTTTAATGAGATTAGAAAGGATCTTATAGAAATTGTGAAGTAAAATTTGATAAGTTCAGTAAGTTTTTAAATTAGTAAATATATTCTTAATTGAGGTATAAAAAGAAAATGGAAAAAGGCAAAGTTCTCAACTAAAATTGCTTAAATGTTTTTGGAACTTAAAACAAGTGTTAGAATCACTTGAATTTAGTTTTGGAAGGAAAAGGAATAGTGATAATTTAAGATGAGTTTTTAAATAATGTAAATGTGGAATTTATTAGAGATTAATGTAGAAAAGAATTTGGCTCTGGATAATGTTTGAAATATGGATTGGCACCCCAATTTTAAAGCCATTTATGATGTCTATTTGCATATTTTACAACAATTCTTGTTAGCTAGCATCTATGAGCAAGTCCCCAGTAAGCAGATAATAATCAAATAATAATCAGAGGCAGAAAACCTCAGCAATACATATTCCAATATTTTCTATCTCTTGCCTCTGCACCTTGTAATTCTGATCTCCCATATTATATAATACCTTGCAAGCCATAATGTGAATTACATTTTTCTGAATATGTCTCTAACATTAAAAAAAAAGTTGGACCAAATTAAAATGGAGTACATTTCAAGCCTGCTGGATTTGAAATGGTTGTCTTTTAATGTATGTGCAGTAGATGCAAATAGTGATTGTATCTTATGGTCTCAAAGTTTGGACTCTTTGTTGCTGGGTAAATTTTTTTTGGCATCTACAATACAGTATTCATTGATCTTGTACTTGGAATTTTTTTCCGCCAGTATAATTCAAGCTGTTTTTCTTGGGTCTGGAATTCCTGAATTAATCTCTTGTTGAGCTTGTGTTGGCGGTGCATGGAAGACTTGAATAATAAATCCTATGACTTGCCAGCTGATAGCAATTTAATTTTAAAACTTGTTTTACTGAGTACCTAGTAACTTATGAGAATAGTTTGCATCCTCAGGATTTATTGAAACAGAAATTTTAAATCTTGGAAAAATGACCAAGTCCCTTTGGATTGAGACTTCAAGATAAAGAACTGAATTGATGTTGAAACTGGCACAGTCAAGTAAGAGAACACAAGAGCAAGTGTTTCACTGAACAGTTAATGGGTATATAAATGTCTATGATTTGTTGAAAATTGTTTCCTACATGATGCATACATTTATTTTGCTGATAAGGAAGTATTCTTTAGGATCCTATCTGCTGATGAAAGTCTAAAAGCTTGCCATTTTCTGCACTGTTGTCATGTGAATAGAATGAAACAGGAACAACACACACACAAAATGCTGGTGGAACACAGCAGGCCAGGCAGCATCTATAGGGAGAAGCACTGTCGACGTTTCGGGCCGAGACCCTTCAGAAGTAAGCTTTTGTAAGAGCTGTTGTATAATTTAGGCAATGCAATATTGCTGTCATTCAGTTCCACTGGATTATGAAGAAATTGGAGTTTGTACACTAAATTTACCTGAATTTTATCTGTGCTAATTCAATGCCTACCTTGGAGGTGGGGTGAATCACAAAATTTGGTATGATAAAGTTGTCATGACATTTTGCACATCAATTGTGTTGAAACAGTCTGCATGATATGTGAAATAATCTTTGGCCTATTCTGTTAACATACTATGGACTGCCAACACAGATGCCTTGTGCAGGAAGGCACAGAGTCGACTGTACTTCCTTAGAAGGTTGGCGTCATTCAATGTCTGTAGTGAGATGCTGAAGATGTTCTATAGGTCAGTTGTGGAGAGCGCCCTCTTCTTTGTGGTGGCGTGTTGGGGAGGAAGCATTAAGAAGAGGGACGCCTCACGTCTTAATAAGCTGGTAAGGAAGGCAGGCTCTGTCGTGGGCAAAGTACTGGAGAGTTTAACATCGGTAGCTGAGCGAAGGGCGCTGAGTAGGCTACGGTCAATTATGGAAAACTCTGAACATCCTCTACATAGCACCATCCAGAGACAGAGAAGCAGTTTCAGCGACAGGTTACTATCGATGCAATGCTCCTCAGACAGGATGAAGAGGTCAATACTCCCCAATGCCATTAGGCTTTACAATTCAACCGCCAGGACTTAAGAACTTTTTAAAAGCTATTATTAATGCTTTTTGAGATAGTGATTTAGAGGCATATCATATTTTTACTGAGTTAAGTATTGTATGTAATTAGTTTTGCTACAACAAGTGTATGGGACATTGGAAAAAAAGTTGAATTTCCCCATGGGGATGAATAAAGTATCTATCTATCTATCTATCTATCTAAATGCCTTAAGGAGAGGGTTGTGGCTTATCTGATTGTGTCCTTGGCCGTAAGTGTCCCCAAACCACTGCAAGATGTATACTTCGATAGGGAAGGGTTACGTCTTGGAAACTTACAGGTTGTAATCCTTTTAAGAAGAGATTCCAATCATGAATGGGTCTTCCAGTGCATTCTTCAATATCAAGCTACTTATTGAAAAAGAAGCTGTAGGAATGATGTGTGGAGTAAATGGATGTGTCAGTGGTGATCCTTTGACATTTTGTTCATAATATTGTGCACTGTTCCTAGATTACCTTTCAAGTTAATGCTATTTTCACTGCTTACTCCCCTTTAACTTAGCCTACTCACTTAAAAAAAATACCCACCAGTCTTGGCCAACAGTATAGGAAATCTGTGCCATGCTACTTGCAATGTCATTAGCTATGCCAGACTAAAAGAAATTGCACATGGGTTTGTGTCAGTCATCACTTTGCAGTTATGTAAATATGTTCACTTTCTTGCTAGAGACCTCTTATGGAAGACCAAAGCATTTTGAATGATCTGGTTTTGTCAAGGCAACACCTATAGTCACCACTGATCAAAGTTTGTTTTGCAGATGGTATTGAAATATGTATACGCAGGTTGACTTATTTTATGTAAGGGCGGATTCTGCAGTGGCCTGGATTAAATGAGTGCAAACGTATTCTGGTGTGAAGGATTTTATCCTGTAGATGATTAAATCCTTTAACCATGCTGTCATGGGCCAGTGTAGTACTGCATAGGGTTAAGGTGCCGAATGCGTGCAAAAGTCCCCCTTACTGCATTAGGAAAGGCAGATAAAGGAGTGACAGAAGCTGAAAGTGTTGAGGATGTTCAGTGGGGCACAGGTACCAGTGTACAGACAGGAAAGAGCTACAGTGTTGGAGCAGGATCTACCAAAACTAAACTAAAATCAAAAGTCCTGGCAAAAAAGGTGGTCCTGGGGATTTGTGGTATGTGAGGACTCCAGTGGCAAAATAGAATTACTGGAGTCTGCGAAAATGATAACAATGTGATAGTCAGAAATTCTGTTTTACAAATAAAGAGAATGCTGAAAATGTAAGATGAAATTAAACCATGCGGGAGAAATAAATAACAAATATTAGTTGAGATGAATGGCCAAAATTAAGTGAATTTATTGAATTTGCATATTAATATGAAGTGTAGTGCTGGTAACCATTATAGAAGCATTGCTGCAAATTGATTTGGAAACTAAATGTGTCAGGTCATAATTTAGAGGAATGAGGAGAAATTGGTGGAAAAGATGGTGTAGTCTTAATGATTTTAAGAATGCTCGTCAAAGAAGAGTATTTAAACTAGATTGCAGGAGCCCCCTAGCAGCTATAAAATGCATAAATCAGAGTTTTAATAACCGTGTTTCAATGAAGAATTTTAACTGGTACAGCTTTTTAAAATAAGCGGACAGACTCATGTCAGAAGAGTAGATAATTTTATGATTAGCTCATACTGGACAGCCATAGAAAAGCAAACTGCAATTTGTTTTGGCAAATCTGAAGTAAAACTTGAAAATGCTGGAAATATTCAGTTCTGGTTTTAAAAAGGTCATCAATTTGAAATGTTAACTTTGTTTTCTTACATTGAGTTTAAGCATTTTGCTTACAAATCAGGCAAGATCTTGTTGGATGGCAGTACAAATAACCAACCCCTATTTATTTGAGAGGAGCAAAACAAATGAGGATAAATAGTGGCCACAACATTAGTGATATTCTCAGTCTCAGTGAAGTGTTGTCATAAGATCATTTAAATTCACCTGAGAACTGCAGAGGGCCCAAGTTTAAAAATAAAATGATGGTCAGGTGTGCAATGCAGAACGTTCTCAGCTTCTGTTGAGTGTAACTGTACACACAACCTTCCAACTCTAATAACAGCATTGTCCAGCACACCACAGATGAGCTAGCAGTTGAGCTGAAATACATTTGCTTCATAAAGTTACCCAACTTGAGTAAAATTTTGAACATTAAAGTTCTCAGCTTTGTAAGAGGTTAGTTACTAATCTTGAAATTGATCAGTCTTGCTTTCTTAAGGTAATTTTTAAAAATTGGTTTTAACCAGTATTAATCATTCAGATCTGTACTATACATTTTAAATATTTTTCACAAAGCAATAAATATGGTGCTTATAGTACTAGATTTTTTTGCATCATCACTTGAGTAATCTGAAGTTAACATACATTCATTGGTAACATTTAGGTACCTACTATACTTAATAAAGTGACCTCTGAGTGTATGCTTTTGGTCTTCTGCGGTAGCCCATCCACTTCAAGATTTGACATGTTATATATTCAGAGATGCTCTTCTGCACACTGCTGTTGTAACACATAGTTATTTGAGTTGGTCATCTTCCTATCAGTTTGAGCCAATCTGGCAATTTTTATCTGACCTCTCTCATTAACAAGGCATTTTTACCCACAGAACATTGGATATTTTTTGTTTCTCGCACTATTCTCTCTAAAATCTAGAGATTGTTGTGTGTGAACATCTTGGGAGATTAACAATTTCTGAGATCCTCAAGCTACCCCATCTGGCACCAACTATCACTTCATGGTCAGTGTCACTTAGTCACATTTCTTCTCCATTCTGATGTTTGGCCTGAACAACAACTGAACCCTTTACCATGTCTGCATGCTTTTATACATTGATTTGCTGTCACATGATTGACTGATTAGGTATTTGCATTATCAAGCAGGTTTACAGGTGCATCTAGTACATATTTGTACTTTTAAATGAACAGTTAACCTAGATATATTATGCAATCCTTGGCTACAACATTTTTTTAAAAATAAAAATTGATTTTTGCCCAAAGGGCTCTTGTGTAAACTAGATCAAGTAATTGGATTTTTGTTCTTGATGAGTGATAACTTGGTGGTAGATACATACTGCAGATTTTGAAAGTTTTGAAGGGTTGAAGGGTCCTATCACGTGTTTGAGAAACAGTATTTCAAGTGCATAGTATTTTTGTTAAACTTGTACAACTATGTATAAATGTTCTTCAGCATGGGTTTTGTACCACTGAAACCAAATTTTGCAGATTACAGTAGTGACGGGCAAGGAAAGATAAATATTTTACATTGGTTTTCAATTTGATGCTTAATATTCAAAGCACATTTGTTACAAAGTACATACGTCATCTGAAATTTGTTTACTTGTGGGCACACTCACTCAGTAAATCCAAACACCATAATAGAATCAATGCAAGGCCACACCCAGCAAGGTGGACAAACAGCACGCAACAGACAACAAACTGAGTGAACACAAAGGGGGGGGGGGGGGAAGCAATAAGTATTGTGTACATGAGATGAAGAGTCTTTGGAAAAAAAGTTCCGCTGTTTTAGGAACAGTTCAATAATGAGACAACTGAAGTTATTCCCTCTGGTTCAGGAGCCTAATGGATGAGGGGTAATAACTGTTCCTGAATCTGGTAGTGAGTCCTGGGGCTCCTGTACCAGTTTCCTGATTGCAGCAGCAAGGAGAGGGCATGATCTGGGTGGTGGGGGTTTGCTGATGATGGATGCTGCTTTCCTGAACCAATGTTGTGTGTGGATGTGCTTGTTGATGGGGAGGGCTTGACCCATGAAGGACTGGGCTGTATCCACTACTTTTTGTAGGACCAGGCTGTAATACAGCCAGTCAATATTCTCTCCACCTCACATCTATTTCTTCAGTTTTTTTGAACTTTTAAATACATTTTTGAACTTGTTTTCCCATTTCAAGTAAATTCAGTATAGTTTCCCATGGGGTTTGAAGTAGAAAGGCACACATCTCTTCAAGGCACCAAGTGACACTTACAAAGTTTGTGATCATTAAAATGAACCTCATTCTAAGTCTGAGTCAGCTTTTGGCACGTTAATTTGTTTTGAGATTGCTGTTGTCCTTTTACAGTCAGCCTAGACTCTGTGGGTTATTCACTGAGACTTTTCCATAATTGTACTTCTTGTGGGTTTGATGAGCAGTTTAATTCAAGGGTTTGTCAACTTGTACTAGGAATCTGGCCATTAACTTCAGTGGTGGTAAATAGGCAGATATTTGAGAAGAAGAATCCTGCATTTGGTTGATTTTTTTTCATTGTTATTTATATTATTAAGCTTTTAATATTACATATTCCATTTTGTTTTTGGATTCTGTGTACAAGGTTATGGAAGTGGAGGAGCTTGTATTGACATTAATTTATTTAAATCTTGTGGTCAAAGATGAAGTAAATAAGATAACCACAATTATAATCATTTGCTGCTGTGTAGGGAACAAGTTCAAAGCCAAATGTTGATCTGATGTGAACAGTAGTCTATAGTGGGGTGAGTAAGGAAATTTTCAAGATATTATGAGGAACTGATTGGACAGAGGAAATATCTTTGCTATTAATTAGAGGCTCTGAAACAATACAAAAGTAAGAAGCTTGGCCCTTTTAAATTACCTATCATTAGTATGTTCCAATCCCTGAGAAATAAATGATGCCCTCGTGCTCAGCTCATCAATTTCATAAATTCTGCCTCCAACTTCTACCCTGCCCTTAATTCACTTGGTCCATTCATGACACCTCCCTTCTCTTTCTTGGTCTTTCCGACTCCTCCTTTCTGGAAACAGACCGTCTACTGATTTTTTTTTTGTTTTGGTAAATATAAACCCAACTCTCACATCTCTCTTCCCACCCCGTCACTTGTAAAAATGCCATTCCCTTTTGTCACTGTCTCTGCCTTCACCACATCAGTTCACAGAACATCTGAGATGTCCGCCTTCAAATAATGGAGTTTTCCTTCGTCTACCATAAGATACTTCCCTCACCCGTATCGCTATCATTTCCCAGACTTGTGCCCTCACCCTATCTTCCTACTGCCAGAACTAGGGTAGAGTTCCACTTGTCCTTCCCTACCACTCCAGGAGTTTCTGCAAGCAGCACCATCATTCTCCACAAAAGGATCCTACCACCAAATGTATCTTTACCTTTCCCCTTCCACTCTGCTTTTTGCAGGAACTGCTCCCTACATGATTCTCTTCGTCCATTCATCCCTCCTGGCACTTATCCCTGCAAGAAGCACAAGTACTACGCCTACATATTCACCTCCCTCCTCTCTATCATTCAGGGCTCTAAACAGCCCTTCCAGGAGAGGCAACATTTCAGCTTCAACTTCGTTGGGATCATCTCTTGTATTTAGCACTCCCAGTGTGGCCTCCTCTACATCGGTGAGACCTGACATAGGACCATTTTGTTGATCAACTTTGCTCCATCCACAACGGGGAGAATTCTGGGTTGCCAACCATTTTAATTCCACTCCCGATTCCCATTCTGACATATCACAATAAGGCCACTCTCGGGTTGGAGGAACAACACCTTGTGTTCCATCTGGGTAGCCTCCACCTGATGCCATGAGCATCAATTTCTCCAACTTGCCCTTTCTCACCTACCTATCAACTCACTCCGGTGCCCCTCCTCATTCCTTTTCTCCCATGATCCACTTGCCTCTCCTATCATATTCTTTCTTCCTTTAGCCTTTAACTCTTCCATCTATCACCTCCTCAGCTTTATTTCCCCTATTTCCCCCCCCCCACCCACCTACTTTCCCCCTCACCTGACTTCACCTATCATTTTCCAGCTTGCAGCTTGAATTCCTTTCCGCCCCAATGGGTCTCGGCCTGAAATTTTGACTTTTTATTCCCTTTGCTAGATGCTGCTTGACCTGCAGAGTTCCCTCAAAATGTTAGGTGTTTCTCTGAGAAACACAGGCCAGTGCTCTATTCCTTTAGTAAAAATGATCATTTACAAGATTCAAATATCTCCGTATGAACTATGTAACTTGTTGCACCATTTTAGAAAGTGCGTTTTGAAAGGTTGATAACAGCAACAATTTTTCTTACCTAAAGTACTTTAATGAACCAGAGGCTTTTTTATTTAATGATGGCCCATTTTTATTTAATTGCTTGTTTAAACTCTCTTCCGGCAATGATGGCATTTGAACTGTGATTCCAAAGTGAACTTCAATCAGTTCTTCCTGTAGCCCCTCCAAATACTATCCCTTCTCTACCCCCCGCCACACCACTGATCTCCCAACAGTTCCAGTAGTTCTGTACTGCAAGCTTTGGGTTCCTGTACTTTATGCCATTTTGTTTGTACTTGCATCAACACTAAATTTGATAGGGACCAACAAGCTTCATTTAAAAAGGGCACGTTCACATTAAGATTGGTTCTCATTGTTTTATGTTAATTGGTTTGCAATTTACAAATGCAGTTTAAACTTTTCTCCAAGCATCCTGAGCAATCCCTCTGTTTCCACTGCACAAGATCTGGCTATCATTCCCTCCCTGGTGGCCTCATGTGGAGTGGAATGAAACCTGTGAAAGTTTAATGTACTGTATGGATTGTAGAGAAGGGCAATTACCACACCCAAGTTGGGTGATGCACAGTTGAGCTGCATTTCTGTGATTCTGCTTCCCTTCCCAGTTCAATTTATTAATTTCAAGTTCATGTGATGGAATAAAACACACGCACACGCACACGCACACACACACACACACTATTTGGCCCGGATTGTTTGTTGAAGATATTCTACTTCGGAATCTTAAAACAGAATTCAGTCATTTGAACTGTAGTGTCCCTGTTCTACAGTGATAGCTGCTTTGCAATTACCTATTGTTAAATGAATTTGTTTTTGTGAAACATGCTATGGACTATTTTTGAGTTGCCATATCCCATCATGTGTAAGTGTATCTGCTGTTAAACAAGAATAGCATTTCCTCTGCCATTTTTAAGGTGATGTCTCCAAGTCTTTTACCTTGACTAGCTTCCACTGAAGTGGAGAGTAGACAGGAAAGTACTATTTTTGCAGTAACATACCTTTCATAGCGGAAGTTAACAATAATTCGCTGTGGTTTAGCACCAAGCTCCCTGAGCCCCATTTCCAATTCTCTTCCCTCCCCCCCCCCCCCCCCCAACTCCTGTCTCTGTTCCCTTTAAATTTACTGAATTCATGAGAATATTATACCACCTACAGCACCTAGAAGTATTGTGTTTTTTGCTAGGAGTAATATCCAATAGTTATCAAGTTCTTGATTAATAAGAATATCAAAAGTTGCAGGGAGAAGATGGGAGAATGGTGTTAAGAAAGAAAAATAAATCTGCCATGTTCGAGTGGTGGACTAGACTCAGTGGGTTGAATGATCTAATTCTGTTGCGATGTCCTGTAGTTTAAAATCTTAAGTCCTAATAAATCTTAAAATATATTTAGGTTTATTGTCAACTGCTTGATATGTCATATATTAAGAATTGGTGGCATTTAACCATCACAACAGTAGCTCTCAAAATAGATTAAATAGAATGGTTTGAGTTGATATATTTCAACTGTGATCACCATTTTCATGCCATTGTGCTCAAACTCCCAAGTGTTGCAACCCAGTAATTTTTTTTTCCAAAGGTTTCAAAGGTACATTTAATGTCAGAGAAATGTATGCAATATACATCCTGAAATGCTTTTTCTTCGCAACCATCCTCGAAAACAGAGGAGTGCCCCCAAAGAATGAACGACAGTTAAATGTTAGAACTACAAAGTGCCCGCCAGCTCCCCTCCCTCCCACGCATGAGCAGCAACAAGCAACGATCCCCTGTCCCCCCACTGGCAAAAAAAAGCTTTGGCACCCGCCACTGAGCACTCAAGCGTGAGCAGGGCAACAGTAAAGACAGACTCTCTTGCACTCTGGTTGTATCTTGTTCAGGATTTTGAGTTTTGCTAAATAATTTGGAAAAGATGATAGATTTTTATGGTTTTTTAAAAATATAATTCTGTAGTTAATTATATTTCATCAGTATAATGGAAGCTTCTGTTTGTTAGACTTTGTTTCATTATAGCCCCTTGCTGCAGGGGTCCAAAAGACCAGTGGATTTTTTTTTAATTTCCTTGACTGTTTGCTTACAAAGATGGGCCAAAGGTTTGTGGTTACTTGCCCACTTTTGTGAAAATTTTGATGTGGTGTACAGATTATGTAAAAGATTCTGAACAAATAATGGGAATTTCAATAACAAAGCAACTTGGTTGGCTTGTGACAAAGACATATTTTCATAGTTATACAGCAAAGGAGCAGGCCCTTTTGGTCAGCTCTCAGTTCGCCTTTCTGTACTAATCCAATATATATACATACATATACGGTATGTACTCGACCCATAGCTTCTATATTTTGGTTATTCAAGTGCTGCCCCAGACGCTGCTTAAAAGTGTGAGAGTGCCTGGCTCAAATACCTTCTCGGGCAGTGTCTTCCAAACTGCAATCACCTTTTAGGTGAAATGATTCTTGCCAGCTGATCCATATCATTCTGCATTCTATCTATCAACAACCAATGAAAGATCTTGGCCTGAAACATCAGATGTTTATTCCCCTCTGTAGATGCTTGCTGAGACTTGCTGAGTTCCTGCAGTATTTTGTGTATATTGCTCTGGATTTACAGTATCTGTAGAATCTGTGTTTATGAACACCACCACCATTTTTTGTCATCTGCATACATATTAATCATGTGTCCTACAGTTGTACCAAAGCTATTAATGTATGTAACAAATGGCAAGGGTCTTGGTGTTGAAAGCTGTCATACACAGCTGTGCAGAGGTTTCCAATAACAAAAAAATCCTCCACTGTCACTTTCTAGCTCCCTCTTACCTGCTAAGTTTGGTTCCAACCACCTTCCAAGTGGGATCCTGTTAAGCCTTGCTCAGATCCATAAAAACAGCATCAACCTTGTTGCCCTCGATATATTTACTTTTTCAGAAAAAAATTCTCTATCAAATTAGTCATTCAGGATTTCCCACCAACAAATCTCTGCTAACTATTTTGTGATTAATCCCTGTACTTCCAAGTATGGATCAATCCTCAGAATTTTTTTCCAATAACTTTCCTGTCATTGATATTAGACCAACTAATCTATAATTTCTGTTGCCCTTCTTGAATAAAGATACAAAATTGGCTGGCTTTTTGTCAAATGGTACCTTGCCTGTGACCAGTGAAAACTTAAGTGATCTTCTCCACTGCCTCTCATTGCAACCTTAATCATTTCATCAGACACTGGAAATACATCAAACTTTATGCCTGCTAAGACTTCAGATTGCTCTTTTTTTAATATTAACATAACTCAAATCTTCAATGATAATATCTTTCTATAAATGAAAATGAATGAAAAGTATTCCTATAAGATCTTGCCCATGTCCTCTGGCTTCACTTTCAGATTACTCCTTTGTCCTTAATTGGCCATCCACTCTTGTCCTGCTTGCTTTTTGCTTTTAAGATGAATGTCAAGGCATTTCACGGTATATCATAGCAAGAACGACGAGTCAGTTTACAGAAAGGAGGTGCAGTGGCTAAAGGACTGGTGCAGAGCCAATAACCTGTCTCTGAATGAGAACAAAACAAAAGAGATGGTTGTTGACTTCAGGAGGGCACAGAGCGACCACTCTCCACTGAACATTGACGGCTCCTTTGTAGAGATCATTAAGAGCACCAAATTTCTTGGTGTTCACCTGGCGGAGAATCTCACCTGGTCCCTCAACACCAGCTCCATAGCAAAGAAAGCCCAGCAGCGTCTCTACTTTCCGCGAAGGCTGAGGAAAGTCCATCTTCCACCCCCCTATCCTCATCACATTCTACAGGGGTTGTATTGAGAGTATCCTGAGCAGCTGCATCACTGCCTGGTTCGGAAATTGCACCATTTTCAGATCGCAAGACCCTGCAGTGGATAGTGAGGTTAGTTGAGAAGATCATCAGGGTCTCTCTTCCTGCCACTACGGACATTTACATTACACGCTGCATCCGCAAAGCAAACAGCATTATGAAGGTCTCCACGCACCCCTCATACAAACTCTTCTCCCTCTCGCCGTCTGGGAAAAGGTTCCGAAGCACTAGACTATGTAACAGTTTCTTCCCCCAAGCTGTCAGACTCCTCAATACCCAGAGCCTGGACTGACACCTTATTGCCCTATTGTCTTGTTTATTATTTATTGTAATGCCTGCACTATTTTGTGCGCTTTATGCAGTCCTGGGTAGGTCTGTAGTCTAGTTTTTTTTTTCTGTGTTTTTTACGTAGTTCAGTCTAGTTTTTGTACTGTGTCATGTAACATCGTGGTTCTGAAAAAAGTCTCATTTTTACTGTGTACTGTACCAGCAGTTATGGTTGAAATTACAATAAAAGTGACTTGACTATAATCCACCAGTTGTATTTTCTGGCTCTCCTTTGCTCTCACATTTATATTTTTCTAAGCAGCTCCCTAATTCTATATACTCCTGAAGGTCTTCCCTTGTTTTTAGTGTTCTATACCTCTGTAGTTACCATGTGTTTTTAATAACTAAAATCCTCCGTATCTCTTAATATTCAGGGTTCCTTGACCTTGCCTCCTTGCTCTTCATGCTTATGAGTATATGTTGGCCTTGGACTTTCACTACTTCACTTTTGGAAGACTTCAATATTGTGTTTCTTAGAATGTTGGACGTGAATATACATTATCCTTCAAGAAGCTACTCCCAATCTCTCTTGCCAGGTCCGTCTACTGATATTGAAATTGGCCTTCTCACACTGCCTATTCCTCTTTTCCACAAACACCTTGAACTTAGTGAGGTATAGTTACCATTCCTAAATTGCGACACCTCACACACATGTCTAGCTTCATTTCCTAGGATTAGAACTATTAAGACCATCCCTAATACCGTAATTTATCCACTGTCACCAAAGGGTTATCCTAGATGGATTTTAAAAGTTCCATTCTATGTTAAGGCATACTACTCTTGACTTTAGATATGAAAATGAGGTAATATATCTTCCTAGACTCAAACGTCTAAGCATCCCTTGTGAAGATGTAATTTGTATTCCATTATGAATCCGCAACGGTGTAAATGCCAATTTCAGAAGTGGTAGTTACAGAATCTTAATTGCCTTATTTTGTCCAGGAATGATTGTGCATGCTAAGCACATCACTTCTGATTTGTGTGCATTCAGAGCATAAGCCTTTCTAAAACGGCACCTCCTGAGATATATTGCAATTGTGAATGTTTTGTTTTGAAGATTCAAGAATTCATATAGTTTCTTCTGGTTAGCTGAATAATCCTACTTGACATTCATAGCATGACAAATTCCTGTATTTGGTTTCAGATTGCATACGAAATTCTGTATTGTGTATAATTATAGATAGGTTTTTAATGTATAAAAGTTGTTTTATTTATCAAGTGGAATAATAACTTACTTTATTTAACTGCACAAAATTTCCAGCAGTAAATGTAGTGTTCCTGAGATGTAACTATAAGGTATTTATCTCATCTGGCTTTGGATCAACAGTGCTGTATACTAAATATCTCCTAGGATTGGTTTAAGGCTGCTTATTAAATCAGTTCAGGATAAAGTTGATTGGAAAAGGGCAATTTTGCTGTCTATAAAATAGGTTTGGTTGCACAAATAAACACACAAATAAGGATCTGCATGTGAGTAGCACCTTAATGTTACCACAGGCAGTTATGGAGGCCAGCCATGATTGAATGGCAGAGTAGACTCTGCTCCTGTGTCTTAAGGTCTTAATGCTACCTGGCATACACTCAGTGGTTACTTTATTAGATATTTCCTGTACCTAATAAAGTGCCCACTGTGTGTATCTTTGTAGTCCTCTGCAGCTGTCGTCCATCCACTTCCAGGTTCAACATGTTGTAATGCATGGTTATTAGTTAGATGTCTTCTTGTCAGCTAATCATTGTCCTTTGACCTCATTACCAAGGCATTTTCGTCCACAGAACTGCAGCTCACTGGATTTTTTTTTTAATATACCATTCTCTGTAAACTCTAGAGACTCTGTGTGAAAATCCCAGGAGATCAGCAGTTTCTGAGATGATTAAACAACCCCAACTGGAAAGGATTGATAGGAGATTCATGAAAATGATTCCACAATTGAATGGCTTGTCATATGAGGAGCATTTGATGGCTCTGGACCTGTATTCACTAGAATTCAAAAGAATGAGGAGTGACCTCATTGAAAACAAAACACTCACAAGAGTGGATGTGGAGAAGATGTTTCCTATAATGGCAGAGTCTAAGACCACAGGGCACAGCCTTCGAATAGAGCAGTGTTCTTTTAGAATGGAGATGAGGACGAATTTCTTTAGCCAGAAAGTAGTAAACCAGTGGAATTGTTTGCCACAGGCATCTGTGGAGACCAAGTCATTGGATATATTTCAGGCAGAAGTTGATAGATTTTTGATTGGTCAGTGCATAAAGGGATACAGGGAGAAGGCAGGAGATTGGGGCTGAGAGGAAAATTGGATCAGGCACAATGAAATGGCAGAGCAGATTCAATGGGCCAAATGGTCTAATTCTGCTTCTGTATCTTATGGTCTTACGGCAACAACAATCATTCCACTGTCAAAGTCACTTAGATCATATTTCTTTCCCATTCTGATGTTTGGTCAGAACAGCAACTGAACCTCTCGACCATGTCTGCATACTTTTATGCATTGATTTGCTGCCACATGATTGGCTGATTAGAAACTTGCATTAACAAGCAGATTTCACCAAGAGCTTTGTGGAGGCCATCGTGAAATCTGCAAACTATCACAAGAGGGCAGGAAATCATAAACACAAGAGATTCTGCAGATGGTGGAAGTCCAGCATAATGCACACAAAATGCTGGAGGAACTCAGTAGGTCAGGCAGCATCCATGGAGGGGAATAAATGGTTGCTGTTTCAGACCAAGATCCTTTATCAGGACTGGAAAGGAAGGGGGCAAGAAGCCAGAAGAAAGTTGGGGGGGTGGGGTAGGATGGAGGGGAAGGAGTGCAAGCTGGAAGTTGATAGGTGAAGCTAGGTGAGGGGCAAGGCAAGTGGGTGGGGAGGGGTATGATTCTCAGTAGCTCCCAAGAAGATCTAAAATGGTTACTACTTTTTAGAAAAATATTCTGTCCCAAGTATCACTTTTTAATGTTTCTATATAATTTTATTCAACAATACCAATAAAGGTTCATTAAATCATTTACTGTTTCAGTGTACAATATAAATTCATTTTAAACTGGGGGGTATTGAATTTCTCAATAATAAATTGTAGAATAATTATCTTTGGGCCAAATTATAGAATCTATATATATTCTGGGTTTCAAAAGTAAGGCCAATATGATCCCCTATGTATAGTTTATTGATTGTATGAGTAAAGTTACTTTAATACATGAAGGATATAAAACATTTGGAGGACTATATTTAGTGAAAAGTAAGTTTAAGTTTTTAAAACAAACTATTGGGTTTTATATTGTACATGGTTTACAATGTTGCTATTCAGATATTGGTGGCTATTTGTCAGAAGAATTTCTGCACTGGAATACCAGTAAGATTAGAATTTTAATTGCTGCAATCTCAGTCCTGCAAGTAATCAAGCATAGTTAATCTTCAATCTTAGGAGCAATGTGATTTTAGGTTAAACAGGTGTAACATTTCACCCCTTGCATAAAATACTGTTTCCCCAGGTATCACGTTTGAGCTGACAAAATGTACTGCCATTTTATTTTGGATATTTGCCACAACTTCGCAAGTAATAGTATAAATATTGCAACCATCAAAGATGTAAAAAAAAACTTTAAATCGTGAATTAAAGCTGATCCCCCTTTCTGTTTTATAGAAACTTCAGTTGTTTCTTTCTAATGTGGTACAGTAATAATCAGGTACTTAAACACAGATTATGGGAAACAAAAAAAAAGTTTTGGATTTACATCTACCTTCGGTGTGAGGATCTATAAATATTAAGTGGTCTGGTCGGTTTTGGTTGAAGCTTGAAAATGTTGCTTGAACTATTTTATGGCTCAGACCTGGCAAGAGTGAGGTGGCAATATTGGGAATATTTTTTTTCCGAAAATATCAAGTTGCAGGGAACCTCTGCATCATGATGTGACTTAGGGGGAAAATGCTGTGAAGGTGAATTTTATTCTGTATTTAAAATTCCTGAGTAGTGACTTCTGAATACTGTTGGGGCTAATATCCTTTGCGTACACAGCCGTAATACAAGTCACCTTTATATTTCTTTGTAACTTGCAATTTGATGGTTTCAGTTTATTATCTGTGTGCAGCAAATGTCCAAAGATTATGGGGGTCATAAAACCATCATTCTTTCTCCACCAACCCCACACCCCCACCAAACCAATGCTATCTTCTAAATGTTACTATGTCTAGCTTCTGCTGTCAATTGACTAAGCTGGGAGTATGGTTTTCATGATTGTTGGTTTTCAAAAGGAAATCCAACATTAGGTACCTGCAGCAGAAAGTGAAATTCTATTTTTTTTTAAAAACACAATATGTTGGAAATCTGAAACAATAGCAAAATGCTGAAATCAGCACATCAAGCAGTATCTGTGGGAACATGGTGTTAATTGGGAATCTTCAACTAAACCTCTTCTCTGAAATAATGTAGCAGAAATACCTTGAACCAAATCAGTCTATGTGTGCAGAAATCTTTTTTTTTCATTGAAACTTCAGTTTAAAAAAAAATTCGACCTGCTACTTTACCGTTGGTTCAAATAATTTATTTGCCTTTATGGAATGTATACTTAAAATAAGGAGGACACTCTCATGATGCACGATGATAAACACTGAACCTGTTAAAGGAAGTTGGAGGCGTCACAGCCCTCCTTCAGTAATGTATCAAATATACAAAAACATAAATGTGAAATCATTCAAAAATTTGAGTTGGTTTGATCTGACTGACACATACAAATGATAGAGGAATTCAAAGTCAGGCAGCATCTATGGAATGGAATAAACAGTTGATGCTACAGGCTGAGATCCTTCATTACCCGAGCAAAGACTATGTCCACTGGTGTGCCATTGGGTTAGTCTGGTGTGCAGCCTTGGGATATAATGCCAGAGATATTTACTGTCTTTTAGATGCAGCGTATCCAATATTCTCCCTGTAGATGAAAAATGTGGATGTTCAGAAACCATTAAGAGCCGGCTGGGTAGTCGACTGATATTTGGATCACATGCCTTGATGTGTTCTCCACCAAGAGAGTACTTTCAGTTTGTCCCACTTCAACTTGGTGCATTCAAGACACTTGTAGTAGAGAGAACTTACAAATACAAGCCTTAGAAATTCAGGCTGTACATATTTAATTGTATATAATTTGTGGCAAAACAGTCAACCATTTAAATATTTGCAGAAAATTTATTTTTTGTTCTCTTACCAGGAAGCTAAAATGTTTACTGTCCTACATCTAAATATTTTAAAAAAAACTAGTATGCAGAAACATGATTAACTTGCTGCTCAGCTCTCTGGGGGCTTGGGCCTTTTTTTAAAATTCAGTAGACAAGATTTCTGAAAAAATTGTGGCTTCATCTAGACAGTTTTCCCTGCAAGAGAAGATAGAAGCTTGCAAATCCATGTCTGAACAATGAATTCTTTTGTGCTCGTCACAAAGTTTCTCAGTCCATGATAAGATCTCATTTGTAAGGAACTGGGTATGTCTCAATATTTTCCAGAAACCTTTGCAGTGTGGGGCTGTACATGCAGAAATCCAGAATGTCGTTATCCATTTCAAAGGTGTGTTAACAAGTGAGCCTAAATGTTTTGCTTTTGCACCCATGAAGGAAGTTAGTGACCTTCTGCACAAGATGTAGTCTTTCCTTGCCTTGCAAAGTTTGTTACTCAAGTTGAGTAATGCTGGGACATGGTTTGAGAATCTGTTTAGAAGAAGAATCTGGAGGATGTGAGGTACATGAGAAAGTAAAGGATTACACTTGTCCTTGTTATCTAAGTTGCTTACCTCCTGTACCTAATAAAGTGGCCACTGAGTGTATGTTTGTCGTCTTCTGCTGCTGTTGCCCTTCCATTTCAAGGTTCTTTGTGTTGTGCATTCATATATCCTCCTCTGCACACCACTGTTATATGTGTGGTTATTTGAGTTACGGCCGCCTTCCTGTCATCTTGAACTAACCTGGCCCTTGTCCTCTGACCTCCCTGTGGGTGGTTTTCACCCACAGAACTGCCACTCACTGGATTTTTATTTTTGCACAATTCCCTATAAACTCCAGAAACTGTTGTGTCTGAAAATACCCAGAAATCAGCAGTTTTTGAGATACTCAAACCACTCTGTCTGGCACCAACAATCATTCTACAGTTAGATCACATTTCTTCCCCATTCTGATGTTTGGTCTGAACAACATCTTGACATTGTCTGCATGCCTTTTGTGCATTGATTTGCTGTCACGTGATTGGCAGATTAGATATTTCCATTAATGAGCAAATGTACCTACCTAAAAGAGGCCACTTGAGTGTATATCTACATGCATGTCAAGCAACCAATTAAAGTCTAGAAATAACAATGATCAGTTCCCAGCACTTGAGTCAGTGCTATGCACTATTTTATTAGGGAGCAACCTTTTGGTTTTTACGTAGCTGTATCTTGCAACTTGAAAACTAAATCATTGCTTATAAGTTTCAATGGAAGTTTGTTTACAAATAATATTTTTCCTGTTTACTTAAACACAATCATTATCATGCATTTTGATGCTTTAAAAATACTCTGGGGCATATTTGTTTTGATGTGTATTTTAGGTACAAAGGAAAAGACCTACATGGTGTCTGTGGTATATTTTTATCTGTGTCATTACCCTTCATGATTTTAAAGGGTTTTGAATGAGAGCCAGTAGTCAGAGCAATGGGAAATGTTTGTGAAGTATTTAAAATCAGGGTATCTATGATTATAAGAGGATCATTGTTTTTTTTCATTCAGTGGTGTAGTTTGGCAGGCTGCAGCTATTGGTCAAGGTGGTTTCCAGTATTTGAGAGAGGGAGAGTGTTGCAGCAGGAAGTCATTTGGAGGTTAAAGCTTGCAAATGAGAATCGGTCACTCTTTCTGATCAAGTCGCACGTAGAAGTTTGTGTCCGCATCTTAAAATCAAATGAAATACCATCTTTCCTACAGCCCTACAATCCATTGAGATGTGGTAACTTCCTGATCCTCTTGGCA
Organism: Hemitrygon akajei; assembly: GCF_048418815.1. Lineage (NCBI taxonomy): Eukaryota > Metazoa > Chordata > Chondrichthyes > Myliobatiformes > Dasyatidae > Hemitrygon > Hemitrygon akajei. The sequence continues at coordinate 36,925,742 of NC_133134.1, read as the reverse complement.
GGTTAAATATAACCAAAGTCCTTGTGATGGAGAGGAAACATTTGGAACAAGAGAAAATCTGCAGATGCTGGAAATCCGAGCAACACAAAATATGTTGGAGGAACAGAAGGCCAGGCAGCATGTATTGGCGGGGGGGGGGGGGGGGGGGTGAAGTACAGTCGGCGTTTCGGTCTGAAACCCTCTAGCAGGAAAAATTTGGGCTGCTTTTCTCTTGCTGGATTGTCAGCCTGTTTACCGAGAGTATTTTGTCCAAACAAAACACGCTTTAGGATTGGTTGATATGTTTGCCCATGAGCAGTAATAAAGAGGAACGACTTGAAACTTGCTCAGATTTTAACCATCCAGTGGCAGGAACAATGGTAGGTAGGAAGGTGGCTAGAATTTTTCTTTCCTGATTGTGATTTATCTAGAACAAAGTTCAAAATTTGTTATCGAAATGTATACATAGCTACCATATGCTACCTTGAGATTCCTTTTCTTGCAGGCATTTACAAAATATAATAGAATTTTTTTTAAAAAATACACATAAGCAGACAAAGGCTGACAACAACTAATGTACAAAAGAAGGAAAACTGATAATGAAAATGATATTGAGAACATGAGTTGTAAAGAGTCTTTGCAAGGGAATCCGTAGGTCATAGCAATTAATTCAGTTGTGGTGAATGAAACGATCCACGCCAACTCAAGAGCTTGATGTTTATAGGGTAATAACTGTTCCTGAACCTGGTCGTATGGCACCTAATCCTTTGTACTTCCTGCTTGATGGTGGCAACATAATGGGAACCATTTTTCTTGATGCTTTCTTGTGGCAGTGCTCAGTGGTGGGGAAGGCTTTGACTGTGATGGACTGACTGTTCTGTCTCCAACAATTTATGTAGTCTTTGCCGTTCGTGGGCTTTGGTGTTTTATGTTCTAGGCCAGAGCAGTCTTGTACAGTAGTGAGATAATAGCATTTAACCCATTCAAGGGAAAGGCAGTTCACTAAAAGAACCCTCTTGGAAACTAATGTTCTTGCTTTGATTCAGTTAAGATTTTTGCCTGTGGCAATCAAGTAAGCCTGGGGCGACTTAATTGTTGCATCTTATCTGTGTGATCTGTTTCATTCAGCCCTCCAGGACCAAGTACTGTACTAGGTAAATGATTGGAGGGGGTGAACATAAAACAGTAGAGCACAGGGATAGCCCCTTAGGCCCACATGTCTGCACTGACCATGATGCTAATCTAAACTAATCCCATCTGCCATCACGTGGTCTGTATCTCTCCATTCTTTGTCTGTTCATGTGCCTATAAAATGCCTCTGAGATGCCATCATATCTACTTTAGAATTAATGGCCTTTATTTGTTTGTTGTAAATGTTGCTTGTACCTTCAAGCTGGTTTGGTGATTCATCTCCGTGCACATGATTACTGACCATTGGAATTTGTTTGCTGAGTTGTAGAATTGCATCAGATCACAATAGCCTCCCTGATACTTTTACTGGTGTTTATAATGTTAAGAGTACACTGATAACCAACTTAAAGCTACGCTGTGGAGGTGCCGAGTCATTCAAGTGCTCTCAGTCCTCCATTGTAAGCACTGATATGTACAAGTCCCACATACTCATATTTGTAACTAAAATATGGTGTGTGCATACTATTGTGCTATTGTATTGAACCATGAACTGGATTTCTGCCTTCCCTACGGCTGCTATGTTGGGGACTTGGTATAAATTCCTGCCCTTTTACTGCATGCTGGAAAGTATTGCCCTGGATCTGGGGAAGGGAGGTTGCTTGTGGGGATCTCAGCACCAAGATGATGTTTGGGGTGGCAGCCTAACTGGTATGCGGAGTGTGGGCCAGTACTGTGATCTCTTGCTGCTGCTCCACCCGTTGTCAGATTGTACCAATCCTTTGTGTCTCATCGCCACCTGATTGGATGAATCTCCCCCTGTTTTGTTAGGCCGCACAGCCAGAAGAGTTTTTTGGGTAGCAACTGTCCATCTTTGATCTGCTCTGCTGCTCAATCCCTTTTTGCACTATCATGAGCACATGTGGGGAATGGAGTCCTGTTGGATTCCAAGCACCCAGGCTCCCAGTACAGGCATGGGAGCACAGTGGTTTGTGCCAGATTCCCAGCACAGCACTGCTATTCAGTAACATTGGCTCTATACAATATTATAATGAACTCTTTTATTGCCAATTCCATTAGTGCTGTCATTCTTGGAAAGGCACCCTGAGTACTAAGTAAAATACCAGTGTATCTGTTTTTAAGGAATGCCTGCCTCACTGGATGTATTTTCCCTTGTAGCTAGTGTAACCCTAAACATTTTGGCCTGTTGATTTATTGATCTACTGTTCGAAATGCTTTTATTTTGAGGAAAATGACAGTAAGAATGGCAAAATACCCACATGTTCACGTTTTTACTGCACAGGAATTTTGTTCTGCAAAGCTACTTTATCCAAAAGCAGTTGTTACAGTAAAGTACTTAAAACGCTTCAAGTAATTACAATTCATTGTTAAGTGATTTTTTTTTTAAAGTAGACAAGCCTTGTAAGTAGACTCATGCAGAAATAGAGATATTATCCCTTTTAAGAATTACTGCAGTGCTCTTTACATAGCTGCAAGATCAAGTGTAAAATATTAAGATTGTAAATGTGAATAAATATAACATTTTATTGAACAATTGTTGAATTAGTTAATTATTGCTAATAAAAGAAAAGAGTAAGTAATCGGATCTGGAGCTGAACTAAATCAGCGGACAGAGATTAAAATGATTACTTTTAGTACCAACCATAAATGGAAAATGTACAACTGTTAGAGAAACAAGTAATGGGGAGCTTTTGCAAAAATAACTATTCTAGCATTACGGCAGCTAATCAAAGCATCGAAGACCTCAAAAGATATGGTAAATTATATTTAAACAATACACAAAAATACTATTGATTATTTTGTAAAGAGTGCAATCTAAGTTTTGTTTTAAATGTGTGTGTAATACTTTCAGTGATATACAGTGGTGTCACACAGACTCTTCCATTATGTTTTCTCTGTGAGGGTCTAGTGGCTTAGAGTTGATTTTTTTTTAAAAAACTCTCCTTCAACATCAGCAGAACAAACTATCTAGTCACTGATGTCATGAAAGGGGTCAGAACCAACTTGTTTGTGGATCCTTCCCACCCTTGTCATTGTCACTTTTATCCCACTACCCCCTCCCCCTCCCCACCAGCAGAAGATTCAAGAGCTTGAGAACATGTACCAACAAACTCGAGGACAGTTTCAACCCTACTCTTATAGGACTCTTGAACAGACAAAGATGAACTTCTGATATCTCAATGTACACTATCATGGGCTTGTACTTTATTTATCTACCTGCGCTGCATTTTGTCTGTAAATGTAGCACTAAATTCTCTATTCCATTTTCATTTTTTTTCTACTGCAGTGAACTTGTGTATGGAATAATGTCTTGAAGACATGCAGACGTTTTTCACTATATCTTGCTGAATGTGGCACTATTAGACCAATGATGAACTTGTATTAATCTTTCCAGAATTTGAACAACACTGGTCTTCTGAAACCACCTTGTAATTTTGTTCCAGAACTAAGCTGCCGTCCTCCTTCAAAGAAAGGCTTTCCTCCCTCCACCATCAACGCTGCCCTCCCCCACATCTCTTTCATTTTGCACGTCTGCCCTCGCCCTCCTCCCAGCAACTCGCCAGGGTTCCTCTTGTCCTCACCTACCACCCCAGTAACCTCTGCGTCCAGAACATAGTTCTCCATTACTTCTGCCACCTCTAACTGGATCACACCACCAAGTGCATCTTTCCCTCCCTGCCCCCCCCCCCAACAACTTTCCGTAGTCACCCAGGAAGTGGTCCCTACACAACTCCCATGTCTGTACATCCCTCTCCACTGATCTCCCTCCTGGTGGAACCTTGCAAGTGGAACAAGTACCATACTTGCCCCGACACCACTTCCCTCCCTACATTCAGGGTCCCAAACAGTCCTTCCAGTTGAGGTGACACTTCACCTGTGAGTCTGTTGTGGTCATCTACTGTATCCGGAGCTCCTGGTGTGGCCTCTTGTATATCGGTGAGACCTGATGTAGATTGGGAGACCGTTTTGCCAATCACCTACTCTCCGCCTGCCAGAAAAGGTGGTATCTCCCGGCAGCCACTCACTTCAATTCTACTTCCCATTCCCATTCCAACATGTCAGTCCATGGCAGCCTCTACTGTCACAACAAGGCCACACTCAGGTTGAAGGAGCAACACCTCGTATACCCTCTGGGTCGCCTCCAACCCAATGGCATGAGCATCGATTTCTCGAACCTCTGGTAATTGCCCCCCCCCCCCCCACCATTCCCATTACTGTTTCCCTCTCTCACCTCCTCTCCTTACCTACCCATCACCTCCCTCTGGTGCTCCTCCCCTTTCCAATCTTCCATGGTCTTCTACCCTCTCCTATCAGGTTCCTCCTTCTCCAGTTCTTTATCTCTTCAACCTAACAGCTTCCCAGCAATTTACTTCACCCCTCCCCCTCTCCCAGATTCACCTATCACCCACTGCCTTGTACAACTTCTTTCCCTCTCCCTACCTTGCTCTAACATCTCATCTTTTCCCCCAGTCCTGATAAAGGGCCTCGGTCCGAAATGTAAACTGTTTACTCTTTTCCATAGATGCTTCCTGGCCCGCTGACTCCCTCCGGCATTTTGTTTGTGTGTTACTTTGGATTTCCGGCATCTGCTGATTTTCTTGTTTTTATAATTTTGTTAGTGGTGATGTGTTTAAATGGTAAAGCCGGACAGTTTTGCCAGCATTTTAGGAAGAATACTGATTTAGACTTCAAGCATTTTGAACATTTTTTTGTGATTCAGCCTGAACTACAGATGCATGTTTGGCAGGCATTTGGGTATTGTGTCTCTGCATGACTCGCCACTGATAATAGTCATTACTGAATTCTTTGTCCCACCCAAATTAATTGTCTCAATTATGTATGTGCACATGCATCACGTAATTGGGTTGAAACTTTAGACTTCTGTATCAGCATTCCGCTGATATCTGATTGTTGTCTGTGAGATCTACATTGCTTTCTATGAGTTGAAATATGGAGCATTTAGAGACTGTCAGCATCATTTGTGTCTGTGAATCATAGGGTCTGGTCCAGAGACTTGAATGAGTGAATTACAGAGAGATCCAAGTGTTCTGATGTCTGAATCTTTTTTTTAAAAAAAACACAAACTAGCTGCAGCAGGTCCAACAAGTAGCTGGTTAAGAAGGTAAAATATGTTTTGACCTGTATTGCAAAGGGGCTGTAGGGAGCTTTTGTTATAGCTATACAGGGCATTAAGGTTTTGCTGAATACTGTGTATAGTTTTGGTCCTCTTACCTGAACAAAAGGATGTAGCAACATTGGAAGCAGTACAAAGGAGATTTTACCAGACCATTTCTTGAGATGAGAAGGTTGTCCTATCAAATGAGACAAAATAGTTTGAATGTGATTCCTTTTGAGTTTTGTAAAATGAGGGATGACTTGTTCATACATATAATGTCATCAGGCTTGATTTGGGGGGGGGGGGGGAATACGAGGTTATACACCATGGAAAGAATGAAAAACAAATAATTTAAAATAGTGAAGTAATACTATTGAGGTTGTTGGGTCCTGCTACATGCATGAATTTAGCATACAGAAAGAGATGAAGTATAAAAGTATGAATGTTTTGATGTGACATTTAGGGGGTGTTGGTCATATCATATCTAAAGTACTAGGTTTGCATATTTATAAATGTTCATTGAACTCATGAACACTACCCCACTTTCTGTTATTGCACTATTTTTAATTTAACTATTTAATATAAATATATACTTTGATATTTTTTCTGTATTTGTCATGTATTGCATTGCATTGTAGTGCTGCCGCTAAGTTAACAAATTTCACGACATATGCTGGTGATGTTAAACCTGATTCTAATAGGTATGCGAACATTGAAGAGAGTTGCACCCCTCAACACAATGTATGAGAAAGATTAAATAGGTTTGATCTATACTCATTGAAGTTTAGAGGAATGAAAGGTGGGACTACTGGAATTGACAAGTTCAGTGAGGGGATATTTCTCCTTGTGGAGATGTCCTTTGTAGTAAGAAGTTCAGAATAAGGGATTTCCTATTTCAGATATTGCTAAGGAGAATTTTTTAGTGTAATGAATTTTCAGAATTATGTATTTACGGATACTGTGGAGGTGCATTAAATATATTAACAGACTATTTAACTACAAGGGCACGTGGGGAAAACTCGTGAGCTCAGTATTAGGTTACCTGTGACCTTGCCAAATGATGAAGCAGCCTGAAGGCACTGACCAGTCCGTTCCTCCTCATGTTTCTTATTCTCTTGGCTAAATGATTAGTTTACACCCTTCTCACTCTTGAAGTGTAAAGGAGCCAACAGCAAGGTTTAAGGTTGCTTAAGAAAGATGTTGTCTTTCATTGGTTGAGGAGCAGAGTAAAAGAGTGAGGAATTCTAATACAATTTATGAAACACTAGGTCACAACTAGTAATAGAAAACAATTCCAGTTATCATATCAGAAGTACAATGCAATTGCACTAGTGTGAATGCAGATGAGACTTCAGGATGTTTGAGGGCTGAGGATTTACAAATTGATACTGGCTCTGAAGACTGCCCCGGCCACTGTGCTCTGTGCCTGCTGATATGATAAATGATAAACGAAGCTTTAGGACTACTCTGGGGTTCAGATCCGAGGACTAATTTTTGGTTGGGAATGCTGTTGTTCGCATGATTTGTATTTTTTTTCTTTCTCCTGCACATCGAGTGTTGGTCTTTTATTTTTATTCCTTTTCTTTAATTGGTTTCTTTTGGGTTTCTTGCTTTGAGCAAGCAAATCTCATAGTTGTATAATTGATACGTTCTTTGCTAATGTACTTGAAGATTTTTCTGTTGGGATACATGCCATTTGAGGAGATTTGGTTAGATTGTATCAAATTGAAATGCGTACATAGTCTGAAAAGAAGTGATCCATTCTCTTTAACATAACCATAGGTATAGAGAGCGTTTTGACGATTCAAGAACAGTAAACTATTGGTCTTTTTGACTGAGAACTGGGGAATGGGATTATCCCAAACTCCGTTTTTATTTGGAATGTGCAGTATGTGATGGGCTAGTTAGTTGTCTCCTACATTCTAAATTTCTGAACAGTCATGAATATAAGATAATGGATCTTATTTTAGTAAGAAGCCATGGGATATGTATACATGTTTTTAATTATATGAATAAATACTTTTTGTACACTCCTAATTTGTATATTAATTTAAATCTGAAATGCATTATTTTGGAGAAAGGTTATTAAACAGATGATGGAAAAGATTATAGAGATGTTTATTTAAAATGTGGAGAATGTGCAGTTTTAGAAAGCATTATAGCCGTATTTTAAAGTCTTGTGTGACCAGAGAAATGGGTAAATGTCTATAAACTTATTTAAGATATTCTTATTGGGTTTTTTTTAACTGTAAAATCAAAGCCAAAGGTGATTTGGGGGGGAAAAATGTGCAGGTTGAGATTTTTAGACATTGAATGAAATCTGAGAATGGTCTTTTACTTTGAACAATTAATGGTGTTTTAGTTTGCATTCAATTTCAAAAGCCATTGATGAAATGCTACTTTTAATTCACTAATGCAAAAGATTTCTAAGCGCAGTTAAAAGACTGCATATGTCTGGGCAAAGTGTCTCCTCAGAATTTTTTTTTGCCAGTGGAGCTTTTAGCCCAGTTATTAATAAACTGCAGTAAATTTTATGGAATTGGAAACTGATTTCTTTTTATTTTATCCTGTCCACAGGGTGAATCTGTCAAATATTTTCTGGACAACCTTGACCAAATTGGACAACTGGTGAGTGTTAATCCTATTCTATTATAACATTAGAATTTGGGGTATTTACCCCTGCTAATTTGGAAAGTAGATTAATCTTGGATTTAAAAATTTCTTTGTTCACAGTACAAAACCAATGGGGGGGAGGTGTGTGGAGGGGAAATCATGAACTGTGTATCTGCCAGATGTTAATTGTTGGCAAAATGAGATTCTAAATTTGGGCCAAATTTATCTCTCCTCTTGTCTGTTTGCATGCATAATGCCTTGCTTGTGTGCCACAGTGCACCATACTTGAAAGCACTGAAACATTGCACACTGAACTAGTTTTGTTATACGGTGATGTTCTGATGGAGTACTTAACACCCAAATTGCTCATAGTAAGGTTTTGTTGCTAGTATTTGAATCTTTACTGAAGACTCAAGTGTTCTTAAGGAGAATGGTATGAATATATTCTAGTAATAGATGAAAGTTTTCATGGAATGAATCTGAACTAGTCCTTGTGACATAGTACCTGGAATTTTTGGAAAGAGGCATCCCTTAACTGCTAGGAACATCTGGTGGTCATGTCGTCCATTTTATCTACTGAGTGAGTTTCCCCCCCCCCCCCCCCCCCCCCCATCATTTTGGTAGCTCTGTACTTTCTATCTCAGGCCAACATCGGGCAAGCGCTTGAGTAGTCATGCAGTCACCGTGATCAGCAGTCATGAAATAGCACATCCAAGTGCCTTCCCTATCATTGCGGGAGATTACAACCAGGCCAGCATGAAGTCTCTCAGCAACTACCACCAATATATCACCTGTGGACCCAAAGGAACAGACACACTTAACCACTAACAAGAGAAAAATTACATATGCCGGAAATCCAAGTAACTCTCAAAATGCTGGAGGAACTCAGCAGGCCAGGAAGCATCTATGGGAGTAAAAAGTACAGCCAACATTTTAGGCCAAGACTCTTTGGCAGGACTGGACCACTGTTAGGCACATTCAAGAACCGTTAACATGCCATTCCATGCCTGCACTTTAGAAAGTCCTAATACCTCTACTCCAGGTGTATAGCCAGAGACTAAAGACCCACAGCACCATGGTGAGGACCAAGAAGGTATGATCAAGGGAGGTGGAGGAGTGCTTACAAGACTGCTTTCAGAAGGAGGACTGGACAATATTCAGGGATTCCTCTTCAAATCTGAATGAATACACCGTGGTTGTCACCAACTTCAAGATCTGTGTGGATGTCAGGGCAATAAAAAGCAACAAATACTGGACTGGAAGTGTTATATTTGAATGCACGCAGCATAAGAAATAAAATGGATGATCTTGAAATTCAGCTGCAGATTGGCAAGTATGATATTGTGGCCATTTCTGAAACTTGGCTAATGGATGGCTGCCATTGGGAGCTGAACGTCGAAGGAAATACGGTGTATCGGAAAGATAGGGTAGTAGGCAGAGGGGGTGGTGTGGCTCTGTGTATAAGAAATGATATGAGATCGGAAGGTGTAGAGTCTCTGTGGGTTGAGTTAAGAAATGGCAAAGGTAAAAGGACCCTAATAGCAGTTGTATACAGGCCTCCAAACAGCAGCCGGGATGTGGATAACAAATTACAGCAGGAGATAGAAAAGGTGTGTCAGAAGGGTAATGTCATGATAATCGTTGAGGATTTTAATATGAAAGTGGATTGAGAAAACCAGGCCAGTACTGGACCTCAAGGGAGAATTAGTAGAATATCTAAGGGATGGCTTTTTGGAACAGCTTGTTGTTGAGCCCACTAGGGAATTGGCTGTGCTAATTGGGTGATGTGCAGTTATCCGGAGGTGATAAGAGAGCTTAAGGTTAAGGAACCCTTAAGAAACAGTGATCACAATATGATCATGTTCACTTTGAAATTTGAGGAGGAGAAACTAAATTTCAATGTATTTCAGTAGAATAAAGGAAATGACAATGGCATGAGAGGGGAACTGGCCAAAGTTGGCTGGAAAGGGACACTAGCAGGAAGGACAGCAGAGCAGCAATGGCTCCAGTTTCTGCAAAAAATGAGGGAAGTGTAAGACAGGTATATTCCAAATAAGAAGAACTTTTCAAATGGAAGGACACTGACTGCCGTGGATAACAAGTGAAGTCAGAACCAAAGTAAAAGCAAAAGAGAGGGCATACAAGGAAGCCAAAGCTAGTGGGAAGATAAAGGACTGGAAAGCTTTTTAAAAAATTTGCAGAAGGAAACTAAGGTCATTAGGAATGAAAAGGTGAATTATGAAAGGAAGCTGGCGACTAATATCAAAGAAGATGCTAAAAGCTTTTTTTAAGTACATAAAGGGTAAAAGCGAGTCGAGGGTAGATATAGGACCAATAGAAAATGATGCTGGAGGCGTTATTGTAATGAGAGACGCAAAGATGGCAGAGGAACTGAATGCATATTTTGCATCGGTCTTCACAGTGGAAGACATCTGCAGTATACCAGACATTCAAGAGTGTCAGGGAAGTGAAGTATGTGCAGTTAAAATTACGACTGAGAAGGTGCTCAGGAAACTTAATAATCTGAGGGTGGATAAATCTCCTGGACCTGATAGAATGCACCCTAAGGTTCTGAACGAAGTAGCTAGAGAGATTGCGGAGGCATTAACAATGATCTTTCAAGAATCGATAGATTTCTGGCTTTGTACCGGATGACTGGAAAATTGCAAATAATACTCCGCAAATAATACTCCGGAGGCAGCAGAAAGGAAAGCCTGACATCAGTGGTTGGGAAGTTGATGGAATTGATTGTTCGGGATGAGATTATGGAATACCTGGAGGCACATGACAAGATAGGCCAAAGCCAGCATGGTTTCCTGAAAGGAAAATCCTGCCTAACTAACCTGCTGCAATTTTTTGAGGAAATTACAAGCAGGGTAGACGAAGGAGATGCAGTAGATGTGGTGTACTTGAATTTACATGGTAGTTACTAGCGTGGGTGGAGCATTGGCTGATTGGCAGAAAACAGAGAGTGGGAATAAAGGGATCCTATTCTGGCTGGCTGCTAGTTACAAGTGGAGTTCCACAGAGGTCAGTGTTCGGACTGCTGCTTTTTACAATGTATACCAATGATTTGGACTTTGGGATTAATAGATAAGTGGAGGAGCAGGTAGTGTTGAGGAAACAGAGAGCCTGCAGAGAGAGTTTAGAGGAATGGGCAAAGAAGTGGCAAATGAAATACAATGTTGGAAAGTGTATGGTCGTGCACTTTGGAAAAATTAAATGGGCAGATGGGGAGAGAATTCAAAATGCAGAGATGCAAAGGGACTTGGGAGTCCTTATACGAGATACCCTGAAGGCTAACCTCCAGATTGAGTCAGTGGTGAAGAAGGTGAATGCAATGTTGGCATTTATTTCTAGAGGTATAGAATATAAGAGCAGGGATGTGATGTTGAGGCTCTATAAGGGACTCATGAGACCACACTTGGAGTATTGTGTGCAGTTTTGGGCTCCTTATTTTAGAAAGGATATAATAACATTGGAGAGTGTTCAGAGAACACTCTGAGATTGATTCCAGGAATGAAAGGGTTACCATATGAGGAATGTCTGGCTGCTCTTGGACTGTATTCCCTGGAGTTCAGGAGAATGAGGCGGGGTGGGGGGGAGATCTCATATAAATATTCTAGAAACACGTGAGCTAGATCACATGGAGGCTGAAGTAATTCTTTCGAAGATTGAGTGGAGACCACGGGCAATGCCAGTTGTCCCAGTAGCCAAGAAGGATGGGTCTTTTGGGATCTGTGGTAATTTCAATGTCACTATCAACCCTGTAATGAAAGTAGGGCAATACCCTCAGCCCAGGATGGAAGATAACTTTGCAAGCCTTTCCGGAGGGAAGCACTTCAGCAAAGTAGACATAGCTGAGGCCTATCTGTAGATGCAGGTGGAAAAAGTCCATAAACACTCGCAAAAGGTATTATCACTATATATGTTTATTTTTGGAGTAGCTTTAGCATCTGCACCTGCACTCTGGCAGAAAGCTATAGATCAGGTGCTGCAAGACTGCCCAGGCACTGAGCATTAACTCAATGACGTCACTCTTACTGGTGAGGATGACGAGGAACATCTCCAAAATCTCAAGACAGCGTTAAATAATTAGATTATAGGCTCAGAGCCTGACGCAACAACTCTGAATTCTTTAAATTAGGCATCACTTGCTGGGGTCACACCATTGACACACAAGATTTACCCATGTGTGTTGAGAAAATTTAAGCAGTGGTGGATGCCCCAAAGCCAAAGAACGTCGCGTTTGTGGTCCCTTTTAAGATTTGTCAATGACTATAACAGGTTCCTGCCAAACCTGGCTACTGTGCTTCACTGCTGGAACTTGTTACTACTGATCAGGAAGAAACAGTAATGGAAAAAGCAGTGTGGGGTGGCTTTCCAAAAGGCAAAGGGAGCGGTAATGTCAGACACTGTATTCACACTTTGATTCAGATTGTTCAGTGAAGCTTTCCTGTGACGCTTTGCCTTATTGTTTAGGTGAAGTCATGTCACATGTTATGAGTAATCAAAGTGAGCACCCCATTGCCTTTACATCATACTCCCTTAAAATTTACACACAGATTGACAGAGAGGCCTTGAATACAGTTTGGGATGAAAATGTTTCAACCAGTACTTGAATGGGAGATAGTTTACCCTTGTTATTGGTAATCAACCATTCGTGTCCATTTTCAGTCCACAAAAGATTGTGCTATTAACAGCAGCAGCACCCTGGAACATCTAGACAGCAAAGATGTATACATCAGGATGCTCTTCATCGCTGACTACAGCTTGGTAGTCAATGCTATCATCCCCTTAAAACCAATCAATAAGCTTCAAAACCTTGGCCTAATACCTCCTTGTGCAATTGGATTCTCGATTTTCCCCAGTCAGTTTGGATTGACAAAATTTTTCTCCACAATCTCTATAAGCACAGGTGCACCACAAGTCTGTGTGCTTAGCCACTGCTTAAATCGCTTTACACTTGTGATTGTGTGGCTAAGCGCAGCTTCAATGACATTTTCAAGTTTTCTGGTAACATCACTGCTGTAAGCTGAATCAAAGTTGGTAATGAGTCAGCATATAGGAGGGAAGCTGAAAAATATGGCTGAGTGATGCCATAACCTCTTACTCAGTGTCAGCAAGATGAAAGAGCTGGTTCAGTAGGAGGAAACCAAAGGTCTATGAGCTGGTCTTGATCAGAGGTGGAGAGGGTCAACAACTTTAAATTCCTTGGTATTATTATTTCAGAATGTCTGGCCTGGGCTCAGCAATTACAAAGAAAACACGGTAGCACCTCTACTTAGGTGTTTGCGAAGATCTGGCATGACATCCAAACTTTATCAAGCTTCTGTGGATGTGTGGTGAAGAGTATATTGTCTAGTTGCATCACAGCCTGGTATGGAAACACCAATACCTTGAATGGAAATTGCTACAAGAAGTAATGGATACAGCCCAGTCCATCATGGGTAAAACCCTCCCCACCATTGAGTATACTTATGGAGTGTTATTGCAGGAAAGCATCATCCATCATCAGGGACCCCCCCAACCAGGCCTGTTCTCTTTTAGCTGCTGCCATCAAGAAGAAGGTAAAGGAGCCTTGAGACTCTCACCATCAAGTTCTGCAACAGTTGTTACCCTCAACCATCAGGGCCTTGAACCAAAGGAGATGACTTCACTCAGCTTTATTTGCCTCATCATTGAAATGTTCTCCCAACCTATGAACTCACTTGAAAGGACTCATCATCTCATGTTCTCTGTTTATTGCTCTATTTATTATTGGTATTATTATTATTATTAATTTTTGTATTTTCACAGTATGTCTTTTGCATACTGGTTGAACACCCAGTAGTGTGATCTTTCATTCATTTTATTCTGATTATTCTACTAAGCCCAGCAGAACCATTTCTACAGATAGGAGAAGGGGCAAATGCGGGTTACTAGTTGCTTCGGGCAGATGGGGCTCATCAGCCGTGGTTGGCAGTTCATCTAGGAGAAGGAAAACTCTGATATCAAACCTCGTTGCCTTATGCCTATACCCACTCATGGGAAAGGCTTCGGGAGTAAACCCCAAGGAAAAACCAGAAGCTGGAGTCCCTAAGGCAGCCATACATTTATTTCAACACTGCTGCAGCGCTGCTGGTGCCAAACGGTCTCAGTCTGTGCTGTTCCTATGGGTTCAACAGATGCGTGGAGAGGGGGTGCTTGATGCATGGGCAACAGCTTGCTCTCCGAATCTAACTGTCTTGGCTTGTTTATCCAGACAGTTGGGAGACAACATGGTCGACCCTGACCGATGGAGGCCTCAAATTCTCCCATTATGCATTTATTGAGTATGCCTGCAAGAAAATGTGGAGACATATGTACTTTGTTCATAAATTATATACGAAAAAATGAAGAGATGGGTTCTTTCTTGAAGGACATAATTACAATTGCTGATGGATTGTCCTGTTTACCCTTTGAAAAGGAAATATCTTTTTTTTTAAATTTTAAAAAGAGGGCACTCCACTTGACATATTCTTCAGAATACAAATGATCCCTGGTCAGGGAAAGTGAGGAGGTGACATGAGCTATAGGCAAGTAGTCACACCGGGGCCGCGGGAGACAGATGTGGGTAACAACCAGGAGAGGGAAGAGCAAGAGGCAGATACTAGAGAGTACCCCTGTGGCTGTCCCCCTTAATAATAAGTACTCCTGTTTGAGTACTGCCGGGGCGGGGGGTGGGGGGGGAATGGCCCACATGGGGGAAGCAACAGTGGCTGCGCCTCTGGCGCAGAGTCTGGCCCTGGGGCTCAGAAGGGTAGGGAAAGGAAGAAGGCAGCAATAATAGGGGACTATATAGTTAAGGGGTCAGACAGGCGATTCTGTGGACACAGGTAGTTTGTCTCCCAGGTGCCAGGGTCCGTCCGGGATGTTTCTGATCGTGTCCATGATATCCTGAAGTGGGAAGCTGAACAACCAGAGGCTGTGGTACATATTGGTACCAACAACATAGGTAGGAAAAGGGAGGAGGTCCTGAAAGCAGACTACAGGGAGTTAGGAAGGAAGTTGAGAAGCGGGACCTCAAAGGTAGTAATCTTGGGATTACTGCCTGATGAGTATAGGAATAGAGTGGGGTGGAGGATAAATGCGTGGCTGAGAGATTCAGATTTCTGGATCATTGGGACCTGTTTTGGGGCAGACATGACCTGTACAAAAAGGACAGGTTGCACTTGAATCTGAGGGGGACCAATATCCTGGCAGGAAGGTTTGCTAAGGTTATGAGGGAGAGTTTAAACTAGAATTGCTGGGGGGGGGGGGAGGGTGGGGAACCAAACTGAAGAGACTGAGGAAGGGACTGTTGGCTCACAAATGGAGAAAGCTTGGAGACATTGCGAGTGGGAGGATAGACAGGTGATAGAGAAGGGATGCACTCAGAATGATAGTTTGAGATGTGTCTATTTTAATACAAGAAGCATCATGAACAAAGCGGATGAGCTCGGAGTGTGAGTCAGAACATGGAGCTATGATGTTGTAGCCATTACAGAGACTTGCAAGGTTCAGGGGCAGGAGTGGTTACTTAGAGTGCCAGGCTATAGATGTTTCAGAAAGGACAGGGAGGGAGTCAAAAGAGCTGGGGGCGTGGCACTGCTGATCAGAGATAGTGTCGCGGCTGCAGAAAAGGAGGAAGTCATGGAGGGATTGTCTACTGAGTCTCCGTGGGTGGAAGTTAGAAACAGGAAGGGGTCAATAACTCTACTAGGTGTTTTTATATATATATATATAAAACCCAATAGTAACAGGGACATCAAGGAGCAGATAGGGAAACAGACTCTGGAAAGGTGTAATAATAAGTGTTGTAATGGTGGGAGATTTTAATTTCCTAAATACTGATTGGCATCTCCGTAGAGCAAGGGGTTTAGATGGGGTGGAGTCTGTTAGGTATGTTCAGGACGGTTTCCTAACACAGTTTATAGATAAGCCCCTATAAGAGGAGAGGCTGTACTTGATCTGGTATTGGGAAATGAACCTGGTCAGGAATCAGGTCTCTCTGTGGGAGAGCATTTTGCTGATAGTGATCACAATTCTATCTCCTTTACCATAGTATTGGAGAGGGTTAGGAACAGACAAGTTAGGAAAGCGTTTAATTGGACTAAGGAGAAATATGAAGCTATCGGGCATAAATTGGGAACAGATGTTCTCAGAAATGTACAGCAAAAATGTGCCAAATGTTCAGGAGATATTTGTGTGGTGTTCTGCATAGCTGTGTTCCAATGAGACAGGGAAAGGATGGTAGGGTACAGGAACCGTGGTGTACAAAGGCTGTTGTAAATCTAATCAAGAAGAAAAGCTTACGAAAGGTTCAAAAAAAGTAGGTAATGATAGAGATCTAGAAGATTATAAGGCTAGCAGGAAGGGACTGAAGAATGAAATTAGGAAAGCCAGAATGGGCCATGAGAAGGCCTTTGCGAGCAGTATTAAGGAAAACCCCACGGCACTCTACAAGTATGTGAAGAGCAGGAGGATAAGACATGAGGGAATAAGACAAATCAAGTGTGACAGTGGAAAAGTGTGTATGGCACCAGAGGAGATTGCAGAACTGCTTCAGTATTTACTACGGAAAAGGATCTTGGCGTTTGTAGGGATGACCTTACAGTGGATTAAAAAACGTGAGCACATAGACATTAAGAAAGAGGACATGCTGGAGCTTTTGGAAAGCATCAAGTTGGATAAGTCTCTGGGACCTGATGAGATGTACCCCAGGCTATTGTGGGAGGCAAAGCAGGAGATTGCTGATCTTTGCATCATCAATGGGGGCAGGAGAGATTCCGGAGGATTGGAGGGTAGCAGATGTTGTTCTCTTATTCAAGAAAGGGAGTAGAGATAACCCAGGAAATTTGTAGACCAATGAGTCCTACTTCAGTGGTTGGTAAGATGATGGAAAAGACCCTGAAAGACAGGATTAATGAACATTTGGAGAGGCATGATATGATTAGGAATAGTTAGCATGGCTTTGTCAAAGGTAGGTCATGCCTTACGAGCCTGATTGAATTTTTTTTGGGGATGTGACTAAACACATTGATGAAGGTAGCACAGTAGATGTACTGTATATGGATTTCAGCAAGGCATTTGATACAGTATCCCATGCAAGGCTTATTGAGAAAATAAAGAGGCATGGGAACCAATGGGACCTTGCTTTGTGGATCCAGAATTGGCTTGTGGAGGTCAGTGACCAGTGGTGAGCCTCTGATAATCTGGATGAGGAGATGGAGGGATGGGTTAGTAAATTTGCTGATGACATAAAGGTTGGGGGTGTTGTGGATAGTGTGGAGGGCTGTCAGAGGTTACAGCAGGACATTGGTAGGATGCTAAACTGGGCTGAGAAATGGCCGATGGAGTTCAACCCAGATAAGTGTGAGGTGGTTTGTTTTGGTAGGTCAAATATGATGAGAGAATATAGTATTAATGGTAAGACTCTTGGCAGTGTGGAGGATCAGAGATCTTGGAGTCCGAGTCCATAGGACACTCAAAGCTGCTATGCAGGTTGACTCTGTGGTTAAGAAGGCATACAGTGCATTGGCCTTCATCAGTCATGGGATTGCGTTTAGGAGCCGAGAGGTAATGTTACAGCTATACACAACCCTGTTCAGACCCCACTTGGAGTACTGTGCTCAGTTCTGGTCACCTCACTATAAGAAGGATGTGAAAACTATAGAAAGGGTACAGAGGAGATTTACAAAGATGTTGCCTGGATTGGGGAACATGCCTTATGAGAATGGGTTGAGTGAACTTGGCCTTTTCTCCTTGGAGCAACTGAGGATGAGAGGTGACCTGATAGAGGTGTACAAGATAATGGGAGGCATTGATTGTGTGAATAGTCAGAGACTTTTTCCCAGGACTGAAGTGGCTAACAGGAGAGGGCACAGTTTTAAGGTGCTTGGAAGTAGGTACAGAGGAGAAGTCGGGGGTAATTTTTTTTTTAACCAGAGAGTGGTGATTGTGTGGAATGGGCTGCCGGCAACGGTGGTGGAGACGGAAACGATAAGATCTTTTAAGAGACTCCTGGATAGGTACATGGAGCTTAGAAACATAGAGGGCTATGGGTAAAACCTTTGTGATATGGTGCAACTCAAACTACCTGCGTCTCAATATCACCAAGACCAAGGAGATGGTGGTGGACTTTAGGAGATCTAGGCCTCATATGGAGCCAGTGATCATTAATGGAGAATGTGTGGAGCAGGTTAAGACCTACAAGTATCTGGGAGTAAGTTAGACGAGAAGCTAGACTGGACTGCCAACACAGATGCCTTGTGCAGGAAGGCACAGAGTCGACTGTACTTCCTAAGAAGGTTGGCGTCATTCAATGTCTGTAGTGAGATGCTGAAGATGTTCTATAGGTCAGTTGTGGAGAGCGCCCTCTTCTTTGTGGTGGCGTGTTGGGGAGGAAGCATTAAGAAGAGGGACGCCTCACGTCTTAATAAGCTGGTAAGGAAGGCGGGCTCTGTCGTGGGCAAAGTACTGGAGAGCTTAACATTGGTAGCTGAGCGAAGGGCGCTGAGTAGGCTACGGTCAATTATGGATTGCTCTGAACATCCTCTACATAGCACCATCCAGAGACAGAGAAGCAGTTTCAGCGACAGGTTACTATCGATACAATGCTCCTCAGACAGGATGAAGAGGTCAATACTCCCCAATGCCATTAGGCTTTACAATTCTACCGCCAGGACTTAAGAACTTTTTAAAAGCTATTATTAATGCTTTTTGAGATAGTGATTTAGATGCATATCATATTTTTTTTTACTGAGTTAAGTATTGTATGTAATTAGTTTTGCTACAACAAGTGTATGGGACATTGGAAAAAAAGTTGGATTTCCCCATGGGGATGAATAAAGTATCTATCTATCTATCTATCTATCTATCTAGTTAGTTCTAAGGTAGGGACATGTTCAGCACAGCATTGTGGGCCGAAGAGCCTGTATTGTGCTGTAGGTTTTCTATGTTTCTAAGTCTCCCTATTACAGCAGAAATGATCCAAAGGGAAACCAGAAAAGACCTTGCACTGTCTCTGATGTACATGGCCTGCAGAAATGGCTGGAATATGTAACAGAATTCCAGTTCCACCTTTTTGCCTGGGCCAGGATGAATTTGCCCTTTAGAGTTTGCCTTGTGTGGGGATTGAGAGTTGTTGTACCGTGCAAGTTGAGAGCTAAAGTGTTGGAGGAGCTACATGCTGGTCATCAGGGCATTGTCAAAGTGTTGAATGGTCAAGTGTTGGCTAGAAGCTTTGTCTGGTGACCTGGGATAGATCAGCGTATCAGACATCTCTCCATGCACGATTTTGGATGCCAACACATTCAAAACAGTGTCCAACACCTCATGCTTTGTCTGTTCAGAGCATGAACAACAAAATCCCTAAAAGTGAGTTCACAGCCGCATAACCAGATCAGTGCTGCACCCAGTCCAGGAGCCCAGTGGCTGCAGGCCACATCTGCAGAATAAGTTCAGTGCTGAGGGGAGTAAAGCCTTACGGAGTAGTGTGCTGAACACTGATTAGTCCTTCTCCCTTGGCATCAATGCCTTAATCTTTTAAATCTGGCTCAGCACTTAAATCAGCTAAATATCAATCTGCTTTTCGCTCTCGGGCCTGGGTTCACCACTTCAGTGCAGCCCGAAGTCCACTTCAGCAGTGGCTGCTGCAGCTGTATCCACATTCTCGAGAGTCCGGTTTTCCAAATCCTTCAAGATGCTGCAAAAGCGCCAGGTCTTGGACGTGTTCAAAAGCACATCATCCTCATGGATATTACAAGCTGTGGATTTCAATAATCAAGGTCCAGAAAAAGTATATTTAATAGAATAGTTAGTAGTTTTGTTATCTGCCCACAAAACTTCACAGCGTCTCGCCGGTGCTACCTTTAAAGAAAATTAGGGAAATTACTGACACATCCCATGGAAATTCATAAATGTCTTAGAAATTGGCAGCTCGTTAATTTGAAGCTTTTGCTAAAAACATAGAACTAATCCAGAATATGATTAATTATCTCTAGTTTACAAATTCATTATTCACCCTTACTAGTGTCAGATAATGTGCTTACAGATCTTGTAATGCAACAAGTTTGCTGCCTAACTTATTATAGTGAGTCAGCAGAGAGCAACCAAAAGGGCACAGATAAGGTGGAATTTAAACTAATTCAACATCATACCAGCAGTGAAGATGAGCAAAGCTATTCTCACCATTTTAAAGTTAAGATTGTAAGTGTGGTGGGGTGGAGGAAATATTACCTTCTGTAATTAATGCAGAATACAATTTTTTTAAAAAATTTGTTGCTGTGATCTCGACAGTAATCTTGGTGCATTTTGCAAATTCAAAACCTTGGCTTTTGATCTCCTTGGAGATAACCATGCTTTCTAATTATGCAATGTAAAATGTCTGTTTGAAGCTTGTAAACCTCAAGTTAGGTCTATGCCTGGTGCTGTTTAGGCTAAATTTTGGGTTTTCTTTAAATTGTAATTGTTCAGTGTCCAATGAACTGAACAAAAGCCATTAATTTGAGAGAATTTTTGTATGCTCACAAATTTAATTTCAGTCATTTGAAATAAACAGCAAAACCATACCACTTTTTAAATATAGAACATGCCACCAACATCGTAGCATGGGAGCTATTGCAGGAAAAAATTGCATGCATATCTTAAAATAAACGCATCTGGTAAATAACTTACTTTCTCCTTCCCTTCCTCTCCTAAATGCAAATGATCAGTTCAGTTTTCACTGGTTGGTATCCTTTCAATTTTGGAGTTTGAACTATCTGTGGCTATTAGATTATGAAATTAATATAATGTAATATAACATATTGCTGTGTCTGTGGTGTCTTTTTAGGAAAAAATATGCTCATCTAGATACCTATTTTGTGATACCTATTTGGTTTCTTTTGTTTCAGAGATACCTTCCTAGCAGACATGATGTTCTCCTTGCAAGAAAGGCCACCAAAGGAATTGTGGAGCATGATTTTATCATAAAAGGCATTCCTTTCAAAATGGTAGATGTAGGTGGTCAACGATCTCAACGGCAGAAGTGGTTTCAGTGCTTTGATGGGATTACGTCCATTCTGTTCATGGTTTCCTCCAGCGAATATGACCAGGTTCTCATGGAAGACAGGCGGACAAACCGTCTGGTAGAATCGATGAACATTTTTGAGACTATTGTAAACAACAAATTATTTACTTCTGTCTCTGTTATTTTGTTCCTCAACAAAATGGACTTGCTTGTAGAGAAGGTGAAAACAGTTAATATTAAGAAATACTTCCCAGACTTTCAATGGAACCCTCACAGACTGGAGGATGTACAAAAATACTTGGTGCAGTGCTTCAATAACAAACGGCGAGATCGCAGCAAGCCACTGTTTCACCACTTCACAACGGCCATTGACACAGAAAACATTCGGTTTGTGTTTCATGCTGTGAAAGACACTATTCTGCAGGAGAATCTGAAAGATGTAATGCTGCAGTGAAGGGTGAAGAAATGAGAAAATTCTATTTGGCATTGCTCCTTGGTATTCCCTGTGCCACTAGCACTTTCAATTCAGACTTGTCTGGAGTCTGGCCATGCGTAGAGAGATTGCAGTGATATTACATGGAAGCATATTGGCATCATGGAAGTGCTTATAAATGTCCTTTTTCAAGTTCTGTATAAGTTCTCAGAAGCATAGTGAGCAGTAGTTCTAGACACTCATTGCACTAGGGCCTCTTTTTCTGTTTTGTACTGAATGGAAAAGGTGGGCAATGATCAATCTGAGTTTCAAGTACCAAATTGGCTTGTACCAAGGGTGCTTTACTTGGAAGTCTGTATGGACAATAGTAGTAGGTTTTTATCCAAGCTACTCAGTGGGTTCTGCCCCATTCTAGAGTTCAGCTATTTACTGTTGCTGAATGTAAACTATCTGAGATGTGAAGTCTCTTGGCAGAGTGAATGGCATAAGTAAATGCTGGTTTTTAAGGAGAAAACTGGGTTGCAATAAAAAATGGGTTCAAATTACAGCCATACTACTTGGATATCTGGAGCTGTAGTAAAATGGATTGAGCTTGTCAGTTGGTTCAATCAGTTTATAACCCTTCCGTAGCCAGGTACAACTACTGTTTGGTACAGCATGGAATTCAACTTCATTGTGAATGTGTATTTGTTATTTACAACTATTATTTTTTATAAAATTCCTTTGCAGACTTGTGTTGAACATTCATGAGTTGCATGAATTGTTATTTGACCTTGATGAGCAGATAGAAACCTCCGCTATTAAAATCTAATAGTTTTGTGCCAGAAGACTGATTAGAAATATACCATCTTTTAGTTCAGGGTTTTTGAGTGTAGATTCTTGGCAAATCAAAGATTTTTTTTAACTAAGAACTACTAGAAATAAACTGTGCTCTGTCTTAAAGCAGTATTTGAAAGTATTTTTATATGAAATGGCCCAAGTTCCTGTTTTGAAGTAGCTAATATACTGCCACCTAGCACACACCAGGAGTCTTCTGAAAATAGAAATAACCAATCCAGATTCCAGTTGCATTTTCAGTAATGCTATCAGTGATATAGCACAATTGATTATAACCACTGGTGACCAGATGTAACCCAGCAGGTTTTCAGGTCTCATTATAGATCTGGACAATCCAAATCTTAGCTAACCTTTTATGTAGCAGAAAGTTGCACACACACGCTTCTTCCTAAGCCTGTAGGCAGGGTACTAATTTGGGCTGATTTCAGTATCATGTCACACTCTTTAAAAGATAAACGATGCAGTTCAAAAGTATTAAATGTTTCTTTCTTTTTCATAAATTTTTGACCTACCTGTAGTTTTGAGCACTTTTCTTTGTTTTTGTTTACCCTGGCACTATAATGTTTAGCAGGTTAGATCTTAAATAACCTTTTGGATATAATCCTACTTCTGTGTTGCTGTTTTTCTAAAAATTCAGATCTTAATTCCGGCCATTATAACTACTTAAGAATCATTGTCTTTGAATCCTACACTTAATTTCTGTACCAATTTACCTCACACATTTAGTAAGAAATATCTTCAGCAATGAAATGGAAGCAAAACTTAGACACAACTTTAGAGTTTTGATGCAATGGTTGTTGCATGTAGCATTAACACAACAAGGAAACTAGAAATGATAAATTTAAATAGTTAACTTCCTAACCTGAACAGCCTGATTTTGCCTGAGATTAAAATTTATTTGGGGCAACATTATTTTTTGCATCCCTTTAGAATGCAAAATTAGGCAAAATACGTTAATTCAGAAGGAATATTTTAATTCTGGCAAAAAGATAGAGACCTATTGAATATTTGGGTTAACCTACCAAGAAATAATGATTTTCAAACTAATTTTTACCAGTCTATATTTCAAACAAACAAGTAGTTAGTTTTGATTTTTGGTGAACAAATTTGATATTGCAAGTTTGCCAGCCTAAACAATGTGATTCTCAATTTGTTGGTACATGTTTTTTTTCCAGCTGACATCAATGTTGTCAATATTTTATTTCATCTCTTCACTGTGAATTGTAGAGGAATGGTTGTAGAGAAATCCAGCCATTTTAAGATAACAAAACGTATTTACAATGTTATATTTGAATTTCTACTGGTAATTTCAGCTTCAAGCTACCATCCCCTCACTGTCCAACCTTGGATTTTACTGTAGATTCATAAGTTCAATTAATTAATTCTCTGGAAAAATGAAGAAAAATTAAGAAAGATAATTAGAGTATTTTGACAGTTTTGGCGAAAACTTCCATTTTAGTTCTGCTTTCCACCTTTCTACTTTTGTCTTCTACCTTGAAGAATTAATCTGCACCTCGGATGTTCTTTATGGACAAGTATTAAAATGTAGTTGTTATAAATAGTTTTCCTTGGAACCACTTAAATGAATTAACCATTTTAAAATCTCTTTCCACAATTGTCTGACCTTACAAAATTCACTTTGACATTTTCAGGTTGAGTTTTATTTCTTTGCTTAACCCTCAAAATTTGGAAATTGCACACAAGCAAAGTGAACAGGTATTTAGCACGATACAAAAATAGCTTGATGTGTAATTGATTACTCCATGTATGTGATTAAGAGGCACTGTGGCCATCCTGTGGAGGCTTTGGCCAGCCCTTTGTAGAATGTTCTAATAAAACACCCGCAATGTTCACCAGTCCAGGTTTTCATTTTTCTGTTCCATTACTCTGTAGTCCTATGTGACTTTCCTCCTTGGCCTACTTGCAAGTTAATGCAAAATTGTGCTAAATAAGTTTTGTATTTAACTGTTTCTGGCTAGTATATTTTAATATGTGCCGGAATGAATTAATACAGAGCCAGGTGTGCATGTTTTTGTTTTGGGTTTACACAATTTGTAATTTTCTTTAAGGTGCACTTCCCATCTAATAATACTGGGAAAGAAATATTAAAATAATGCTGTTTGGCTCATCTTTCAGTCATTGCTTTAGCTAACCATAAAATTGTTTGTTATCTGTTCTAATTTATCTCGGTATAAGCTGTTCGGAAAGACCAGCTTTGTTGGTAGAAGAACAATATTTCCGAGGAGTGTTTTTTGTAGTCATTTCACTGTAGTGGTTGGTCTTGTTCTTTTTTTTAAATGCATTTTCATAAAACTGTCAAGAGAGGGAAGTTTATGCCTTAAACTTTTGATATTTTGTGTTTAATATAAAAGTTGATGGATTGATAGTTATTATTAACTTCAAATTTCTTACCTGGACTTTGTCATAAATCATCTTTTTCATTCCATAATAAATTGAGCTAATTCCCTTTTCTAATGCAATAGTTGTGTTGCACAGTTGGTATATTAGTTACCTATGCAGGTAATTTTGCAGTTCTGCTGTTTTTAAAATGGCCATTGTGTGTGTTTGTTTGTGTGCGTGTACTGGTTTGTGGGGGGTGGAATTTGTTTTCCTTGCAATTTCTCTTCAGCTCCCTCCCACCCCAACACTTTTATTTCTTTAAAAATCCATTTCAAGTGAACAATAACTATTCTGTTTCAGAGCAGGAAATAAGATTGTATGTAAGTTTTCAGGTGTTAGTCTTGTAAAATGTTCGGTGATCATTCTAAGCAATAGATTCTAAGAGTAGGTAATTTTGTTAGAACAAGGGTTGAAACCACAAAAACTACAATGTGTTTGCATTATACGATAATTTGCCAGGTTCTGTTTAATGCCACACTTTTGAATAAGTTGCTACTTTTAAATTTAAATGCAGACTTATATGTTGCATAATAATTTGCAATATGTTCCTTCAATTTGTTGCATACTCTGTTAGTTCTAAGGATCTGGTTTTTTTTTGCATTTAAACTTTATCATGTTAAACCAACATCATCTAAACTTGAAATTTGAATACAGTGACACTATGAATAACCAGAAATGATTATTTTAATGAATGGGACATAAAGTTTGAAGTCACTGTATACTGTGCTATATACAACCCTGAGATTCATTTTCTGCTGGGTATTCACAGTAAATACAATGAAACACAATATAATCAATGAAAGACAAGATAGATAAACAACCAATGTGCGAAAGACAAGATAGATAAACAACCAATGTGCAAAAGACAACAAACTAAACAAATACAAAGAAAAATATAATAATAACTATCGAGAACATGAGATGAAGAGACTTTGAAAGTGAATCCATGGGGTTGTGTTCAGTTCAGTGATGGGGCAAGTGAAGTTGAGTGAAGTTGTCCCCTCTGGTTCC
Organism: Hemitrygon akajei; assembly: GCF_048418815.1. Lineage (NCBI taxonomy): Eukaryota > Metazoa > Chordata > Chondrichthyes > Myliobatiformes > Dasyatidae > Hemitrygon > Hemitrygon akajei. The sequence goes on along the minus strand of NC_133134.1, from coordinate 36,900,191 downwards.
AGAGCCTGTTCCTGAACCTGCTGGTGTAGGTCCTGAGGCTCCTGTACCACCTTCCTGATGGCAGCAATGAGAAGAGAGCATGGCCTGGATAATGAATGCTGCTTTCCTGCAAGAGCGTTCCATGGAGATATGCTCAATGCTGGGAAGGGCTTTACTTGTGATGGACGATGCCACATCCACTACTTATTGGTCACTTTTTGTATCCGCTTTAGTGATTTTTATTTTAATTCACAGTGCTTGGTTTTATGTGTTAGTGGAACAAGTTCTTTGACCAAGACAGAAGGTTTTTTTTTAGCAGATTGGCAGTATCTAAATAAGATATTTAATTGTGCTAATAAAGTAATGCTATGTTGATCTTGAAGATGATTGGTAAAACAGTGGTTGAAATATCATGGGGATCTCATTTACCAGTGAATGTTCAGAGAAATGTGACAGCTGTGTGATGCATGGAAGTCTGAACTACATAGTGGCTTGCTGTATTAATCATTTCATCTCCAGGAAAACTGATTTAGATTTGAGGTTTTTAATCCTGCAAAGCCCAGATGTGTAGGTGAACAATTTAATTACAGATAATCTTACAAATAGTTTTTATAGATGAGGCTTGTGCTCCAAGAATATGACCTTCCATCTTCCCATGCAAAATAACTATAGTTCAAGTGGAGGATATATTTTTCACATAATCTGCAACAACAAAATTCTACGAACTGTAGAATTCACACAATAATCTCCGATGTTCTTAGTTATTGAGAGACTTTTAGTTGTCAGATAAACAGGAAAGACCTGGTTACTCATCTTCCAAAATAAAGCTGAGATCTTCTGCGTGTAAGTGCTGACAAGAACCACAACGATTAATGTCTGGAGCATCACTTCAGAAATTGGAGCATTGGCCTGCAGTTTGTGCTTGTTTTGCAGAATTTGATCCAACACGTTGTATTTACTGTGATTGTCTGCAATAAAATGAATCTCCAGGGTGTATATGGTGACATATATGTACTTTGATAATAAATTTACTTTGAACTTTCCCATCACTAAACAAAACTAGAAGTTATTGTGACAAGTTTGTTTTTGATATGATAAATCTACAGTGTTTGTGCAGAATATTTAAGATGCTTGTGGAGTACAATAGATTGCAGTGTTTGTTTTGGTTTGGATATTGAGCAAAAGTGTAGGTTGGGAGGTAAAATAACAGCTTTGAAAGAGTCACCTTTATTAGGAAGCTTGAGTGCATTGTGTCACATTCAGGGCAATACTATTTGGTGCAAATATTCTCACCATCTTTGTACCTAGAGCAATAAAGACTGTTGCACAAGCCCTTTTAAATGCATAATAATTAAATGACACCAGTATTATAGATGAAGCTGCATTTTAAAAATCCAGTCCAATTTAACACCAGTATGTTGGACAAAAATTAGCCCTAGGGCAGATGTCATGTTGTAATGTTTGTGGATCTAGAAAGTATGGCAATATTTGCTTTTAAATGGGTGGTACCTGATTTGCTTTGTATGTGTTCTGTCCTGTCTGGTAGTGTAAATGTGCCCAAGAGTAGTATCTTTGCTTCTGTCAAGTGTTAAGTTCTGTACTCACTCAGGAAGTAATCATAGAGTTGTCTAAACTGTTTTTCTGGTTTCAGGGTAATATTAATCTTGTAATATTCAGTGGCCTTGACTTCTAGAATTCTTTAACGAAATGAAAAGAATTTTGAAATAATACTCATTTGCATATTAAGAAAATACTGTCATTAACTGAACATCGTATTTTCTCAATTTCCCTGAAACATCAACTAAAGAAGCATCTTCTAAGCTGTTGTAAAGTTCTTAAACATGGCAGTTGCTTTATGCTCAGTCTGGTCCTTCAAGCAACAGAGTGATGAATAAGAAGTTTAATCTATCTGTTGATGAGGATTATTTTAGAGAAATAATTGACCATGTACTGGGTGGGGTGGGGGGTTTAAGAAACTTATTGTTCTTCAAATGTTGCTATAGGATTTATTGCATCCATCTGGAGAGATGTAATGGTCTCAAAAGATGGCAGCTTAAATGATGCTGTACTGAAGTGAAACAAGAACTTGCCGTCTGATTTGAGTGTGATACCAATTGAATCAAGGCAAAGTTTTGTTGGATTTTTCGTTTTTCCCCATTTGAGGCAATTTTGATGCTGAAGAAAACAAAGGAATCTTGCACTGATAAATGAACTGATTCCTTATGCATTACGACTATAATGTAACTATTCTGGATATTGACTTGTCAAAACACTTACTGATCCAATTACTCCTATTTAATTGTGTTTTTATTTCCCCCCACTTGCAAGGCGAAATTCAATTTAAAACCTTAAGTTCTCTTTAATTCTGGCCTCGTACATAGCAGGCCAATGTCTATGAAAGTAAAATTGAAAGGCTTATAGCAGTTGCTCATTAAGAGTTTCCTCCCTTTTCGTTTTTGAGGCTCTTTTCCATGACAACTAATGAAAAACACTTTGCCACAGTTGAATGTAAAATTTTGGGCAACATTGAAATAACCCCACATCAATCGTTTAGTAGGAAAAATTATAAAGCAAACTGCTGTTGTCTCATGACACAGTGACTATGTTTGGTACTGTTTATTTTGGTATTGAGGCTGATTTATAGATTCCTTCAGTGACCGCATTCTCAAAATTTGTTAGTTTTCCAACAAAAAGCATTCCAAGTCATGGGGCTAACAGTTATTGCCTAATGTCCTTTAGAATCTTTTAATTTTGTTTTGTTATGAAGAAAATAAACCTACATAATAAATGCAGTTAAAACTTTTTTAACATCTCATATTCTTGGTAATGGACTCAGCTGATACTTTACTAAATTTGCTGAGTTTAAATTAGAAATGTAAAGAAGTGATAAAACATATGAACATTGCCTTTAATTGTACAAACTGTATTTTAACTCAAATTGTTTCTATTATGTTTATGTATATATGATTTTATAAATATTAAAGTGTACTTTGTGTGAATTGTAGTTGCTTGTATTTAATGTCTTCTGTTTGTATAATTATGCACTTTCAGGTGCTGAGTTATGGGACGCAAATTTGCCAAGCTATTGCCACATAAAATGCAGTGAGTTCATGTTGGTAATACACCTTCAAGTTCCTTATTTCATCTCCTCTCCACTCCTACTCTGACCTTTGTCCAAAACCAAAACTGAATTTTACATTGATTTGTATGTAGATTTGGAAGATGCATCATAACTATACAGTTGAATAAAAGATGCTATGCAAGTACAATGTAACCTGGAAACTAGTGTCTAATCTGTACTCTGAAAGTGTATAAACTCTTGTATAAATACAGTATAATAAAATGTTAATGTGTACCCACTGCAGTTTTAAAGCTGGCTGAAAGTTTTGATGGTAAAAGTTGGGATACAATGACAACCTTGTATGAGCTTCTTCAGATGATTTCAGGTCTGTTCTGAGTATCACCTGCTTTCAGAATATTTCTCTCAATCTCAAGCCAGAAGGGGGAAATGACGGTCGGTTTTCACATTTTCATCTATGTCTTTTTTACCCCCCTCTTGTTTATTTCAGAGAACAAAAGCCTGACATCTTAGGGACTGCCAGTAGTAGCATTAAATGTAGAAAGTCTTTCAAATGTTGACTAAATATAAGTACATTCTTAGCACTCTCATTTAAGTTCAATTAAATGAAAATCTCTTTATAGTTTTGAAATTTAAAAACGGAAGCTTGAATAGAAGATTGCCTAGATTGGGAGTGAGGAGGACAGTTGCAGGCTACAGTATGATATTGATCAGTAATTAAAATAGGTAGATCACTAGTAAGTAAGTGTTACAGGCAGAATTTGCGAACAGAGGGACCGTGGTGTGTCAGTACAGGTAAGGTGATGAAGGCATCAAAGATACTTGCCTTCATTAATAGGGCATAGAATATTCAGCTGCCGGAGGAAGTAGTGGAGGCAGATGCATTTACAAAATTTAAAGGACATTTAAAGGGGTACATGGATAGGAAAGGTGAGGTATGTGTGCCAAACCCTGGCAAACAGGCAACTTGGTCAGCATGAGCAAGTTGGGCCGAAGGATCTGTTTCAATGTTGTATACCTTTGGCTCTATTAGAATGGGAAGGTTAATAGTACAACTTGATAAAATGTTGGTTAGCACTGTGTACAGTTCTGGTTATCATACTTGTAGGAGGGATATGAAGAGAAGGTGCAGAAAAGACTCACCAGGATTTTGTCTGGGATGGATTATTTTTTACATTGGAGTGGAGTTATCTGAGATGGCATGTGATTAAAAAAAATATATAAATTATAAGAGGCATAGTTTGGGCTAATACTGCATATTTTTTCTCTCTGTAGAAGATCTATCTAAAACTAGAAAGCACAAGTTTAGGGTTAAACAATAAGTTTAAAGGTGTCGTGAGAAAGAATGTTCCCACCCAGATGATGGTTGGAACCTGAAATATATTGCCTGATAGGTGGAGGTAGATACCTCACAACATCTAAGAACCATCTAGACAAGCAAGTTAGAGAAGGTGCTGGTGAGTGGGTTCAACATAGATGATTAGTGGATGTGGAGAGTTGAAGGGACTATTTCCGTACTGTTTGACTCTGATTTTGACTTAATGATTCTAATCACCACGTATGAAAAACACAATCGGAAGCTATTGAATCAATGCAAAAGGTAGTCCTGGTGATAAAATTGAGAATGTGAAATTTTAGAGATCTTGGATTAAGAGGAATAGACAGAGTGGACAGCCAGCGCCTCTTCCCCAGGGCACCACTGCTCAGTACAAGAGGACATGGCTTTAAAGTAAGGGGAGGGAAGTTCAAGGGGGATATTAGAGGAAGGTTTTTCACTCAGAGAGTGGTTGGTGTGTGGTATGCACTGCCTGAGTCAGTTGGTGGAGGCAGATACACTAGTGAAGTTTCAGAGTCTACTAGACAGGTATATGGGGGAATTTAAGGTGGGGGGGGTTATATGGGAGGCAGGGTTTGAGGGTCGGCACAACATTGTGGGCCGAAGGGCCTGTAATTTGCTGTGCTATTCTATGTTGGATGAACATAAGCAGAGTTCAGATAAATACAAAAATAGAGTTTGATAAGTTTACTCTGTTTCTTCCACACCCAGTGTGTTAATCACCCTTGAACCATCTGGGAGTTTGGTCTTTACCCGAGCCGTTAAATCCAGGAGAGTATCAGCTGTTGCCTGACCTTGAGGGAGATTATGTAATAGAGTTGGATGTCTGCTGAGTTTCTCCAAAACAGATATAGTGACTACATGGTTTAACATCATTGGCATATAGCATGCAATTGTGTCCTGCCGAAAGGTCTTGGCCCAAAGCTCTTTTCCATAGATGCATCCTCCTGAGTTCCCCCAGCATTTCGTGTTTGGCATGAAATTTGTTGCTTTGCAGCAGCAATACAGTGCAAAGACATAAAAATAAACTTTAGAAGGAATAATATGGTAGTAATATTCCTCCAGTTAAAGAGAAAACAAATAATTGTTTTTGGTGCGAAGAAAGAACAATTAAAAGTCGGTGCAAACTTAGAATCCCAGCTGTTACGGTCCACAAACCAGGTGAGGAAACCTTGGTGTTGTGATGGACTCCAACTTAAATTTTAACTGCCACATTAAGGCAATTACAAAGTCAGCCTGCTACCATCTTAAAAATATAATCAGTGTTAAAGTGTTTGAGTCTCAGCAAGATCTGGAAAAATACAACCACGCGCTTATTTTTAGTAGGCTTGACTACTCAAATGCCATTTACACAGGTCTTTTTTTTTAAATCCCTCAGACAGCTGGAGCTCATTCAGAATGCTGCTGCTAGAGTCCTCACTAAGACCAAGAAAGTAAAACACATCACTCCAGTTCTCAGATCACCACACTGGCTTCCTGTCTATCAGAGGACTGACTGTAAAATACTACTCCTGGTTTATAAAGCACTGAATGATCTCGGACCAAAATACATCTCCGACTTCTTGCTGCATTATGAGCCTTCCTGAGCTTTCGGATTGTCTGGGGTAGGTCTGTTCGCCATCCCCAGGGTCAAAACTAAATATGATTGCAGCTTTTAGTTACTATGCTCCATGTATCTGGAATAACCTTGCAGATGATCTGAAGCCTGCCCCAACTTCAATCTAGGCTTCAAACTTTTCATTGTAGCTTTTAATTAGAATCTCCTGCACTGTAACTTTTATTTCTTTATTTTTGGGTGTGATTTTATTCTTTTTAGATTGTCTTAAATTTGATGTTTAATTTTTATATCTTGTTTTACGTAAAGCACTTAGAACTGCCTTGTGTTTCAGAAGTGCTCTACACATGATTTTACCTTGCCTAGTGTTCATGGACTGTGCAGAAATCTGGTGGAAACTGTTCCTAAATCATTGTGTGGATCTTTTGGCTCCTGTGCATCCTCCCTGATGGTTGTAACTAGAAGAGGGTATGTCCAGAAGGTGAGGGTCCATTAATGATGGATACTGCATTCTTGAAGCACCACCTCTTGAAGGTGTCCTTGATGACAGGAAAGATGGTATATGTGATGGAGTTGGCTGTGTCTACAACCCTCTGCCTCTTGCAATTCTGTGCTTTGGAAGCTCCACACCAGGCTGTGATACAACCAGTTAAAATACTCTTCACCGAGCTGGGACTCGATTCTCAAATCGGTTAACTCAACCTCTCTTTGTGCTCGCCATTGCCTTTTACAGTTTAAGATTGTTCATAGAGCCCATATGTCTAAATCTAAACTATCTCGATTCTACCCTAATATTAGTCCACTCTGTGATAAATGCAAGAGGGGCGTGGCCTCTCTCATCCATATGTACTGGTTCTGTCCTAGCTTGGAGAAATTTTGGAAAGATATCTTCACTACATTATCGTGTATTCTGAATCAGCACCTAGAACCAAACTCCTTAATTGCTTTGTTCGGTTTCTGAGACAGATTTACGTCTGAGTCCGACCAAATGCCGAATATTATCCTTTGCCTCTCTACTGGCTAGACGCTTGATCCTCCTTAGATGGAGAGATGTTGCCCCGCCCACTCATGCTCAATGGCTTAACGACATCATGGCCTGCTCGGACCTCGAAAAAATTCATTATTCAGTTCTTAATTCGGATCTAAAGTTCCATAAGGTCTGGGGACCTTTTAGCGAGTACTTTCATAACCTTCCTTTTGACTAGGGTTTTTTTTTCTTTTTGGTCCCTTGCTTTCAGCTCCCTTTTTTTTCTGGTAGTAGGCATTATTATCCTCTGTTGCTAAGTGTATTCACAGTCTGGGAGTTTGATTGTCCTGATTTATACTCTCTATATTGTGGTGTGGTTGGTCTGGAGTTGTTTTTTTTTTGTGTTGTGGGGCTTGGGGAGGATACTAAGTTTACTTGTCTTCAATTTAGGTGCTTTTTTTGTCAAATTCTCTTCCTTTGTAGCATATTGTCATTGTATGCTTAATTTTGCACTGTATTAATGTTCCTCATTGGGATTTGGGTTTTTTAATTTGTAAAATGTATAGAAAAACTAATTTTAAAAAATTTTTAAATGCTCTTCACCATACATCAAGAAACTTGTCTCAGAGACATACCAAATCTCCTCAAACTCACAACGTAGAGCCACTGGCATGCTGCCTTTGTGATTGCATTGATGTGTTGGAGCCTGGACAGATCCTCTGAAATGTTAATACCCATGAACTTGATGCCACTCGCTCTTCACAACTGGTTCCTCTTCTCTGACATTGCGTGAATCAGAATCGGGTTCAATATCAGAAGCATATGTCATGAAATGTGTTATTTTGCGGCAGCGATTCATAATAATAAAAGGCTTAATTACAATAAGTACAGTGGATTTCAGTTAATTGGGATATGTTGATACCATTTTGGCCCGAATAAGCAGCTGCTCCAGTTAGCCAAAGTTTCACGGAAAGAGCTAAAAGGTTTGAAAAAGACACCCCCATTTAGCTGAGTTACAATTTATGTATTTAAATGAAATGCAGAATAAATTAGAACACTACCACTACCACTACAGCACAATAAAAATGTGTTAGTTTCTAATGGTCATCGATGGGGGAATTCATTTGCCATGTTGATTGACTTTAAATGAACAAATTCAGCACAGACACCTTGTGCAGATAATGGACTGTCTTCAGATAATGCTTTAGATGATTGCACATTCCAAATCTTCATTTTCATTGTAACGTTCAAGGTGATTAACTTGAAGTAGTGAAATCATTTAATTTTCACTCCCAGCTGTTCCTGGCAACCAGAAGCCTGAATGCTTAGAACTACTTTGCTCAGTGCTGTTTCAAATTGTCATACTGCTTATTTCTCACCAACTCGGTGACAAAACTCCCAACTTTTTGAATACAAACACGCAACTGACACTATTTTAAAAACTGATCGCTCTAAGTATGGTGTAATGTCTAATGGACACATAGGTGTACGTGACTGGCACTAGTTAGAAACTTCGACAATAGTATCCTTCCCCAAGCTGCACAGTGTCCCAAATAAATGAAGGGCATCCCGGCTATTTTCTCTGATAATAAGTGACTGCCCCGCTTAAACAATGGTCCAATTAACTGGAATCCACTGTATATATAAAAAGTTAAATAAGCAGTGCGCAAAGTGTAAGAAATAGTGAGTAATGTTCATGGGTTCATTGTCCATTCAGAAATCTGATGATGGTAGAGAAGCTGTTCCTGAAACATTGTGTGTATCTTCAGACTAGTGTCCCACCTGCTTGATGGTAGCATGTTCTGGGTGATGGAGTTCCTTAATGATGGATGTACCTTTTCGAGGCATCGCCTTTTGAAGGTGTCCTTTATGTTGGGAAGGCTCGTGTTCATGATGGAGCTGGATGAGTTTACAACTTTCTGCAAGTTTTGCTGATTCTGTGCAGTGGCCCCTCCATACCAGACTGTGGAGAATGCTCTCCACAGTACATCTGTAGAAATTTGAAAGCATCTTTGGTGATATACCAGGTCTCCTCAAACTCCTAGTAGAGCTGCTGTCGCGCCTCCTATGTAATTTCATCAATATGTTGGGCCCAAGAAAGATCTCAAAGATGCTAACACCCTTTCCCTTTCTGATCCCCTTGATGAAGGTTGGTTGATGTCCCCATGACTTCCCCTTCTTGTCCACAATCAATTCCATGGTCTTACTCATGTTGAGTGCAAGGTGGTTGTTGTGACACTACTCAACCAGCTGATCTATCTCACTCCTATATGTTCCCCCCATCATCTGAAAATCTGGCAACAATAGTTGTGTCATGGCAAATTTATAGATGGCATTTAAGCTGTGCTAGTCACATGGTCATGGGTGTAGAGAGAGAGTAGTGCAGTGGGCTAAGCACGCATCCATTTGACCGTTCTCCTGGTGAGGAAGTCAAAGATCCAGTTGCAGAGGGAGATGGAAGCCCAGGGTATGGAATTTGCTGATTGGAACTGAGGGTATGATGGTGTTGAATGCTGAGCTGTAATCAATAAACAGCAACCTGATGTAGGTATGACTATTGTCCAGGTGATCCAAGGCCAAGTGGAGAGCCAGTGATGTTGCAGCCACTGCAGATCTGTTGTGGCGATGGGAAATTTGCAGCAGCTTCTTGCTTGGGCATGAGTTGGTTCTGGCTGTGATCAGCCTCTCAAAGTACTTCATCACAGTCGCTGTGAGTGCAACTGGGTGAGCGTTGCAGTACTACTTAAATAGCTGATATTCTCACTCTTGCACACCTCCTACCAATCATTGTAGTGTCATCAACAAACTTGTAGATGCTGCTTGAGCTGTGTTTAGTGTTTAGAGAGATTAGAGCAGTGGGCTAAGCACACATCCTTGAAATCTGCCTGTATTAATTGTCAACAAGCTGGAGACCATGATCTCCCACTAAAGAAGTCAAGGCTCTAGATAAAGAGGAAGGTACAGAGGTTCATGTTTTGAAGTTTGGTCATTAGAACTCAAAGTGATGATTTTGGATGCTGAACTGTAATTGATAAGACAGTAGCGCAACTTGCATCTTATGGTTGGCTAAATGCAGGGCAGTAGGATGTTTGTTGAATAATTACCCTTCATTTCTAATACAAGTTTTAAATGGGTAACATTTAACAAATAAAAGCAAATTACCTTGATATGGAAAGGTTTCAGTGCTCAGTAACTAGGCAAGTAAAATGAGATTTATTTTCGATTTTGGTACCATGTCCAAATTTAAGTTGCCACAATTAAGTGTCTAATTTATTTAATATTATTCCATAATACACTGTTAAACTTATCCAAAGCAAAAGGAGACTATTTTGGTCTAGGAATAATGACTTGATAGAATTATTAATTGGAGTAGGCAAAATTACGCAAGTTAAATTATGTAACATTAAGATTTTTAGAGTGTTTTTTTAAATTCAATTTCAAGCATGACTTCTATTGGAGAAAATACGGCTCCTAACCAAGTGTGGGTCATTTCCATGGCAAGTCACAAGACGCATCAAATGATTTCACTAATGAGTCGTATCGTCTACAGTGAAGCCTTGAGGCTGATGGACCTTGAGTTGAACTCTGACATTCTGTAATGAATCACAAATCCATAACTCCGGGAACACAACTCGGAGACTGAGGGAAGAAATCTTGTGGTTAAAAGTTCAAATAGTGTTTTGGATTTTTAAAATCTTTGATGAACTATTAGGGATTTGATCTGTTAATTTAAAATAAATCTAACTTGAGACATTTATAAGCAACTGGTGGACTGTATCATGTATTTGCCTTAAAAGTGCCCCAGTTAACACCAAAATCACTTTTAATAGTTTTAGATATTAAGGGCAGTCTAGCAGGCAAATACTGATCATTTTCTTTCCAGGATATTGGACTTGCGAAAGTGAAAAATCTGGGAGCATTTGAGCTTTCAAAATGGACAATAACTATTGGTGAGGAAATATCAAAACATTTTCTTTATAGTCATTTTAATATGGAAAGTAAAGGGTGCCTCATTTCTTTAAAGCTAAATGCTGATCAATATCTTTTCACTGTGTTGGAAACTGGAAGCACTGCCTTGGTTTTAAATTCAGACAGCAAAGCCTTTTAAGATTCTGAAGTCAGACTTCCTGTTGAAACCAAGTATGTTCTGAATCACTTGTTTATTTCATTGCCCAGTTTCAGAAATGATGCCAGTTCAACATCATTCTCTCGTCTATCTATAACAGCTCTGTGGCCAATCAAGTAAGAGTAGTCAAAAGTTTGTTTTAAAGTTTGAGTGCTTCATGTTCTGCTTGTACTTCATCAGTGCTGTTGACTGATTGCAGCCGGATCACTTTTACTGAAAACAGTATAGTAACATTGGACTACAGGGATCAGACCACATGCTCTTTTCCATTAAAGTTCAAAGTAAAATTTATTATCAAAATATGTTTATATCACCATTCATTTTCTTGCATGCATACAGAGTAGAGCAAAGGAATACAATATAATCAATTGAAAAACTATACACGGACAAAGACTGACAATTAATGTGCAAAAGACAACTGAGCAAATACAAAAAAAAAGTACTGAGGATGAGGTGCAGAGTACTTAAATGTGAATCCTTGGGCTGTGGAATTGGTTCTGTATTATCCACGCTGGTTCAGGAGCCTTGATGGTTGAAGGGTAATAACTGTTCCTGAACCTGGTGGTGTGAAACCTAAGGCTCCTGTATCTCCTTTCTGATAGCAGCAGCAAGAAGAGAGCATGGCCTGGATGGTGGGGGTCCCATCTACCCCATGTAGATGAATTCAATGGTGGGGACTGTTTTCCTGTGATGGACTGGCTGTCCCCATCACTTTCTGTTCACTGGCATTGGTACTTCCATACTAGGCGGTGATGAAGTCAGTTAGGATAATCTCCTGTGCATCTAAAGAAATTTGTCGAAGGTGTTGCTGACATGATCAAGCTACACAAATTTCCAAGAAAGTGGAGGCTGTGTTTCAGTGGGGTTGCATTGTTTTATCTAAAATTCCCAGTACAGGAAATAGGTGCCTGGTGAAAACAATTTCTGTCAGATTCTGATCACTTCTTGACAATTAAATAATTCTCAACATCTGTTATTGCATAACCAATGTTGTTTAAGATTTATAAGTTATTAATCTCTTGTGGAGATTTGTTGCAGTTCGTGCAAGGCTGTTAGCTTGGGTGTTGGAGTCCGGAGTTCAATTCTGGCACCATCTGTAAGGGATAGGGTTTATTATCAACGGCATGTGTCGTGAAATTTGTCAACGTTGCAGCAGCAATACAATACATGGTAAGAAAAAAAGTGCATCAATTACAGTAAGTATATGTGTGTGTATATATGTGTATATTAAATAGATTAAAAATAGTGCAAAACAGAAATAATATTGAAAAGCTGAGGTAATGTTCATGGATTCCTTGTCAATTTTAGAAATCAGATGGTAGAGGAGAATTTGTATGTTCTCCCCGAAGCCACATGGATTTCCTTCCACAGTTGAAAGATATACCAGTTAGTAGGTTAGTTGTAAATGGTCCTGTGATTAGGCTAGGGTTAAATAGGTGGGTTGCTGGACAGTGAACATTGGGCCAGAAGGGCCTGTTCTGTGCTATACCTCTAAATAGGAATTACTATAACAACTAAGATAAGTACCATCTGAAATCATTTGCCTGTTGCAGTAACTTTTAAGTTGAAATTTGATGATCTGTGGAAAAGGTTTTTGCCCTCTAACCAATAACAGCTATTTAGTTGTGTAGAATCTTTAATGTGAAATGGCCTAAGACAGGAGGTGAAATTAGATGAATCTAATGATTGGTAAACAGGCAACCAAAAGCATGTTCACTGTCCCTGTGAAGGCACCCTGTCACACTTACCTCAATTATAAGCAAATGCTTTGAGAGGCTGGTTAAAGACTACATCTGCAGCATGCTACCACCCTCACTGGACCCCATCCAATTTGCCCACCGACAGAACCGGTCTACTGATGACACCAGAGCCATATCGCTACACACAGTCCTCACTCACCCGGAGAAGAGGGATGCATACGTTAGAATGCTGTTCCTGGACTACAGTCCAGCATTCAACATCATAATTACCTCTAGACTTGACAGGAAGATCAGAGACCTTGGCCTTGTGCAACTGGATCTTAGACTTCCTATCGGATCGCCGACAGGTGGTAAGGATGGGTTCCTTCACCTCTGTCCTTCTGATCCTCAACGTAGGTGCCCCTCAGAGTTGTGTCCTGAGTCCCCTTCTCTATTCCCTTTACACCCACGACTGTACTGCCACACACAGCTCCAAATTGCTGATCAAATTCTCAGATGACACATCTTTGATCGGCCTTATTTCTAGTGGTAATGAGACAGCCTACAGAGGAGAGGTTGACACTGACACAGTGGTGCCAGGATAACAACCTCTCCCTCAAAGTCCAAAAAACAAAAGAGCCAATTGTGGATTACGGGAGAAATGGACACTGCCTCAGCCCAATCAACATCATGAGTCTGCAGGTGAGATGGTGAGTAGTTTCAAAATCCTCGGTATACATGCCATTGATGATCTCACTTGGAATGTACACACCAGCTTTGTGGCAAAAAAAAAGCACAACAGCGTCTCTCCACCTCAGGTGACTGAAGAAGTTCCGCATGGGCCCCCAAATCCTTAATGCCTTCTATAGGGTCACAATTGAGAGCATCCTGACTGGCTGTATCACCGCCTGGCATGGGAACTGCACCAACCTTGACTGCTAGGCACTTCAGAGAGTGGTACAGACAGCCCAGTACATCTGTGGATGTGAACTTCCCTCCATTGAGGACATTTACAGCAGCAAGTGCGGAACGAAAGTCTGGAAGATCATTGGGGACACCAGTAACCCCAACCATAATCTGTTTCGGCTCCTTCCGTCTGGCAAATGTTACCACAACATTAGGGCCAGGACCAACCAGCTACAGGACAGCTTCTTTCTACAAACCATTAGACTTTCAAATTTGCGTGTCTGTACATTGCAGGGGAGTCATAACACAAAGATTTCTACTCCCTCACGTTGTGGGATGGATGTAAGATTTAAATAAATTCTAATTCAAAGATGGATTTTTAAGTTTCTTGTTTAGTTCCGAGAAATTTAAAAGTTTAGAGAAGAGGAGCATTTATGCTGGTTGTTAGTTTTACAGCAAACAGGATGATGGAAAAATTAGATATTAGAATTATAGCTGCACAGAACATAGTAGGGTTTGAGGAGGAAAGGGCAAGGTCACGAAGGGAGTTGCTTAGACATTCTAAATAGCATATTACGGCAGTGCTGCACATGGAAACAGTATAAAGATTGTGAAGCAGACATTGACCAAATTCTGTGCCTTCACTGCTTATGCTTGGAGGAAAGCAGTATCTATGAAACGTGATGCAAACCAGGGGAGGACATTGGTAGATGGTAATTCGGTAAATGGTTCTTGATTCATTTTGACAGGATCATGGTTAGGATTTCAGAGGTACTGAAAGGGGGTTGGGGGTGGTTAAAGATGATGGCTATTGAGCTGAGAAAGGAGTGATGCGAGGTGTTATTGGAGATGAGCAAAGTACTCAGAGGACTTAAGGAAATCCTCCATGACCTGGATCAACACGTTGACATAGTGTGGAGGCTTGAGTGCTTCAAGGACTCCAGACAGTACCATCATCTCAGGGCCACCCATATTGGAACGGCTGTGGACGAGACACCAGATGAACATTGATCCAACCCCAGCTCCCGAATGGACAGACTAGCGTCTGCCCCTCCTGAGCCACACATCATGAATGTCTTATGAAACTACAACTGAAGGAAATTTGATCATTTGGACCAGATAAAATTTCTCTTTAGCTCATGGTGTTCCTTTCCCTTGCATTGAAGGAGGGCTTGATTCTCAGAGTATCTAGAATAATACCCTGTGTGCACAGAGATAAATGGTAAAAGTAATTTGCCACTGAATCGCAAGAATAAGAATAAAAGAAACAGAAAATACAAGGAAGAAGAGGCAGCACCTGTGAGAGGCTAGTTATATGAAATCGTTTATCTCTGGTGTTGTGCCCGAAGATTGCAGTTTCCACAACTGAAAGAAAAGGTACTGATTCTTGAGCTTATGTTGGGCATTGTTGGAACAATTTAGGAGGAAGTCAGAAAGGAACGGTGATGAAGAATTAAAATGATGGTCAAGAATAACTTCAGGACTGCCATTGTGGACTATTCTGCAAATTGAACACCCATCTACATTTGGCAGGGAAGACTACATTGTGAGCGCTCAACTGCAGCGCATTAAATCGGAAGAAGAGCAAATGAATTTTTACTTCAACTGATGGACTGTTTGGGTCATATGGGTGGTGGAAAAGGTGAAAGGTCAGGTGTTGAGTCTCCTGTTTTTGCATGAGAAAGTGCCATAAGAAGAGGAGTGATTGGACATGAAAACGTGAACCAAGAACTCATCAGAAGGAAGTGCTGATCCCTGCAGTTGGAATGCAATGCTGCAGATTGTCTGGCTTCATCATTAATTAATTAAATAATAATAAGGCATGATTAACTTATTATTATTTATGGCTTTATATTGCTATATTTCTTCACTATTCTTGGTTGGTGCAGCTGTAACAAAACCCAATTTCCCTTGGGATCAATAAAGTATGTCTGTCTGTCTGTCTGTTATTTTGTTAGAAAATAGTTTACTAAATCATACATGCTGGAAGCTCTGAATCTGCTGCATTGAAAAGTATTCTTGAGGAAAATAAAATTAATAGATTTGGACACAATATTTAGCCTGATTCAGAAATTCAGAATGTATTTGAAGTTATCACTGCAATTATGCCAGGATTGGGTCTGGTAGTTACCTCTGCTACTGATTCCTATTCATGCTTTATCCATGCAATTCAAAAATTTTGCTGCTCAGTTGCACTTTCCCAGATCCTGGTATGTAGACTTGTAGGTTACATCTCTTGCATGCACATCCAAATACCTTTTTTAATGCCTTCATCACCCACCCCTCAGCAGTGATTTGAGCAGTGAATTTCAGATTTCCATTAGACCTTGGGTGAAAAGATATTTCCCCCTCAAATCTCTGGTGCTGCATCTAATTTAAACATATGTCCTTTAATTAGCGACCTACATCAATGAAAATCGATCCTTTCTGATCTCGCTGTCTAGGCCCTTCATAAATTTTGTACACTTTTAACTAAATCTCTCCTTGGACAAAGAAAACAATTCCAGTTTGGTCAGATTGCCACCTTTAACTCTCTCACCCTGCTAGCATCATTAATCTTTTCTGCACCTGGCTTACTGCTTTCCCATCCTTTCAATAGTGTGGAGACAAAACTATAGACAATACTCCTTGATCCTAATGTTCTGTTTCTGACCTTTGCTCTTGTACACTAATTCACAACCATTTAAGACATACAGCCGTCTTTCTCCATCTGTATACATAGACTACTATGCGCTTCAAGGTATCCCACCGATGATCATATTTCAGATCTTGCTCTGTCCAAATACATTACCATATGCTTGTATGAACTGAATATTTACCTGCACTGTTGTACCTTTCTAACTAGTCTATAGTAATATGCTGCAGGAAAATATCTCTTTTCTAAGTAGAGGAGTAATTATTTCATTTGAGTTTGGGTGATTATGCTCCAACTGAACTATACATGATTCTCGTGTTTATTATCTGGAGTAGAGAATATAAAAAAAATGTTGGCTTGATACTCAGAATCGAGTGAGGCAAATTTGGGTACCCCTCTGGATTCCTTCCCAAGAGAGCCACTGAGCACACTACATCAAATACCAATACACATTGAAGAAATGCACTGATATTGTCCTAATCTATTTTACATAGGAACCGGCAGGAAGAGTAGATTTTTTACCATTTTACCCGAGGTGCAGTTAAACACTAGTGGTGGGATGGGAGGGCAAATGGAGACTGATCTACCATATTGAGTATTTGTCAATTTATCTTCATAACAGTGGGTGGGTTTACAATGTTGGATGTTGTTGTAGTTGCAGAAACTGAGATGTGCATGTTTGGCTTTTGCAAAAAGGTGATTTTTGAATTGATTAACATTAACCTGATAACATTATTTCTACTTGCATTACCACCCAATGCAGCTATGTATTAAAGTTAAGTTATTGTTTGAAAATAAAAAATTGTAGGTGGATTACAGAAGTGGAAAACTGAAACACAAGACCCTTATTTTTATTATTTCCATCTTGTAATTTTATAGCTAGCATCTACCATAATTTATTTCAATATACAATATCATCAATAAAATACACTTTCGCTCTAAGTTTCTTCCATATCCCTTTTGGGTATTCCACCTTAACATATTTTGCAATGTGCCACAGTATGAAGAACAGAGTGACATATGAAATGTAATAAATATTTAATAGCAAAGTCCAGTGTTAATAATGAGAATGTGGAAGAATTTCAAAGGAATATACACAGGAGAACTATGAATAATTGAGGATCAGTGGGTGTTTGTACTCTTAGGGTTGATTATATTTTTATCAATTTGCATATCTAAGATGTTCTCTTTATTTGAATCATGCCAACCACCAGGAATCATTTAATGTTTGTAATATGTCCTGATAGACTGAAATGATTGTTCACTTCCCTAGATTTGACTGAGTTTTGTTTTTTATATCATTCAGACAAAGCAGTGTGGCACAGAACAACTTCTGAAACTAACTGGAAATTTACAAGTAGCAACCTATAATATAAACCTGACTTTCAGCAACCAACATTGTTCTGTAAAGGCAAATTGTAAAACGTACAGTTCAGATAGAAATCCAGGTGTATATATATATATTGGCAATGTGAAATGCTGGAAACACTCGTACAGATCAGGCCAAGACTAGCTGTCAGAAAAAATGTTAATCTTCCTAGTCAGTGATCGTTGAATGGAAAATCTCAGGATTTTAAGTATCAACAAATCAACAACAGCCTCCACTTGTAGAGTGCCTTTGTCTTGCTAAGGCACTGCAAAGGAGCAAAATTAACCAAGTGGCGCTCAGCTACATAAGGAGGGATACTGAACGCTTCTCCAAAGTGTTACATTTTAGGGAGCATTTTAAAACTGGACAGAGATGGAAAGGTGTAGGGAAGGAATTCCAGAGTTTAGGGTTTTAGCAAATGAAGACATGAGTATCATGGAATGATGAATTCTGATCTCTGCTTGTCCTGATATTAGAGAAATATAAAGTTTCTAGCCTGAAGGAGATAACAAAGAAAAAGAGGTCAAGGCAATGGATGGAGGCAGGAGGATGTTAATTTTAAATTGAGGTATTGTTTAAACAGAGGTCCAGTGTAGGTCAACGGACACGAGTGAATATAACTTGTGAATTGAGACAGTGGAGTTCCAAATGATCTCAAGTTTACAGATGCTGAACAATGGAGCCAGTCAGGAGAACTTCAGTATAGTTGAGTCTGGATGATATCCTGGGGTGTATTCAGGAACAAATAGACAATAGTACAAACAAAAAGAATAATGAGACATTTATGTAATGCCCGGTTCATATTTTTACTGTTATGCTGTATGTATTTCATTTGGGCAGTTCTGTAACAGCAGTCTGTTCTGTTTTCATGCTTTGGGTTACTATTGAAAATGAGAGATGGGAGAAATGTGTGTCATCTAATTAGGATGGTCAGATTAAGGGGAGGTTTCTCTGGTGAGGGACACTAAGGTTGGGCTTGGGTTTTTTTTTTAGAGGAGATGAAGAGAGAAGACACTGGGGAGAATACGATTCGGTGGGAGACTTGTTTGTTCGAGATGGGTTGCGAGCGACATTTGGAAGGTGGTGTGTGCTTTTACGTTGACCGAGGGCCCAGCGCATGAATGACAGAGAAGTTCAAGATGAGCTCCAACTTGTGCACATTTGACTGTTTAATTAGAATGGGCCTTTGTTTTTTTGTTATTCTTTACTAACCCTTTAGTCATGATTCATAAATATAATTCCTTTAATCGTATGCAGTGTACTATCCGTTACTTCGTGGCATTAACTTGTAACAGGGTAGCAAATGACACAGCATCCACACAAACTGGGGTTTGGGGTGGGATTGAGTGCGCCTCAGTCTCACAAGTTTGGCGGGGCCAGAGATTGTCATTCCGAGATTTACACAGCCAAGGAAACTGGGATGTTTCATTTAAATAGTAAATGGGGTCAAATAAGTAATACATGGTTACAGAATATTTGAGTAGTTACGCATTGTTTAAGATCTAAAGTGACTCATTGCTGAGGTCAGAAGTTATGACATACCAAGTGGACGTTACTTCTGGAGTACTGTTATTAAATTTCCTCTCCAGCAGTGAGACCTGTCACTAATCAGGGGCTGCTTTGTTGAACAGCACATGCGCTTCATCCGCGACAACGGCCAGGATCTCCCAGTGGCTGCCCATTTAGAATGATTGAGCTGCAATAAGGTTTTACATCATCCCAGGCCATCCTTACTTACCCAAAGAAGAATACACAGAAGTTACAAATGATATCGGAATGAATTCCGAACATCTAAGCTTTAAGAATAAAAATATCATTGCACTGAAAACAGTAACAAGTTTTTGAACACAGGAATTTTCTTCCCTGAAGACTTGCATACGGTTTACTATCCATTCCAATAGATCAGCACTGGTGGTTATGCATTCTGAGTGCATTCATGTTTCTATTACCTGAAGGATATGCCTGTAACTGTGGAGGCATTAGTAATGATCTTTCAAGAATCAATACCTTCTGAAGTGGACTGGAAAATTGCAAATGTTACTTCACACCTTAAGAAGAGAGGAAGGCAGAAGAAAGGAAGCAATAGGCCAGTTAGCCTGACCTCAGTGGTTGGGAAGATATTAGAATCGATTGTTAAGGATGTGGTTTCAGAGTACTTGGAGGCAAGTAATAAAACAGACCAAAGTGAGTGTGGTTTCCTTAAGGGAAAATCTTGCCTGACAAATCTGGTGGAATTCTTTGAGGAAATAACAAGCCAGAAAGACGAAGGAAAATCGGTGGGCATTGCGTACTTGTGTAACCCTCTCACCAGGATTCACATACAAACATGGCTTGTTAGCTAGCAGCCACGTGACTCAGAGGTGAGAAAGACACCTTTCATAAAGAATATATGTCTAGTGTCAGTCTGACTCGTGGTTCAACCAAACAGGAACAGTGAGAATTCCAATTAAAGGAACCTCGGTTTGAGTGAATGCTACTTAAATACTGACCATGCACAATTATAAGTTGCTGAGAAATAACAGATTGCACACCTGCATAAAATTTCAAAGTATATTTATCAATTTCAGCTTTATCATCAATTACTAGGAAAAAAGTGGGAGAAAAGCCCATTACAATTAAACCAGACTAAATGTGCACATAAACATTGGAGCTCATGTCTGTAGTGGCTGGGGTACTGCTTTACTCACGGTGCTGAATTTTCATCACCATTCACAGATAGAACTTCGTTTCCTGGACTCCTTCAACTTGTGAAGCATTCCTTGCATTAAGGTTGTCTCTTTTGATTGGCTCATCTAGGTGTCTTCTCTGGTCCTCTTCACAACACCCCCCCCCCCCCCACCGCATCTCCCACCAAAAGACCATGAATCGAACTACTGTCTGTCAAAAATCTCTCTCCACCCAGCTCTCTCTGGAACCTTCTCTCCATACCAGCATCCTGACTGGCTAACACAACATTCCTAAGTGGAATAACATGGCTCCTTATCTTCAGCTGAAATCAAAGCAGACACACTGCTTTTGCAGAAAACTGCTAAAGTAAACCACCTCACAGCATAGCAGTAGAAATCTTAACCAGGGGATTCATTACATTCTCTCCCCACTAAAACCACTCATGTCCTCATGAGCTTAATAAACCATTATGAAAAACACAGTATTCAAATCAATTGAGATTTCAGGACCCCACACTCCATTTGTAAATGGCAGTAATATATCTCACAATTGGGATGGACACAGCACACTGTTTCCCCGGTGCATTGTATGGCAGTCTATCTGGGGGATTCCTGATTCTCTGAGAACATCTTATTTCATCATCTGCTGGTTGCCTTTCTATTCTCTTCCTGCTGTGCAGAGTTCTCTGACTAGGTGTAGATTCCATGTCAGGCTCTGGGTCAACGTGTACTGCCTGCCCCAGGGGTAGAAGGTGATCTGATGGAGAATTTTGAGGGGACCATTCCCATTCTCTGGCTTCACCCGGAAAACTGGCACATTTTGCATTTGGCCCTCCACTATGTAAGGCATAGACACCCAGCAGTTGGCCAACTTATGCTCCCTGGTAGCCCCAAATTTAATAATAAAACTCTGTCTCCAAGCATCAGTTGAGAGAACCTAATCTTTCAATCGTATCTCCTCTTGGTTCCGTGGTTTGGCTTGACAGCAGAAACTGCTGCTAGCTCATAAGCTTTTTGCATTTCTTTCCTCATGTCAGACACATACTTGAGATGCGTCTTCTGTGGTAAGTCTTCACAGCCAGCCCAAAACAGAGATCTACATGCATCTTGTTTCGCGACCGAACATCAAATAGTATGGTGAGTATCCAGTAGCTTCATTCTGTATACAGTTGTAGCAGTAGATCAGATGCCCAATATGCTGACTCCAGTAATTCCCTTTGTTGGCATCCAGGTGTCCAAGCATGTCTAGCGATGTCTGGTTGAACCTTCAGGCTGAGGATCATCTTGAGGGTGATATGGCATGGTCCTTGACTTCTCAACTCCAAGCATCTCTCTCCACCCAGCTCTCTCTGGAACCTTCTCTCTATACCACCATCCTGATGGGCTGACACAACATGCCTAAATTGAACAACATGTGTCTTCATTTTCAGCCAAAACCAAAGCAGACACACCGCTTTTACAAAAAAATTGCTGAAGTAAACCACCTTACAGTACAGCAGTAGAAATCTTAACCAGGGCCTTACACTTGGATTTTCAGAAGGCCTTCGACAAGGTGCCACATGAGGCTGCCTAACAAGATAAGCTCATGATATTATAGGAAAGATAGAGCTTTTTCTGATTGGTAGGAGGCAAAGAGTGGGAATAAAGGGAGCCTTTTCTGATTGGCTGCCAGTGACTAGTGGTGTTCCGCAGGAGTCTGTGTCTATGTCAATGAGTTGGATGACGGAATTGCTTGCAGACATTATGAAGATGGGTGCAGGGATAGGTAGTGTTGAAGCAGGAAGGCTGCAGTAGAACTGGACAGAATGGGCAAAGCAATGGCAGATGGAAAACAATGTTGTGAAGTGTATGGTCATGTACTTTTGTAGAAGGATGGTCTATTTCCTAAATGGGTGAAAATGCAAAAATCCAAAGTGTAAAGGTACTTGAGAGTCCTTGTGCAAGGTTCCTGAAAGGTTAATTTGCAGGTTGAGTCAGTGGTAAGGAAGGCAAATGCAATGTTGGCATTCAGTTTGAGAGGAGTAGAATACAAAAGCAAGGATGTAATGCTGAGGCTGTACCCTCACTTGGAGTATCATGAACAGTTTTGGGCCCCTTATCTAAGAAAGGATGTTGACATTGGAGAGGATTCAGAGGAGGTTCACAAGAATGATTCAGGAATGAAAGGGTTCTCGCAGGAGGAGTGATTGATGGCTCTGGGTCTTTACTCACTGGAATTTAGAAGAATGAGGGGGGATTTCATTGAAACCTATCGAATGTTAAGGGCCTAGATGGTGGAGGTGGAGAGAATGTTTCCTATTGTGGGGGAGTCTGGGATCAAAGAGCACAGCCTCAAGAGAGGGACATCCATTTACAATGAAACATGAGGAGGAATTTCTTTTGCCAGAGGGTGGTGAATCTGTAGAATTCATTGCCACTAGCACTGGGTGTACTTAAGGGGGAGGCTGATACATTCTTTATTAGTTAGGGCATGAAAGGTTATGTTGAGAAGGCCAGTGAATGGTGATGCAGACTCAATAGGCCAAATGGCCTTATTTTGCTCCTACGTTTTATGGTCTTATGGATATACCATTGCCCTTGTGCAGTGTAATCCCCAAACCACAATAATCTCAAAGCAGAAAGGCAGAAGTTATTTTCTCCCTTTTATATGACCAGGATTAGAAGTTATCATTTTAGTACGGTCTTCCTTTGCCAAAAATCTAGATCTAAGGAAAAAAGTAATCAGAAAATGTTGGAGACAGTGAGATTGATTGGCTATTTGACCTGGCGCAGAATTTTCCAGTTTGGTCAAGAGGAGACTGTCTTTCAGTGCCAAATGGAAAACAAGCAGTGAGCTGCAGGTTTGGCTGATTTTGCACGGGGTCATGTGAATACTTTACTTCAGTATTCACTATGGAAAAGGGTCTTGGTGATTGTAGTGGTGACTTTCAGCAGACTGAAAAGCTTGAACATGTAGATATTAAGAAAGAGGATGTGCTGGAGCTTTAGGAAAGCATCAAGTTGGATAAGTCGCCGGGACCAGATGAGATGTACCCCAGACTACTGTTAGAGGTGAGGGAGGAGATTGCTGAGCCTCTGTTGGTGATCTTTGCATCATCAATGGGGATGGGAGGGGCTCCAGAGGATTGGAGGATTGCAAATATTGTTCCTTTATTCAAGAAAGGGAGTAGAGATAGCCCAGGAAATTATAGACCAGTTTGTCTTACCTCAGTGGTTGGTAAGTTGATTGAGAAGATCCCAAAAGGCAGGATTTATGAACATTTGGAGAGGTATAATATGATTAGGAATAGTCAGCATGGCTTTGTCAAGGGCAGGTCATGCATTACGAGCCTGATTGAATTTTTTGAGGATGTGACTAAACACAAAGATGCATTTGATAAGGTACCCCAAGCAAGGCTTATTGAGAAAGTAAAGAGGCATGGGATCCAAGGGGACATTACTTTGTGGATCCAGAACTGGCTTGCCCACAGAAGGCAAAGAGTGGTTGTAGACGGGTCATATTCTGCATGGAGTTCGGTCACCAGTGGAGTGCCTCAGGGATCTGTTCTGGGACCCTTACTCTTCGTGATTTTTATAAATGACCTGGATGAGGAAGTGGAGGGATGGGTTAGTAAGTTTGCTGATGACACAAAAGTTGGAGGTGTTGTGGATAGTGTGGAGAGCTGTTAAAGGTTACAGTGGGACATTGATAGGATGCAAAACTGGGCTGAGAAGTGGCAGATGCAGTTCAACCCAGATAAGTGTGAAATAGTTCATTTTGGTAAGTCAAATATGATGACAGAATATAACATTAATGGTAAGACTCTTGGCAGTGTGGAGGATCAGAGGGATCTTGGGGTCCAAGTCCTTAGGATGCTCAAAGCAGCTGCGCAGGTTGACTCTGTGGTTAAGAAGACGTATCGTGTATTGGCCTTCATCAATCATGGAATTGAATTTAGGAGCCGAGAGGTAATTTTGCAGCTATATAGGACCTTGGTCAGACCCCACTTGGAGTACTGTACTCAGTTCTGGTCGCCTCTCTACAGGAAGGATGTGGAAGCCATAGAAAGGGTGCAGAGGAGATTTACAAGGATGTTGCCTGGATTGGGGAGCATGCCTTATGAGAATAGGCTGAGTGAACTCGGCCTTTTCTCCTTGGAGTGAAGGAGGATGAGGGGTGACCTGATAGAGCTGCATAAGATGATGAGAGGCACTGATTGTGTGGATAGTCAGAGGCTTTTTCCCTGGGCTGAAATGGTTGCCACAAGAGGACACAGGTTTAAGGTGCTGGGGAGTAGGTAAGTTTTTTACTCAGAGAGTGGTGAGTGTGTGGAATGGGCTGCTGGCAACAGTGGTGGAGGCGGATACGATAGGGTCTTTTAAGAGACTTTTGGATAGGTACATGGAGCTTAGAAAAATAGAGGGCTGTAGGTAAGCCTAGTAATTTCTAAGGTATGGACATGTTCGGCACAGCTTTGTGAGCTGAAAGGGCCTGTATTGCACTGTAGTTTTTCTATGTTCTATGTTTCTATGATATTCCCTCCTTGGACATGTCTGAGCAGACCTGGCAACTCTAAAACCAAGCAATCTCAAAATTGCTGAATGCAGGGAGGGGAAACCAGCAAGGATTTCAGTTACTGGCAGTTGTTTCTCCTCCTGGAAAGTGAGCATGTGTGGAAATTGAGTAACCCTGCGTCCGGATAACTCTCATCAAGTTAACTGATAAGATAGCCTAACAGCATCCTCTAATTGGGTTAATCAGATCTAAATGTGATTTTGAGAGCTAATAATATCAGTGTATAATGATAAACATTTTCCTAAGCAAGGAAGAGGCTGTCTGTTTGTGTCCAAAAATGCACGTGTAAAGGTTTGCAGGGTGGGTTGATGGGTGGTGGTCTTTGCAAACCATATAAAAGGATGGCTTAAGTTTTGCTTGTTATATCCTTTTAAGCAAATGGGAATTCACAACAGCATACAAACTTGTTGTGAACAAACTGCACAGCAACCGATGTTTCTTGTTTTAATCTGTTTTCCCGGTTTCTATTCACCTCCCAGAGGAATTAAACTCATAATTACAGGGAACAGAATATTATTTTTAGTGCCACTGCAAGCGATAATTCACTTGACTGAAAAATAATATGCTTCTTTCTTTTGGGTGGTGTCCCAGTTTAAATTGCAGTGCAGCACAGCAAACAAGCCAAGTATTTTTTTGAAACCAACTTTTACTGTACGTGATATATTTTGTTATGTTGACGGAAAGAATAGACACTGAGAGAAAGAACAGGCCCAGACGGAAAGATGTGGATTTGGTGGTTAGAAAATGGATAATACTTATTAGGACTCCTGTTAACTGATCTGTTGGATTACTCTTTGAAACACCACAACTAACATCCTTGCTTTAAGGAGAGGAAAAACCATAAGGCTAAGACTGCATGTTTCAATTGGGATTGTACAATGTGAAGATGGTCACAATGCTTAGAACACAGATTTCATTGTATAACATAAACTCAAATGAAAATTGATTAAATCCTGGTTTGTAACTCTATCTATTCTATGAAAGAATTAAGCCCGATTATTAGAATGCATTCTTTTCACCCATCATTCCCCTGACAAAGGACAGTATAAAGTTTTGAAGCCACCTGGAGTGAAAAGTCTCACCTGCATTTACTACGGAGAAGCACATAGAAGCTTGTTGTTTGGGGAAAGGAGGATGATATGTTGGAACTTGATAATGCTATGTAGGAGAACTTAAAATGCATAAAGGTGAAAAAATCCCTATGGCCTAACCAGGGGTATCCTAGGAAATTCTGGGAATCAAAAGAGGAAACTGGGACCCTGGCAAAGATTTTTGTTAATCATAGATAAGCAATCAGAAAAATGAAGCATACCCAATATTCTGCATTTATTTAAGAAACACAGCAGGGATAAGTCAGGGGGCTCAAGACAGGTGAGCCTTGATTCAGATGCAGGAAAGGTTACTGTAAGGCTTCTGAAAGAAAGGGTTTACTTGCATTTGGAAAGGCAGAACTGATTCGGGATAGTCAGCATGGCTTTGTGTCTGGGAAATCTTGTCACATAAAATTAATTAAATCCAAGAGGATCGATGAGGGTAAGTCAGTAGATGTTGTTTACTTAAACTACAGCAAGGTCTTAGACAAAGTCTGGCATAATAGGCTGGTTAAAATGTTCAAACACATTGGATCCAGGGTGAGCTAGTTGATTGAATACAGAATTATCTTGGTGGTACATGGTAGAAGGTGGTGTTGGAGGGTTGTTTTAAGATTGATGGCCTATGACCAGCCCTTTGGTGCTGGGTACTTTTGTTTGTCTTTCATATTTGTTATGTTGTGGAGAAAAAGGTAGGTGCATGATTAGTAAGTTTACAGGGGCAACTAAAATTGGTGGTATAGTGAAGATGGTGATCTAAGGATATAAATCAACTGGGGAAATGTTTGACAGAATTTAACTTGGACAGATGCAAAGTGATGCATTTTGGCAAGTTAAACCAGTGCAGGACATCCAGAGTGAATGGCAGGGCCCTGAGGCGAGTTGTTGACAGAAAGCCCTTGGGTGTAAGTTCCCTGAAAGTAGCAACGAGGTGTTGAGGAAGGTGTCATGGAATACTTGCCTTCGTTGGCCAAGGCATTCAGTACAGGAGTTGGCAAGTCATGTTATATAACTGTACAAAACATTGTTCAGCTTACAGTTGATGCACTGTGTGTGGTTTTGTTTGCCACACTAAAGGCAGAATGGGATGAACCAAGAGAGCGTGCTGTAAAGATTCACAGCAGCGGTGTCCCTGGGTTGGAGGGCTTGAGTTATAAAAAGGGATTAGATAGACTGGGGTTGTTTTCCCTGGAACAAAAGATGCTGAAATGTGACACGACAGGGGCATATAAAACTGAAAGACATAGATTAGATAGCTGGAGTCGTTTCCTATGGTAGCATTGGTAAGGGGAGGGAGTCTTAAAGAGATCTGAGCGAGGTTTTACACACAGTAGTTGGTATCTAGAAAGAGCTGCTAGAGGAGGTGATGGAGTCACCTGGCCTTGTACTTGAATAGGCAGGGCAGAGAGGGATGTGGAATTAATGCAGATAGATATATGATAGTTAGCATAGATGTGGTGGGTCAAAAGGCATGTTTCTACACTATACAATTCTCTGACACCTAATTGAATTTCCCCTTCCTTAGCCCAGTGCCAGAGAACTTGTCGTAGAATGGTTGCTGAGACGTTTATGACACTGGCTTTATTTTGCTTGTGCTCATTGACTACAACTAATAATCCGCAAAATGGATGTCTTTTGAATTCTCTAGTCCTCCTCAACAAGTTGTTGCTATAGAATTGGTGTTTCAAAGTTTTCACCATACAGCTGACAGTTTTAAGTCCTTTTTCTTTAATTGAGGATGAAGTTGAGGTTTTGATCTATCATGACTCAACCAGAAGAGAGAATAGGCTCAATGGACTGACTAGTCACACGTGTTCCTCTGGAAGAGTCAGTAAATCCATTGTCACTCAATCAATTTTAGGCTTTGACAAGCCAGTCAGGAGCTCATGAGAGTAGCGGTCAGCTCTTGGATTGATTCTGACGTTCTGTTTGATCACAGCCAGCTTCATCAGGACTCCATGTATTGATTTTTTTTGCTCTAAATCTACTAATGCCCTTATCTGACAAAAATATCTGGATCTCAACTTAGAAATCAGAGTTACTGAAATTTTCTCATTCTTCTATCTTACTATAGTGTGAAGTTTTAAACAAAATCACTAGAAGTTGCCAGTTCAACAGACTGCCTTTTTATTTTCAGTGGCTTTTTGGGGCCACCACTGAGCAAAGAGTTAACTATGGCACAGAATGTGCAGAGTGACACTATCCAAGTGGCAATTACTCTTATGACAAAAAAAAGCACGTAACACGATAATTGTCTCCACCTTGCAGTGGCAACCTGACAGAATCTCAGATTTTTACAACCCTTTGATTGATGGACTGTTTCATGAGTCAACCTGAGTAGCCCATCTCTAACTACAAAATAATGAGAACGTCGAGAGAGAGAAGGCCGGTCGCCCCGTTCCTCGGGGCATCCTATGGCCCACCTTACCATATTCGGTCAGCCTCTCTTCCCCACCCGCTCCTAGTGTTGCCCCCACTCCAACGGTTCTGGTGAATCAGATGACACTCCCTTCAGTTCCCCAAACCCGGATGCAGATCCCAGCTACGGTAACCTGCAACCAACAGTCCCTGTCCTTGCCTACCTTGATAGACTCCGGTGCTGAGGGGAATCTGATGGATGAAGACGTAGCCGCCCGGGCCGGAATCCCTCAAGAACCACTCACCACCCCCGTGGAGGCCCGGGGTCTGGACGGTAGGCTGCTGGCTCGGGTAACCCACCGCACTCCACCCTTAACACTAGTCCTGTCCGCTAACCACCAAGAGAAGGTTAGATTCAATCTAATCCACTCGCCTCAAGCCCTGGTGGTACTAGGATACCCATGGCTGGTTCACCACAATCCACAGATAGACTGGACCGCCGGGAGGATGGCCAGGTGGAGTCCGGCATGACACTATCCAAGTGGCAATTACTCTTGACAAAAAAAAGCATGTAACATGATAATTGTCTCCACCTTGCAGTGGCAACCTGACAGAATCTCAGATTTTTACAACCCTTTGATTGATGGGCTTTCATGAGCCTCCCTGGACTGGCCCCACCTCCCAGGGAGGCTCCGGCGACTCCGCTGGTCTCCGTAGACCTTGACCTCTCCCGGGTACCCGCTGAATACCACGACCTGGGACAGGTGTTCAGCAAACAACGAGCACTTGCCCTGCCTCCGCACTGCCCTTATGACTGTGCCATCGACCTCCTCCCTGGGGCCCCGCCGCCCACCAGTCGCCTCTATAATTTATCGCGACCAGAAAGGGAGGCCATGGAGAAATACCTGGGCGAGTCCCTCGCAGCGGGCCTCATCGGGCCCTCTTCCTCCCCCGTGGCCGCCGGGTTCTTCTTTGTGGAGAAGAAAGATGGATCGCGTCACCCCTGCATCGATTATCAAGGCTTGAACAATATCACCATTAAGAACAAGTACCCCTTACCTCTCAGCCTTCGACCCACTACACGGAATGACTATCTTTTCCAAGCTGGACCTACGGAATGCCTACCACCTCGTTAGGGTACGAGAAGGGGATGAGTGGAAGACAGCCTTTAACACCTCTCTGGGCCGTTTTGAATATCTGGTAATGCCGTTTGGCCTTACGAATGCCCCCACCGTTTTCCAGGCCTTCATCAACGATGTGTTAAGGGACTTCATTAACCGTTTTGTGTTCGTCTATCTAGACGACATCCTGATCTTTTCCCGCAGCCTGCAAGAACATGTTCGTCATGTCCGTAGAGTCCTTCAGAGGCTGTGGGAAAACCAACTGTTTGTGAAGGCGGAGAAATGTGAGTTTCATGTCCCTTCGGTCAGCTTTCTGGGATACATCATCGAAGGCGGGCAGGTGAGAGCGGACCCCGAGAAGATCCGTGCGGTGGAGGAATGGCCTAGGCCCACGACCCGCAAGCAACTCCAGTGGTTCCTGGGGTTCGCAAACTTCTACCGCCGTTTTATCAGGGACTACAGTCGGGTGGCCGCCCCCCTCACCCGACTTACCTCGCCCTCCACACCCTTTTCTTGGGACGCCGAAGCAGAAGCGGCATTCAATAGCTTAAAGAGACGCTTTACCACCGCTCCCATCCTGATCCATCCGGACCCGTCCAGACAATTCATCGTGGAGGGGACGCTTCAGAGTCCGGGGTAGGAGCAGTCCTGTCCCAACGGTCGGGTACGGACCAAAAGGTTCACCCCTATGCCTTTGTTTCCCGCCGATTGTCCCCCACGGAACGGAACTATGACGTGGGAAATTGAGAATTATTGGCGGTCAAACTGGCGTTGGAAGAATGGAGACACTGGCTGGAGGGGGCAGAGCACCCATTCGTTGTCTGGACAGATCACAAGAACCTGGGATACATTCAAACTACCAAGCGCCTGAACTCCTGCCAGGCCCGTTGGGCATTATTCTTTGGGCGATTCAAGTTTACCATCACTTACCATCCAGGGTCCAAGAACGGAAAGCCGGACCACCAATATGACCCCAGGGAGGACACCTCCAGTCCAGAAACTATCACCCCCCTGTCCTGCATGGTGGCTTCCCTCACCTGGGAGATCGAGTCCGTCGTAAAAGAAGCCTAACAAGATGACCCGGACCCAGGTAAGGGACCCAGCGACCGCCTCTATGTGCCCAAACGCGTCCGATCTCAGGTCCTCTAGTGGGGGCATGTGTCTCGATTTGCCTGCCACCCCGGAAGTAATCAAACCCTGGCACTCCTGAGAAGACATTTTTGGTGGCCCTCCATGGAGGCAGACACCCGCTCCTACGTCGCGGCATGCCCCACCTGTGCCCGGGGAAAGACCTTGCATCGGCTGCCTCTGGGATTGCTTCGCCCCCTGCCTGTTCCTGGCCGCCCATGGTCGCACATCGCCATGGACTTCGTTACGGGTCTACCCAAATCCCGCAGAAATACGACCATTCTCACCGTGGTGGACAGATTTTCTAAGGCTGTGCATTTTGTAGGCCTACCTAAACTCCCCTCGGCCCAAGAGACCGCTGACCTCCTTGTCCGCCACGTCATCTGCCTCCACGGAAACCCCGCTAACATTGTCTCGGACCGAGGTCCCCAGTTCATCTCCAAGGTGTGGAGAGCATTCTGCCGAGCCCTGGGTGCGTCAGTCAGCCTGTCATCCGGCTTCCACCCCCAGACTAATGGACAGACGGAGCGGGCTAACCAGGACCTGGAAGCAACGTTGCGTTGTGTGACCAAAAACAACCCAGCCACCTGGAGCGACCAACTCCCGTGGGTCGAGTACGCCCACAACTCCCTCGTGAGTTCAGCCATAGGAAAATCCCCATTCGAGTGCTCACTGGGGTACCAGCCCCCATTGTTTCCCACGCAGGAAGCAGAGATTGCTGTACCATCCGTCCGCGATCATATCGACCGGTGCCGCAGGATTTGGGAGGAGACACACGTGGCCCTAGCCCATTCAACAGATCGCTACAAGGAAACAGCCAACCGACACCGGACCCCGGCACTGGAGTACCAACCTGGGCAGTTGGTATGGCTGTCCTCCAAAGACATTCCGCTCAAGAATGAGCATAGAAAACTCGCTCCTCGCTTCCTAGGTCCGTTCAGGGTCGAATGGGTTATCAATCCTACGGCGGTCCAACTGAAGATACCAAGTTCCCTACGCATCCACCCTACCTTCCGTGTTTCCCAAGTTAAACCAGTCTTGGTCAGCCCCTTGTATCCACCGCCCGATCCTCCCCCACCAGCCCGAATCATTGACAACCATCCAGCCTTCACCGTCCGACGACTATTGGATGTATGCCGAAGGGGCAAAGGGTTCCAGTACTTGGTGGATTGGGAAGGGTATGGGCCAGAAGAGCGTTCCTGGGTTCCCCGCTCCTTTATCCTGGACCCTTCCCTCATCCAGGACCGGGACCATCCCGACAAGCTGGGAAAGTCGCCGGGGGGCTCCCTTTGAGGAGGGGGTATTGTCATGGTCCTGGCTGGCATTTCCCACCTTTTCCCTTTCCTCCCTAACTGGTCCTTAATCCCCACACTTGATTCCCAAACTTTCCCAATTCCTCTCAATCACCAGCACCTGGTTTCCATTAGCCATCGGAGGATAAGACCCCGACAGCTCCAGTCAGCGCTTGCCAGATTGTTGGTCGACTCTCAGAAAGAGAGGAACCTTGCTCCAAGTCTTCAACCCCATATCTCTTCGTAAACCAAGTCTCCCTAGTCCTGACTCAGCCTGGTCTCGATTCTGCGCTCGCTATGGAGATCCTGCCTCCATGTCAGAGTCCTGCACTTGGGTTCGTCCTTCCTGCCACGTCCCTGTAACAGCATAGCAGCTTTGAGTGTCCTATTGTCTCAGACCCCAAGATCCCTCTGATCCTCCACACTGCCAAGAATCTTACCATTAATGCTATATTCTCCCATCATATTTGACCTACCAAAATGAAACACCTCACATGTATCTGGGTTGAACTCCATCTGCCACTTCTCAGCCCAGCTTGCATTCTATCAAAGTCCCACTGTAACCTCTGACAGCCCTCCAGACTATCCACAACACCCACAACATTTGTGTCATCAGCAAATTTACTAACCCATCCCTCCACTTCCTCATCCAGGTCATTTATAAAAATCACGAAGAGTAGGGGGTCCCAGAACAGATCCCTGAGGCACTCCTTGCAGAATATGACCCATCAACAACCACTCTTTGCCTTCCGTGGGCAAGCCAGTTCTGACTGCCCAGTTTTGGTAAAACTGGGCAGTCAGCAAAAGAATGCTGGTATAAGGATTGTGATTGCCAAAGCATATTTAAAAGTAAAAATACACTGTCAACCAAAAACCCTGTAATAAAGAAAAATGACTTTTGGAAGAACAAACAGAAACATATGAACAAGATGGAGCATACTGAGGATGGAATGAGTGACTCTTACTGTATGGTTGATGAAGATTACTGTATTTTATCTGTTTCAGGACACAAAGATGGCTATGGGTGATTCAGCTGTCATATGGGATCACAGTGAGAACGCAGGTGGACACTGGTGCTGGTGTCAGAGACAGTTTAGAACGAGAAATTGCAGCAACTCACCACAGAAGGGGCAAGGTTAACTTTAAAGATTTACACTGGTGAGGTTTTTCCAGTGAGGGGAGTAGTACATGTGTCAGTGCAGATTAACAAACAGAGAAAGAAACTTGCACTGCGTATAGTTATCCAGTGCTTCGGGAACGCTCATGGTTGGAGCAGCTCGAACCCAACTGCCCCAAAGTGCGCTGGATTGGTGGGAGCACTGGTCTACAAAAGTATTGAAGGAACACACAGAAGTATTCAATGGAGAATTGGGCAGTATAAAAGGAACCACTGTTAAGCTGGCTGTCAAACCTGACATGACACCCAAACGCCTGACAGCAAGACCAGTTCTGTATG
Source organism: Hemitrygon akajei (assembly GCF_048418815.1). Classification (NCBI taxonomy): domain Eukaryota; kingdom Metazoa; phylum Chordata; class Chondrichthyes; order Myliobatiformes; family Dasyatidae; genus Hemitrygon; species Hemitrygon akajei. Next base: position 36,866,893 of record NC_133134.1, on the reverse strand, counting down.
GCTTCAAACCAAAGGTAGAGGCTGAATTGGGACGACTGGTCCAGTGTAAGGTACTGGAACCAGTGTGCGTAAGCAATTGATCAACTCCAGTGGTTCCTGTCCTAAAAAGCGATGGGTTCTTAAGGGTTTGTGAGGACATCAAGGTAACCATGGCAAGCAATTCCCTCTTACCCTCATTGATGACTTCTTTGCCCGATTGAGTGGAGAACAGACATTTAGTAAGATTGACTTGTGTCAAGTGCACTTGCAGTTGCTTGTGGAGCTAGAGTCACAGTACTGTTAATCATAGTGACTCACAAAGGCACTTTCAGATGCCGGAGGTTTCCCTTTGGCATCACCTCGGCTCCCACACTTTTTCAGCAAGCAATGGAAGATCCTGAGCGGGTTGACGGATGCATTGCTATTCGGATGACTGGGAAAAATGGGTGTGAGTTCAAAGTCTCAAGGAATATGGTCTAAAGGTCCAGAAGGACAAGTTTGAGTTCTTTCGACCTTCGATTAAATACTTAGGCCATGTGATCGACAGCTCAGGGCTTCACAAGGCACCATTAAAGCTGAAGACAATTGTGGGGGCTCCATTACCACAGAATATAGGTCAATTAAGATCTTTCTTAGGACTATTAACATATTATGCCAGGGGTCACCAACCCTTTTTGCACAACATTGACAACATTCTTGCGGACCGGCCGACGGGGGGCGGGGGGGTAGTGTTAAACACGACGGGAACACAGCGATACTCGAAGAAGGTTCCTTATGTCCAGTCTATTCTGCAATTTAGTTTTCATGGCTATCAGCACTTGCTTCTGTCCCGCTTGCTCAATTTTTTTTCCACTGAAGAAACTCAGTGGGTTTGTCTTTAAGTTCAGGGTGCTTGGACTCAAGGTACCAAAGCAGTTTTGAGGGCTTCATTGCCTTATTAGACAACCTCCGGGCCTGAACTCCAGCCTCCCGCCCGCCCGCCGCCAGCCGCCTTGGCCAGGTGCGGCTGGCCGTGGGTGGAGTGCGAGGGCAAAGTAAGGGCCGGAGGTCCCCGTACCGGGGCCGCAGCGATCGCAGTCCAGAGAGAATGACCAACCGAGCAAGAAGTGCGACAGGGCGCGCTCCTGCCCCCCTTGTAGGTGGGTAGGATCTATCGGCCGAGGGATGACTTTCAGTAGATTACAGCAAGGTAGCTGCTCTGCTACTTACAAAACCCTGAGCCCGAATTAGGTAGTCTGTGAATATTTTAGCACTGGGTTCCCCCGAACATTTGGTGTGCTAAACAGGTTTAGAGGCGGCCCCCATCTGTCCGCGCTCCAGGCCAGTAGCAACGGCACTTCTCGCCGGCCACACGAGGCAGCTGATTACCCGAGGCCAACCAGTAATCCCTGGCGCGACGGTATCACTGCGTTTAGGCGACTGATGACCTCACGTGGGTTAAAGTTCAACAGTGGGCGTGACAGGGAATGAGGAAAGGTGCAGCTGACACATATCGATTCATATCACCAAATCATATTGTTTCCTCGCAGCCTGGTATTGGTCTGCGGCCCGGTGGTTGGGGACCAGTGTACTATGCAATGTTTGTTCCTAGCCTGGCTAGCTTGTTGAAGCCACTTCATGGGCTGTCCACTGCCAGATCGCTGTGAAAAGGCTTTTAAAAAGGCCAAAACAGCTTTGTCACAACCTAAAGCGCTCACACACTTCAACCAGCATTTCCATACAGTTTCCCTGTGATGCATCATCCTATGGCATAGCGGCAGTTATCTCTCACATCATACCATCAGGTGAAGAGCAACCAATCGCTTTTGCATCAAGAGCATTGAGCAAGGCAGAAAGCCACTATGCCCAGACTGAGTGGAAAGCACTCACCATTGATTTTAAGAGTTAAGAAACTCCATCAATTTCTCTCTGGTTGACAATTTATACAACTGGCAGATCATCGTCCAATTGACATCGGTCTTTGGTCCACATGCAGGCACGCCCTCCCTAGCTGTTAGCCGAATGCAACAGTGGACTCTGTTTTGATCTGCACATCAGTATGATATAAAGTATAGAAAGTCTGAGCATCTTTTAGATGCTGATGAATTGTCCAGACTTCTCTTAGCTGTCACCACTCCAGAGCCATCCTCAAGAGATCTTTTACTTCAAGGAAGTATCTACGGCTCTGATAACTGAGGCTGAAGTCCAGAAGGACCCACATACTGACCCTGGTCCATCTAAAGTGGTGGACAGGGTAACTCTCGAATGGAAAGGAGAGCCACCACAGAATTGAAACCTTACTAGGCTTGATGGAAGGAGCTCACAGTCCAAGCAGGATGTTTACAATGGGGCTACTGTGTTGTCGTTCTTCCACCATTGGTAACGCAAGACACTGTGACATAGCGTGCATGAAAGAAAGTCACACACAGCTACTTCTGGAGTCAGGACCAGACATAGCCACTGAAGCGAAGGCTAAATTAATGTTTTTCAATTTGCTCCTTTGCATTTATGGAAATGGCCTGAAGAACCAAATGGCAGAGGATTGACATAGAGTCTGCCGGACCCGTAGAAGGCCACATGTTCTTGGTCATAGTGGATGCACACAGCAAGTGGCCCGAGTTTGCCGTCATGAAGAGCACTACATGTCAAAAATGCATTGAGAAGCTACATTCCATCTTTAGCCATCTTGGGCTTCCTCAACAGCTTGTAAGTGACAATGGCTCACACTGCTGTCTGAAGAGTTCAAGGGATACATGGCAGCAAATAATATAAGCAAATGCACATCAAGTGAGCACCATATCATCCAGCCACTAATGGTCTTGCTGAACAATTCATACAAACAACGAAATAAGCCCTCAAGACTTCAGTGGGATGTGGATCCCTCAACCAGTGCCTTGGCACTTTCTTGCTGACATACCACAACACACCTCATGCCGCCACCAAAGTAGCTCCAGCTACTGCACTGATGAAAAGACAGCTCCACAGCCGGCTTGTCCTGCTTAGACCCCCAAACACAAAACAGACTGTGCTCAATGAACAGAAAACCTAAGCAGAGAGATGTTCCAAAGCGCAGTACAGAAGTTTCACAGCAGGATTGAGAATAGTTGCTCAAACTACATTTCTGGACCAAAGTAGACACCTGTGATGTTGGTGACACAAACTGGTCCTGTGTCGTACACAGTGGAAACTAGTAACCACAACATCTGGAGAAGGCATATTGATCAGCTGTTGGCCACTTCTGAGGCTACTGAAATCAGCATAAACTGACCAACCAGATCCAGTTGTAGGAATGGGACAGGTTTCTGAGATGATGATTCAACCATAGAATCTCCGTTAAGATCAAATGGCATAGCTAGTGGTCCCCCATCACCTGTCCTTTCCGATGTGTCCCCTACTGTCAATGCAGTACTCCAGCCAAGATAAATACATATACCACCAAGAAACAAAATGACTTTGGCTTCAGTCCCAGGTCATTAGAACCCTTACAGGAACAAGCAGTCTCCAGGCAGATTGAATCTCTAGTTTAGTGACTAATCCTTAGCACACAGGGAAGAATAATCCCTAGGGTTATATCTGGAAATAGAGGCAATATAGTCTCTTCCTTCAGTTTAGAAAACAAATGTTTTTATTTGGTTGAATTTGATGATTACTTCATTGAATGTTAATAGTTCAACAGCTGGTCTGTGTATGGGAATGGGAGAGACCTCTGAAAAAGGGAAGAGGGATATCTTATGTATTCATGTATATTATGAACCTTAAGGGTTCCTGTCAAGCATCCCCATGTGTTATGCACTGAATGTAATGAGAGAGGGGATTTTGGGTGAGATAAACAGCAGCATGATTGTTCCTCACCTCTCTGTCTCTTGTGTGTGTTATTCACAGCCACATTGCTTCCCAGTACTACAAAGATACCATCTTTGTTTGTGACATAATCCATTTTGTCATTTAATTCAAAGTAAATTCAGAGTACATACAGGTCACCACGTACACTCCTGAGACTCTTTTTCTGTAAATCTTTTTCTTAGCAAATCTACAGTAACTGTAAACAGGATCAATTGCCAGTGCAAATAGAAATATAAATAACGAGCATGAAGTAACAAGATAAAAGAGTCTTTAAATGAGTATAGTTACCCATTTGTTCAAGAGTCTGATGATTGAGGGGGTAGCAACTGTTCTTGAAGCTGTTGGTGCAACTCCTGAGGCACCTGTACCTTCTACCTGATGGCAGCAGCAAGAAATGAGCATGGCCTGGGTGGTGAAGATCTTTGATAATGGGTGCTGCTTTTCATCATTTCCATGGCATCATTTCATGTAGATGCGCTCAGTGGTTGAGAGGGTTTTACCTGTGATGTACTGGGCCAAATCCATCACCTTATATAGGATTTTCCGCTCAAAAACATTGGTGTTCCCATACCAGGCCATAATGCAGTCAGTCAGCACACTTTCCACCACTCATCTATAGAAGTCTGCTGATGTTTTTAATGACATGCTGAACCTTCGCAGACTCCTGAGGAAACAGAGGTGCTCTCGTGCATTCTTTGCAATTATATTTATATGATGGGTCCAGGTCTGATATAGTGACCCCCAGGAATTTAAAGTTACTGACTCTCCATCACTGATCCTCCAATGATTATTGGCTCAGGGACCTCTGATTTCCCTCTCTTAAAGTCTACAATCAGTTCCTTGTTTTTATTGACATTGAGTGAGAGGTTGTTGCTATTACAACACTCATTCTCCCTCCTGTATGCTGATTCATCACCACCTTTGATATGGCCCACAACAGTTGTGTCATCAACAAACTTGTATATGATGTTGGAGCTGTATTTTCCACACGGTGATAGGTGTATAGCAAGTAGAGCAGAGGGCTAAGTATACATCTCTGTGGTGATCCTGTGCTAATGAAGATTGTGGAGGAGATGTTGTACCAATCTGAACTGACTGAGGTCTACAAGAGTGGAAATCCAGGATACAATTGCACAAAGGGGTTTTGATGCCTTGGTGTTTACTGATTAGTGTTGAAGGGATGATGGCGTTAGATGCTGAGCTGTAATCGATAAAGAGCATTCTGATGTTTGCATCTTTGCTGTCCAGGTTTTCCATGGTTGTGTGAAGAGCCAATGAGATGGCATCTGCTGCAGACCTATTGTTTCAGTAGGTGAATTGGAGTGGGCCCAAGTCGCCACTCAGACAGGAGCTGATATGCTTCAACATCAGCCTCTCAAAACACTTCATCACTGTGGGTGTAAGTGCTGCTGGGTGATAGTCATTTAGACAGGTTATCACGCTCTTCTTGGGCAAAGATACGATTGAAGCCTGCTTGAAGCAGATGGGTACCATACACTGCCTGAATGAGAGGTTGACAATAACTATGAATACACCAGCCAGCTGGTCACCAGAGGTCTTCGATACTCCATCCAGATCAGAAGCTTTCCTCGGATTCACTCTCTTGCAGCAGCCCACTCATCATCTTCAGATACAAAGACTGAAGAATCATCAGGAGACATGGAGGTGCATGATGGTTCCTCCCTTTTCTGGTGAGCAAAGGGAGCATAGAAGGCAGTGAGTTCATCTGGAAGTGAAGCTCTGCTGTCCCCTATGTTGCAATATTAAACTTTGTAGGAGGTTATGGCATTCAAACCCTGCCACAGCTGTCAAGCATCCCTCGTTGATTCCAGTCTAGTCCAAACCCCACTCCACCCTGCTCTCCAGGCAATCAATTCTAATTATTTAGTCCTATCACATTTATATTCTAAATGCAAAACAATGTGCATATTACTGTGGATTTAACAACATACTATTTGGTGAATTCAAGCAATTTTTGAAAAATTGCATGTGTTTAGCCTTGTTCACACCCCCAGCATGAATTATCATGTGATGGCAAATGTAGTAGAATACAAGTTTGGTTGTACTTCCTTTCATCATTTGAGCTCTTCTTCAGTTGTTCTGTCTGTTCCTATTCTATTGTGTCCAGAGGTTCAGCAAGAAAGGACAATGCCAGCCCATTAGTACATCTACTTTTCTGCCTGTGGTAAATTTTGTGAACTGGAGACCTCTAAAGACATGCTTTGCCCAAATACCTCATCTGAAGACTATCCCCATGGGAACATGGAGGGAAGATGTAGTCCCACAACAATGGTATATGACTTGATCTCTGTCTCCATCTAGTAGATCATTTAGCAGAGGTCAGCAAATAGCTGAATGGAGTTCAAGGAGTTGAATGGGAGCTTCTAACAGGAGGTTCAAGAGCAGAGCAAGTGAAATTATAGGGTTTCAGTGAATTATAGGGAGACTTAACAATGTTTCTTTGTGGTCAGGACACATAGAGAAAGACAGGGGTGCCTTTGTATTCAACAAAAGATAAATGTCTTACTAGAAATCATGTAAACTGAGGTTTCATAGTGTGGCATGACAGATCTGGAAATTTTGTATTTTGTATTCAAGGACAAATGTACAAAATTTACTATTGGGTTTTGATTTTAATTAGAAAATGATGATGCATTGACTCTGTACATGTCCCTGATCAAGTCAGAATTTTGACTTCGGCATATAATTAGAAAAATATTTTGTTTTAGTCAATACTATAGCAAGACTATGAAACATGATGTAGAAACAACAATATGTTTCAATTTAACATCTGCTGCTCTTCTGTTTGTTCTTCTATTATCCCTAGATTAATCAAACTGGCTCTTACATCGCTCAAAATTTGAGTTTGCATTTCAAGGGAGAGGCACTCACACCAGTGGATTGTGGGAATTTTACATCAGGGACATTACCCAGTTAGGCATTGCTCCAATACTGGCAGTCACAAAGGAATACTCTGTCAGCAATGGCTCAGCGGGAAGTTAGAATCATAGAAACACAGAAAACCTACAGCACAATACAGGCCCTTTGGCCCACAAAATTGTGCGGAACATGTCCCTACCTTAGAAATTACTAGGGTTACCCATAGCCCTCTATTTTTCTAAGCTCCATGTACCTATCCAAAAGTCTCCTAAAAGACCCTATTGTAATCTGCCTCCACCACCGTTGCCGGAAGCCCATTCCATGCACTCACCGCTCTCTGTGGTGAACTACATATACCTGTCTGGACACGCCCCCCCCCCCGCTGACTGTTCCTGTGGCTCCTCCCACAGACCCCGGTATAAAGGTGATTGGGGCCTGAGCCCTGCCCTCAGTCTCCAGGATGTAGTATGGTGGTCAATTGCTGCTTGTTCTTTCTTCCAGTCAATAAAAGCCTATATCTCGCCTCACGTCTCAGAGAGTTATTGATGGTGCATCACTCTCTGAGTAAAAAAACTTACCGCTGACATCTCCTCTATACCTACTCCCAAGCACCTTAAACCTGTGCCCTCTTGTGGCAGCCATTTCAGCCCTGGGAAAAAAGCCTCTGGCTATCCACACGATCAATGCCCCTCATCATCTTGTACACCTCTATCAGGTCACCTCTCATCCTCTGTTTCTCCAAGAAGAAAAGGCCAATTCTCTCAGATTTTAAGTCAGTAGGTCATTAAGTGACTTGTGCAATTAATCTAAGGCAATCTTGAAACCTTTCTACATTGTAAGGTAAGATCTTTCAGAAGTAGTTTTAAATCCAAGCATTAGTCTTCTCAGCAACACACACAAAATACTGAAGGAACTCAGCAAGTTGGGTAGCATCTATGGAAATGAATAGATAGTCAATGTTTTGGGCTGAGACCTTTCTGGATTTTCATCATCTGCAGGCCTTCTCATGTTTTAATAGTCTTCTCAAGAGAGGATGTCTGCAATTTCATGATGCTAGTCTCAAGTGTAGCAGGGACATTATCATCACAAATATTTATCTTTCAACTGGCATCTTTACTCACACCTGCTCATTCCTGTCACAGCTGTTTCTGTGATCATCTCCACATGCTATTTTCTGCTCATTTCTGGCTTACAAACACTGAGTTATGAACAGTTCTCAGGAACAGAACCTTGTTGTTACCTGGGAATTGGCTGTAGGGCTGGGTGCCAGAATGTGTGTTATGGAACCATACCTGGGAAATGGGGAAGTTCAGCTTTTGTCAAACACTATAGAGAGAAGATAAAGTTTTCTTTTCCAGGTGTCCCACCAGGAGGCCAGTCTGACTGGCTGATTGTTGGGCAAGGAAGCTTTTGGGGTAAAGTGCCACAATACAGGAAAGACCCCACAATTTAATTGGAGGGGGGAAATAAGCAGAGTTTCTGAAGGGGAGAGATGTTTTGGGGATGAAATTCTGATAATGCCAGTATTGATTCCAGGAACTCTATGTGACGTGGAAGGCAAACTATCATAGGGAAGAGTGGTCAGAACCTTAGCTTCCTGGACTGACTAAAACCCTAGTCTGCAGGGCTGGCCTTCTAGCACCACAAATAACCTTGTGAGAAAACGCCATGGATTTGACACCCCTGTTTTTATATTTGGTATTTCCCAAGATTTGATGAATGTAGCCAGCGTGAGTTTAAACAACTAATAACTACCCCAGAGGGCAGATTAGTGACCCACTGCTAGTCTTTTCCTCTTAAAGTGGAAATAGGTCATTCAGTTCGTTTTGAATTTGAAATTTCATTGAGCAATTTAACTCTCCGTTTCATCTATATATTTTCTTGTGCTCAAAATTGTTCCCGACATACTTCAACTTCAAAGGCTAACAAAAAGATTACATATATTATTGGCTTCTGCCCCAAGAACAAAACCTACTGTAATGTTTAGTAACTCCAAAAACTGATCAAAAGAAAAACATGGGAGCCCAGGAAATATGCCTACTTCATTTTTACTTTAGTGAGGTACTAACATATGACATGGTGTAATGACTTATGCCATTCATGTACTTTTACATATAACCCGTAATGAATTATGAAGACGACAAAGAGTGCTTAATCAAACAGTATATTTACAATATTACTCAAATATTACTGATATATTAAATACACAACACTCCTCCCTGCTTAGCTGTCAATGCCAACTCAATATAGAATGCATCTTAACTGTGTAAACAGTATACTTCAATATATAATACTGCCAAGATTGCATGATCCTGCCTTTAGAATATTTTTCTTTGGGATGTATCTACCCTATGGCTTCTGAATTGCTTTCAGAAGCTCCAGCCGTTGCTGCTTAGCAGGGATGATGGCAGAACAGCAATGGTTGGAGTTTCTGGGAGCAACTTGGGAGGCACGTGATAGATACATTCCTAAAAAAGTATTCTAAAGACAGGATGATGCAACCGTGGCTGACGAGAAGTCAAAGCCAACATAAAAGCTGAAGAGAGAACATATAATAGAGCAAAAATTAGTGGAAAGTTAGGGGATTGTGAAGCTTATAAAAAACAATAGACAATAGGTGCAGGAGTAGGCCATTTGGCCCTTCGAGCCAGCACCACCATTCACTGTGATCATGGCTGATCATCCACAATCAGTACCCCATTCCTGCCTTCTCTCCATGACCCTTGACTCCGCTATCTTTAAGAGATCTATCGAACTCGTTCTTGAAAGCATCCAGAGAATTGGCCTCCACTGCCTTCCATAGATCCACAACTCTCTGGGTGAAAAAGTTTTTCCAGAACTCTGTTCTAAATGGCCTACCACTTATTCTTAAACTGTGGCCTTTGGTTCTGGACTCCCCCAACATCGGGAACATGTTTCCTGCCTCTAGTGAGTCCAATCCCTTAATAATCTTATATGTTTCAATCAGATCCCCTCTCATCCTTCTAAATTCCAGTGTATACAAGCCCAGTTGCTCCAATCTTTCAACATATGACAGTCCTGCCATCCCAGGAATCAATCTCGTGAACCTACGCTGCACTCCCTCAATAGCAAGATTGTCCTTCCTTAAATTTGGAGACCAAAACTGAACACAGTACTCCAGGTGTGGTCTCACCAGGTTTGTGTTCAACTGCAGAAGGACCTCTTTGCTCCTATACTCAACTCCCCTTGTTATGAAGGCCAACATGCCATTAGCTTTCTTCACTGCCTGCTGTACCTGCATGCTTACTTTCAGTGACTGATGAACAAGGACACCTAGATCTCGTTGTACTTCCCCTTTTCCTAACTTGACACCATTCAGATAGTAATCTTCCTTCCTGTTCTTGCCACCAAAGTGGATAACATAGATAGATAGATAGATACTTTATTCATCCCCATGGGGAAATTCAACTTTTTTTTCCAATGTCCCATACACTTGTTGTAGCAAAACTAATTACATACAATACTTAACTCAGTAAAAAATATGATATGCATCTAAATCACTATCTCAAAAAGCATTAATAATAGCTTTTAAAAAGTTCTTAAGTCCTGGCGGTTGAATTGTAAAGCCTAATGGCATTGGGGAGTATTGACCTCTTCATCCTGTCTGAGGAGCATTGCATCGATAGCAACCTGTCGCTGAAACTGCTTCTCTGTCTCTGGATGGTGCTATGTAGAGGATGTTCAGAGTTTTCCATAATTGCCCGTAGCCTACTCAGCGCCCTTTGCTCAGATACCGATGTTAAACTCTCCAGTACTTTGCCCACGACAGAGCCCGCCTTCCTTACCAGCTTATTAAGACGTGAGGCGTCCCTCTTCTTAATGCTTCCTCCCCAACACGCCACCACAAAGAAGAGGGCGCTCTCCACAACTGACCTATAGAACATCTTCAGCATCTCACTACAGACATTGAATGACGCCAACCTTCTAAGGAAGTACAGTCGACTCTGTGCCTCACATTTATCCACATTAAACTGCATCTGCCATGCATCTGCCCACTCACCCAACCTGTCCAAGTCACCCTGCATTCTCCTCACATCCTCCTCATATTTCACACTGCCACCCAGCTTTGTGTCATCTGCAAGTTTACTAATGTTAATTTTAATCCCTTGATCTAAATCATTAATGTATATTGTAAATAGCTGCGGTCCCAGCACCGAGCCTTGCGGTACCCCACAATCACCACCTGCCATTCTGAAAAGGACCTGTTAATCCCTACTCTTTGTTTCCTGTCTGCCAACCAATTTTCTATCCATGTTAGTACCCTACCCCCAATACCACGTGCTCTAATTTTGCCCACAACAGAAATCAACTAAAAAAGTCATAAAAAATGCCAGTGCTAGATCCTTTGTTTTTTGTCATCTATATCAATGATTTGGATGATAATGTGGTTAACTGGATCAGCAAATTTATGGATGACAGCAAGACTGGGGGTGTAGTAGACCGTAAGGAAGGCCATCATGGATTGCAGAGGGATCTGCATCAGTTGGAAAAATGGGCTAAAAAATAGCAGATGGAATTTAATGCAGACAAGTGCAAGGTTTTGCACTTTGGTAGGAGCACCCAGGGTAGACCTGACACAGTGAATGGAAGAACAAAGGGATCTGGAAATACAGGTCCATAGTTCATTGAAAGTAGAGTCACAGGTAGATAGGGTTGTAATGAAAGCTTTTGGCACATTGGCCTTCATAAATCAATGCATTGAGTACAGAGATGGGATGTTACATTGAAGTTGTATAAGACATTGGTGAGGCCTAATTTGGAATATTATATGCAGTTTTGGTCACCTACCTACAGGAAAGAGAACAAGTTTGAAAGAGAACAGAGAAAAATTATAAGGATCTTGCTGGGTCTGGAGGTCCTAAGTTATAAGAGAAGTTTGAATAGGTTAGGACTGTATTTTTTAGAACATAGAAGACTTTGATAGAGAAGATTTGATAGAGGTATACAAAATTATGAGTAGTATAGATAGGAAAATGCAAACAGGCATTTTCCACTGAGGTTGGATGGGGCTACAACCAGAGGTCATGGGTTGAGGGTGAAAGGTGAGAAGTTGAAGGGTAACGTGAGAGGGCTGTCAGAGTTTGTTATGAGCTGCCAGCACAAGTGGTGCATGCAAGCTCTATTTCAACTTTTAAGAGAAGTTTGGAAAGGTACATATGGATATTAGGGTACAGAGGGCTATGATCCTGGTACAGGTCAATGGGAATAGGTAGTTTAAATGGTTTTGATATGGACTAGATGGGCTGAAGGGCAGTATTTCTCTATAACTCTAAAGAAGGAAGAGATGGAATATGAAGGTAAGCTAGATAATAATATTAAAGGGGATACTGAAGTTTCTTCAGATATATAAAGAATAAAAGAGCGGTGGGAATAGATATTGGACCACTGGAAAATGATGCTGGAGAGGTAGTAATAAGGGACAAGGAAATGGTGGACAAACTGAATAAGTATTTTGCATCAGTCTTTGCTGTGGAAGACACTGGCAGTATGCTGGAAGATCAAGGTGATCAGAGGGCAAAGGTGAGTGAGGTTGCCATTACTAGCGAGAAGGTGCTTGAGAAACTGAAAGGTATGAAGATAGATAAATCACCTAGACCAGATTGTCTACACTCCAGTGCTTTGAAGAGATTGTGGAGGCATTGATGATAATCTTTCAAGAATCAATAGATTCTGCCATGGTTCTGGACAAATGGAAAATTGCAGATGTCAATCCACTCTTCAAGTAGGGAGAGAGGCAGAAGAAAATAAATTATAGGCCAGTCAGTCTGACCTCTGTGGTTGGGAAAATGTGGAGTTGATTGTTAAGGATGTGGTTTCAGGGTACTTGGAAGCACATGATAAAATAGGCCTAAGTCAGCATGGTTTCTTTAAGAAAAAGTCTTGCCTGACAACATCTGTTGGAATTCTTTGAAGAAGTAGCAAGCAGGATAGACCATATAACCATATAACAATTACAGCACAGAAACAGGCCATCTTGGCCCTTCTAGTCTGTGCTGAACAAAGGAGAATTGATTGATGTTGTATACTTGGATTTTCAGAAGGCCTTTAAAAATGTGCCACGCATGAGGCTGCTTAAAAGTTAAGAGTCCATGGTATTACAGGAAAGATACTAGCATGGACAGAGTATTGGCTGACTGTCAGGAGGCAAAGAGTGGGAATAAAGGGAGCCTTTTCTGGTTGGTTGCTGGTGACTAGAGTTCCGCAGGGGACTGTGTTGGGACCACTTCTTTTTATGCTACATGTCAATAATTTGGATGACAGAATTGTTGGCTTTGTAGCCAAGCTTGCAGGTGATACGAAGATAAGTGCAGGGGTAGGTGGTGTTGAGGACGCAGAGAGGCAACAGAAGGACTTAAACGGATTAGGAGAATGGGCAAAGAAGTTGCAGATGGAATACAGTATTGGGAAGTGTATCGTCCTGCATAGAAGAAATAAAAGTGTATACTATTTTCTCAATGGAGAGAAAATTCAAAAATCTGAGGCGCAAAGGGACTTGGGAGTCCTCATGCAAGATTTTGTAAAGGTTAATTTGTCGGTGGAGTTTGTGGTGAGCAATGCAAATGCGATGTTAGGATTCACTTAAAGGTGACCAGAGTATAAAATCAAGGATGTAATTTTGAGGCTTTATAAGACACTGGTGAGGCCTCATTTGGAGTATTGTGAGCAGGTTTGAGCTGCTGATCTAAGAAAGGATGTGCTGTCGTTGGAGGGAGTTCAAAGGACTTTTACAAAAATGATTCCAGGTTTGAAAGGCTTGTCATATGAGGAGTATTTGATGGCTCTGGGCCTGTTTTCGCAGGAATTCAGAAGAAGGTGTTTCCCAGTTTCCTTTTGGATCATCTCTGCTGTAATAGGGAGACTTTCGATTTGCTCTGGGGAGAATACTTCAAGTGGAGTGTATTCTTTTGTAGTTTTTCAGGTATTTTCTTTTCCAAGGGTAAATGGGACAATCTATCAGCATTTCCATTACTAGTTGTCCTCTTGAATTCAATCTTGTAATTGTGTCCTCCAAGAAACAGAGCCCATCTCTGCATTCGTGCTGCTGATATTAGTGGAACACCCTTCTGTGGATTGAAAATAGACACTAGTGGCTGATGATCGGTATTGAGGGTAAACGCTCTCCCATTCAAGTACTGGTTGTAATGTTTTACTCCCGAAACCAGACTTGAGGCCTGTCAACTGTGTGCAATTTTTCTCTGCAGCGGTAAGGGAATGTGAGGACTTTGGGGCGTTACCTTCCATCACTTGTATCGTGAACATGACTGCACCTATACCATAAGGCAAGCTTCACTGGATGATGTGGATCATAATATGTCAGTCCATTTACTTTACTTTTTTGAAAGCTACCTCACACTGCTTTTGTCCATTGCCATTTCTTCCCAATCAGTGGTAAAAAATTCAGGGGGGGGTGCACAGTAGCCAGGTTTGGCAGGAACCTGCTACCATAGTTGACAAATCCTAAAAAGGACCACAATTGTAGCATGTCCTTTGGCCTTGGGGCATCCACCACTGCTTGAGATTTCTCACCACACTTGTGTAATACATGTGCGTTGATGGTGTGGCCACAGTAAGTGGTGCTTGGTTTAAAGATTTCACATTTGCTGCATCATGCTCTGAGCACATAATCGTCTATCTTTTTTAAACACTGTCTTGAGATTTTGGAGGTGTTCCTTATCATCCTTACCAGTTATAATGATGTCATCCAGGCAACACTGAGTGCCTGGACAACCTTAGAACATCCGGTCAACAGCTTTCTGCCAGGGTGCTACTCCAAAAATAAGCTTCTTATAGCGATAAAGCCCTTAGTGAGTGTTTATGTTGAGCAACACATAGGACTCTTCTACCTGCATCCGTAGGTAGACCTGAGCTAAGTCCACTTTGCTGATTGTTTCCCTCCAGAAAGATTTGCAAAGATATCCTCTATCCTGGGCAGACAGTATTGACTTACTTTCAATTCTGGGTTGATCATTACTTTAAAGTCACCACACATCCTGACAGACCCATCCTTCTTGTCTACTGGGACCACTGGCATTGCCCGTGGGCTCCACTCAACCTCGGAAAGAACTCCTTCAGCCTCCATGCAATCTAGCTTACTGGTTACTTTACCACAGATGCTATTAGGAACTGGATGGGCTTTGTAAACATGGGTGTGACATTTTCATTTAAAACTATTTTACCCTTCATATGTTTGAGCTTTCCAAAGCCATCCTTGAACATTCCTGTAGCATCATTCAGTAACTCTCATAATTCTTTTTCCAGTTGGTTCTTTATGCAGGGGATGTGGCATGCAAACTGTCGATAGATCTCCAATCAAGTTCTTGTCCCTGCCAATCATGGTCCCACAATTTGGCCCTCCTGTTTTTACCACATACAAACCCAATGTAACTTTTTGTTTGTTGCTGCTGTTACGAATGTCATCCCCACAGGAGTTATCTTTTCTCCAGTATAAGTTCTTATTTGGATATTTGCAGGCTTCAGTTCAGTATCTTTGAAATCCATTCAAACTCATTATGGAATGACTGAAATGGCTGAGCCAGTGTCCAATTCTATTTTAGTTAATTTGCCATTTTGGTGTAAGCCATATTGTTTCTCTATTGCTAGTTTTCTCATGGTAAATCTTAAGGCTACTCATTGCTGAGTCTCTCTTATTATTATCAGACTTTTCATCAATAGTATGGAGATTAGTCCTGGTTTTGAAACTGCAGCTTGGCTTTTTATCTTTATCCCTTTCCTGTACCATCCATTTATTTTTGTCAGCCCAACATGCTCTTTGAATGTGTCCTACTTTGTTACATTTTCTGCAAGTTTCACCTTTGAACCTGCATTGATCTGTCTGATGTATGTGAGCCCCTGCCACAATGGTAATGCAATTTGTTCAGCCAAACAAGTTTCTGGTTAGACGTTGCAATTTTGTTCATGCTCATTTCCGTTCCTGACTGCAACTGAAGTGCATCTCTGGCTACTGTTTCCATTGACGCAGCTATTTTAATTGCTCTTTCAAATGAGAGTTGTGTTTCAGTTAGGAGCTGTTTTTGAATGCATTTAGGAAACCTGAAGTGCTCTACAATCAACAATGGTTTTGGTTCTAAATGTTCCTGCATTACATTTATGATACAGCAAAGCTCATATCAGCTGGTTTGGTTGGAGCCATTAAACTTCTAAGCAAACTGTATGCTTTTCCATATATTACATAGTAACTCTGGCACTCAGTTTTTATTTGCTATTTCATTTGCTTTAAAATACCGCTCAATTTGTTCAGTACACATCAGCCAGTTATCTATTGTGCAATCAAATGCATCTATGTTTTCGATATTGCCAGCCATTTTTGCATTTTTTAAATTTATTATTACTATCACCTGGTACTCACTGTTTATGAGCCCATGAATTTTGTCTGTTTTCTGTCTTTTTTAACTCAAGCATCTCTTTCCCTTCCCAAAGAAACATGTGGTGGACTTTACTAAAAACTCCACCATTTCACTCTCTCTCCTTGCAAAGAAAAGATGTGCTGCTCTTCAACAGGAAGGTGTCATCTTGGGTTTATTTTAAAATTTCCTTGTTGCCACTGCTCTGTTTTCTAACTCCTAATCAAAAGAAAAACATAGGAGATGGGAAAACACGTCTACATTTTTACTGTAGTGAGGCGCTCTCATATGATTAGGTGGCATAATGACATATACCATTCACATATACCCCATTTCTATGTGACTTCATTTTACATATAAGCCATAATGAATTATGTTAACAACAAAGAATGCTTAATCAAATAATTCATTTACAATGTTACTCAAATATTACAGAAATATTAGATACACAGCACCTACGGCTAAGTATTAAATAATTTATCTCCCAGTGTACTACAACCCTCACTTTTATTAATTCACAAGATTTTCCGCATCACCTGCAAGGCCAACATTTGTTGTTCATCCCTAAGTATCTTTAAGAAGGTAGAGTGGAGTTGTCATTATGAACCATGATAGTTCACGTGCTAAAGGCACTCCAGAACAATTTGATAATACTGAGCATCTCCCAAGACTCGTTAAAAGTACACTACTTTGCACTGGGTCAGGTACTATGTATAGAGCAGTAGGAGTGTTTCCTAAAAGTATATTAATGGGTTCTTGATATTTATTAATGATTTTAGATGAAGGAACCAAATGTAATATATCTAAGTTTGTGGGCAATAATAAACAGGGTGGGATAATGAATTGTAAGAATGATGGCAGGAATTGTAAGAATGTGGCTGCCATACTGTGGTAGAGATCTTGTTTCAACCCTGACCTCTGCTGTCTGTGTGAAGTTGTACATTCATGACTGAACTTCCCCAGATTCTTTGCTCTCCCATCTCCACCCCATCCCCACATCCCAAGGAGTGATGGTTGGTAATTAATTGGTTATCATAAACTACCATGGGAATATGTGTGTGGTTGAGGAATTCTAGGAAAGATAAGCACACGTGAGAGAGAATAAGTGGGGGGATTGGATGTATTGGGTTTCTCCCAGAGCTAGCAAAGCCTCAGTGAACTTAATAGCCTCTTATATTGTATGAGAAAGCAAGAAAACAGATTGAACAAGATGGCAGAAACAAGGCAGGTGCAGTCAAGTTATCCATTTTAGTAGGAAAAACATTTAATTAAATAGTTTTAGATTGGAATATGTTATGTATAAAGTGTTAATAATGTTAACTATTCAAATTATGACAGCCAACACACTATTAGTTAAGTGTTAACAAATAGCGTTGGTGTTCATAGGAAGAGAATTTGAGTGCAGATATAAGGGTTTCTTGCTGCAATTATAGATGGCCTTGGTGTGACCGTGCCTAGTGTATTGTGTACAGTTTTGGTCTCCTTATTTAGGAAATGATACACTTGCCATGAAGTACAGTGAACATTCATGAGACTGACTCCTAGGTTGGTGGGATTGCTGTACAAAGATGGATAAAGTCAACTCGGTTTGTATTTACCAGAACCTGAGAGGGGAGCTAACTCAAACTTAAATCTGATGGGGTATAACAAATGAGATGTGGAAAGGATGTTTTCTTTGCCTGAGTTGTATAGAATAAAGGGTCAAAGTTCTCAGGTTACAAAGCAAAGAGATTTAAAGCTGAGATGAGGTCAATTTTCTTCATTGAGGAGGTGGTGTACATGTGCAATTTCCTGCCACAGGGGCCAGTTCAATTAATATTTTTACTTCAAAGGACAGATAAATTTCTAGATGTACAAAGGAATGGAGGGAGAGTTCAGGAGATGGAAAGATCAGCACTACACAGATTTGTAAATACTTATCTCCCAGATCATTAGTTGATGCCTCTGGATTACGGATCCAATCGCATAACCACGTATCTACAGTAGATTATCATGAGTTCCTCTGAACACTTTGTGGACAGGCTCAATTTACAGAGCCCATGCAGTAACTTGTGCACTGGATTTTATGGGAGTGGGCAGATGAAGTGTTTGTAAGTGTTTATTGGGTTCAGTTATCAATGGCCAGAGCTATAGAAAGCTCTTTTTCTCTCATCACCAGAGGAAGTTGGATTTCTTTCTCGCTTACAGTTTTTTTTTTCTAGAAGAATTCCAAAGCCTTTCTAAATTTGAATTTGTGTAGGTTTCATTTGGCAAGCAGCAGGTTTGACCTGGCTTGAATACAAATGCTGAAAACTGGTGGCTTTTCTGGAATCTACAGAAACACTGAAAACAAGCTTATACTCCAATCCAAGAATAACAATTCCTTACAAAATCTACTTGTCAGGATCCAGCTGAGCTTGGGAACTATTAAACTTGCCACAGACTCTCACAGAAACAAAGTAAATGGCACAATACTCCCTAATGACTGACATGTCTGTTTCTGCTTTGTATCAGCTCTTATATAAGACCAAAAATAAATCTCTCTTAATTCATTGGCTGATTGCTCGCCATTCAAGCTCCCCAGAGGAGGAGTGTTTGGCTTTCTTTCACCATGTTAAATAAATGTCCCCTGTTCTAACCCTGCCTGATTTAATTGCTCTGGAAATAAGCATCTTCTCAAAGCTGCTTGGAAGGTAAAGACAGATCTCCAACAAATCAGAGCCTGTATTGCATGGCAGGTCTGATTCAACCAAAAAAATTGTGATGTTTTAAATATAGATACAATGCTGCCTATTAATTTTAAAGGCAAATCAGTTTTGCTGATGGGTCATTTAGTTAATTTGCTGGCAGTTAATCTGTTGAAACACTATTTTATTCATTTATCAGTCTAGGGAATGTGAATTCAAATCCCGCTGTGTCAGTTTGAAAGCAGTTTTAGAGATATTATTGTTAATATGTGACTGGCTTCCCCATATCCTTAAGGGATGAAAGCTGCTGCTTTCAACCAGTCTGGCACGCACATGAATCCACTCTTACACAACTGCTGTCGATCTGTAACTTCCCTCGGAAGTGACCCATTAAGTAAACTATGACAAAGGTTATCAAGCAGTTGCCCCACAAATGGCAGGAGTTCAAGAATAAGGCCCAACAGCAATGTTTAGCACAAAGGGGACCGAACAAAAGTTGCACCAACATCCTGAAACTTAATAAGACAAAAATTTGGAACAAATCACAGAGTAGTCATGGTTCAATCAAGAATCCATATTAAACTAACTGGAAGCTTTGGTTATGTTTAAATTGAGTTATAGAGAGGAATAACATAGAAACAGATATTTTACTTATTGAGTCTGCACTGACTACCTTTAAGCTGAAAGGCTTGAAATTCTGTTACACAGGTTTTCACACGTAAAGTGCATTAAGATGAGTGTATAGATCCCAAAGGGACCTCACATAAATTAGTGCAGTTAGAAAGTTCAAAGTAAATTTATTATCGATGTACAGATACGTCACCATATATTGTACAAAGCTGAGATTCATTTTCTTGTGGGCATACACAATAAATCCAAGAAACACAAGAGAATCAACGAAAGACCATACCCTACAGAATGGACAAACAGTCAACGTACAAAAGACAACAAACTGTGCAAGTGCAAAAGAGAGAAAAATAATAATAACTAAATAAATATCAGGGATGTGAGATGAACAGTCCTTGAAAGTAGGTTGCAGAAACAGTTCAGTGGTGGAGTAAGTGAAGTTGAGTGAAGTTATCCCCTCTGGTTCAAGAGCCTGATTTTTGAGGAGAAGTAACTGTTGCTGAATCTGGTAGTGTGGGTCTTGAGACTTCTAATGGCAGCCGTGAGAAGAGGACAGAGCCTGGATGATGAGGGTCCTTGATGATGTATGCCGCCTTCCTGAAACAACTCTCCATGTAGATGTGCTCAGTACTGGGAGGGCTTCACCTGGGCCATATCTGCTCCTTTTTGTTTTCCATTCAAAGGCATTAATGTTTCTATACCAGGCCAAATGCAACCGGTCAATATGCTCTCCACCACACATCAATAGATATTTGTCAACATTTTAGATGTCATGCCGAATCTTTGTGAACTAGGGAACTAGAGGCACTGCCATGCTTTCTTCACAATGGTTCTGACATGCTAGGCCCAGGTTAATCCTCTGAAATTATACCACGGAGAAATTTAAAGTTGCTGACCATCTCCACTTCAGGTCCTCTGATGAGAACTGGCTCATGGACTTCCAGTTTCCTCCTCCTGAAGTCAATAATCAGCTCCTTGGTCTTGCTGACATCGAGTGGGAGGTTTGTTGTGATACCACTCAGCCAGACTTTCAATGTCCCTCCTATATGTTGATCTGTCCCCTCCTTTGATTCATCCAGTGACAGTGTTATCAGTAAACTTAAATATGATGTTGGAGCTGTGCTCAGCCGCACAGGCATGAGAGTGAAGTGAGTAGAGCAAGGGATGAAGCACATAGCCTTGTGGGGCACCTGCACTGATGGTGATGGAGGAGATGTTGTTGCCAATCTGAACTGACTGGGATCTGCAAGTGAGGAAATTGAGGATTCAATTGCACAAGGAGTTTTGAGGCCAAGGTCTTGAAGCTTATTGTTTAGTTTTGAGGGGTTGATAGTATTGAATGCCAAGCAGTAGTCAGTAAACAGCATCCTCATATCTACATCTTTGCTGTACAGATGCTCCAGGATTGAGTGAAGAGTCGACGAGTGGCATCTGCTGTGGACCTGTTGTGATGGTAGGCAAATTGGAGCAGGTCCAAGTTGCTTCTCAATCATGAGTTGATATGTTTTCATCACCAACATCATTACAGTGGATGTAAGTGATACTGGATGATATTGAGGCAAGTTCTTCTTGGGCATAATTGAAGTGTGCTTGAAAGTGGTAGGTACCTCAGACTGCCAAAGCAAGAGGTTGATCAGCACAGGTCTTTAGTACTCTGCTAAGTACCCCATGTGGGCCAGACGCTTTCCCTGGGTTACCCTCCCGAAGGATGCTCTCATGTGAGCCTCAAGAACTGAGATCACAGATTCATCGGTGTTGTGGGAACTTATGGAAGTTCCTCCTTGTATTGACGGTCAAAGTGAGCACAGAAGGCAATGAGCTCATCTGGGTGCAAAGCCCTGTTATCACATACATCACTTGGTTTCACTTTTTAAGAGGAGACAGCATTCAACCCCTGCCACAGCTGTTAAACATCCTTCAGTGATTCAGGTTTGATCCGGGATTGCCATATCACATGCGAGGTGGCTTTCTGGGGATCATACCTGGACCTCTTGTATGTTACTCGGTCGCCAGGCCTGAAAGCCTCTGATCTGACCCTCAGCAGATTGTGGATCCCATGGTTCATCCAGGGCTTCTGGTTGGGGAACGCTGAATATATTTGTGGGGACACACTTGTTTATGACTGTCTTTATAAAGTGCTTGACCATCCTCTGATGAGTCCTTGAGTGCAGCCCAGTCCACTGAGTCAAAGCAATCCCATTGTAGCTCCTCTGCCTCCTGCAACCACCTCTTCAATGTCCTTACCTCTGGAGCCTTGCTCTTTAGCATCTGCCTGTATGCAAGTAGGAGATGGACAGCCAAGTGATCAGATTTCCTGGAATGGTAGGCATTCCTAATCGTAATATAGCGATGGTCAGGTGTGTTGCGACCCCCGGTGCTGCAAGTTATATGCTAAAGATAATTGGGCAGAGGTTTCTCCAAACAAACCTGATTGAAGTGCTTTGGTGTGGGTTGTTTCTTGTTTGATGATGGCAGAATTCAATATCTTGAGAGCCTGATTTACGGAAACACAACACTGGCACTTCACGTGGCAGGCAGAAACAGCAACACGTACAATTGCTTCAAGGGGAGTTTGTGTCTAGAAACCTGCACATTATCTATTCAAAGCCCACAATGATAAATTAAGTAAATCTGTTCACAGTGTCTGCTAGATGAAGTGTCTCATTTTGTGTAAATCACTCCTAGTGTAGGTGAGTAACAAGAGAATGAGGGTGGAGTTTGTGGGCATGTGAGGGAGAATCGGCTACAGGGAAATATGAATAACATGGGGACATAAGAGATGCCGGACTATGGAGCTGCAAACAACGTCCTGGAGGAGCTCAGCAAATCAAGCAGGATCTGGGTGCAGAAAGGAATTGTCCACAAGATGGGAATGTTCTAATGGCTATCATAGACTTGCTAAGCTGAATGGCTTCCTCATAGGTTGTAAGAAGGATGAAAGAGGGTTTGACAGCCCTATCCAGTCTGGTAGACCATTAATACCTTCAGTTACCAGCAGCAAGTGCAGGTGGTTTTTTCTTCTTGCTGCAGGCTAATGACTCTGTGGTATTTATATCAATCTAAGAGAACATTTCCACGTGTAGTGACAAAGAATTTAGAATACAACAATATTAGCGAGTTTCCCAGAAATTGTTGATAATTTCCAAGAAGCTAGAGAGCAGTGAGAATGTGAAATCTGCTAACACGGGCAGAGATTGAAATGGTTAATTTTGGTGACTGTAAAGCCATTTCATGCCATTAAATAAGAATGTGCACTATCATCGAAATCCCGTTTATCACTACTGTTTCATGATGCGAAATTTGCTCTTTTAAAGTGAAGATACATAAATTATTATAAATTACAAATAAATGACTTCCTCCTAGACTTTAGTTTCTGTGGTAGCTTTAGTGGAAAATGAATTTGCAAAACAACCCAGCAATTTCATGCCAATGCTGTTTTTAAAGGACTAACAGCAAAAATCTGCCAGAAGTTTGAGTTTTCCTTGCCATAGGTAGCACATTAATAAATTCCCTTTCCATAAATTCTAGGCAATGGTTTTTGAGCAATAAGTTTCTTTTACTGATTACCACTGCAAGACAACACTCATTCCTTCTCTCCTCTCTTTTCATGTAAAATCATGTTTACTCCCACCAATTTCATTACAACAGCTCTGTTGGAATCAATTCTCTGCTCTCTAATCTTTCTAACTTACTTTTTTTCCCCTTTTCAACAATTCAATTCCCCTTGTCCCATTTACTCTAATCAGCATAACTCTTGTGCCCTTCATCTCAAACTTTCCACCCCAATTCCACTGTTCCCATTTAAATTTGCCCATAACTTCCAAAATCTTAATCATCAATAAGGCTTTGCCTCAACATTTTCTCTTTTTCTATTATTATATACAACTTTTTACCTTTCCAAAACCAACCAATATTGCCTTTGCCAGCTGTACGAAATGTATTTTTACATTATTTTCTCAAACCCACTCTTTGAATTGCAATTTAATTAGCTTGGCATGACACCATTGTTATACTGTCTGTGGTGGATGTTCTTTTTTCAATAAATTTGTCTTGCCACATTCTCTGTGTTATTGGTAAACCATATTATAGATTGTTTCTGAGTTACTCACAAACCTGTGCTATAGTCAGTCTCCAGCCTGGTTATATCTGACTGAAAATGCTTGTTACTCATAATTGTTCTATTACCAGTAGATCATGATGCATCTCTACAGCATGTACAATTGACAATGCATTGCTTTGAAATCTTCCATTCTATTTCTTTCTTCTAATCTCGATACCACTCTTCTGTCACCTGCATTCTTAAATTCCCGAAGTTCCTCCTTGAGCAATTTACATAATTGTACCTAAATTTACCAGTAGTAACTGCGCATTGAAATTCCTCATTAAACAGTGTAGAACTTCAGGATATCCTCAGACCATTGCCAGGTGCAATAAAAATGCAAAACCTTTATTTCTACTAATTATATTTCAAGTGGGGTGCAAAGGTATGATTATTATATTACTGTTTATGAGAATGCGTTGTGCTGTGCATAAAATATCCAGTTTAATTGCTGTAGATTAAATATTTGAATGTCTTAAGGGTGGGGGCCTTTGAATGATTTGAGATTGGGATTAGCTCTGATTCTATTGGTACTTGGCATTCTACAGTGTAATTAATATCTTTTTCAGGTAAATATCTGGACTGGAAATGCACAAAGGGGCAAGGCTGCAATCACAAAACATCATAAATTAATACGTTAGGGCACATTTGAAAAATACATAATGCAATTGTTTACCTTTTGCTGTTCTAGCCAATTTACAAAGACTGAAGTCTATTTCACTTCGGTAATATTAAAGCGTCAAGATTTTAAAAAATCACAAACAACACACAAAGAATCCGGAACTAACTATAAAATCTTATAGGACTCCTCCGGAATACGAATTTTCCCTGGTCCGACAATGATTCAGGTCCCCGATAGAATCTTCGACTATCTGATTGGCCAGAGGGCGTAGATGAGTCCGTCTAGCTGATTACCGATTGGCTGAATGTGCTGTCAGTTATGACAGTAGGCAGGACTGACGCTGCGCAAGTGGAGTCGGTGAGTGAACCTGTTTGTGGCTGTCAGACTGGCGGACGAGTGAGTATCATAGGAGCTTATTGTCCATGGTTGGTGACTCCTGCCTGGAGGATGATGTTCACACCATCACTGGACAGGAGGCTGTGCCCCCCACCCCAAAAGCAACCGGGAGAATTAAATCGTTCCCATCCCTTCCCCCTTAAACTCGGTTATTGCGGGATTCCGCTGTGGGCCACATGTTCCTTATGCTTAATTCACCTTTCGAAAGACCACACGCACTCTGCCCATCTGTAGCCTGACCTACTTACGTGCAGCAGGTGTACAACCACCATTAACAAATATTACCTTTCCGCAATTTTGTCTGTCTTGAACGCCATGCAGCCGCAAATCTTAGAACATAGATCTCTAATTTAGATAGCATTCCTGAATGAATAAGCTTTGTAATAGTATCTACTTTTTGATTCAAAGTATATTACTGTTGCTCATAAACCAGTAATGAACATAATAGCATCATCGTGGCGAGAAACCGAGTTGGTATTTCATTACAAACAGTGGAAAATCTGCAGATGCTGGAAATCGAAGCAACACGCACAAGGTGCTGGAGGAATTCAGCAGGCCAGGTAGCATATATGGAAAAGAGTAAACAATCGGCGTTTAGGGCTGAGACTTCATCAGGACTGTGGCACAATGTGGCGGTGAAGAGACGGTTCCTGGAAGGCTACGTGGCTCTGGTAGCAAGCTTGAGTGAGCACATGGTCGAAAAGGCTGAGGGCAGCAGAGATCACAGAGGGGGAGCAGTGAGAGAGGAATAAGAACATGAAAAGCCATTCTGATACAGAACCACAGATAATGAAATACTAGCAATACATACAAAATGCTGGAGGAAGTCAGCAGACCAGGCAGTAGCTATGGAAAACAGTAAACAGTCGTCCTGATGAAGGGTCTCGGCCCCAAACATTGACTGTTTTCTCTTTTCCATAGATGCTGCCTGGCCTGCTGAGTTCCTCCAGCATTTTGTGTGCATTGATAATAGTTCTATTATCAGAATGGCTTTTCATGTTCTTACTCCTCCTTGCCAATAGTAATCTCCATTTTCCTCCAGGGTTTCCATTCAAGGGAACTAAGTACTCATTAATAAACTGGCATTAAATCCAATTGATTTAAAAAAATATACCTCCAATTTGTAATAACTTTGTGAGCAAATTTGCATAAGTAACAGATGTTACGGAGCCAGTCATTGTTAATAGTGGTGTGCTGGCTATGCAGCTGGCCACTAAGAATCTGAGTATGAAAATAGGAGCAATTGAGGCAATCAATGTGCTACATCAGACATGTATTTAGAGCAGGGAAATTGACTGATTTTTAATGAATTAGCTCTGGAATGAAGATGAAATGGCTGCCATACTGTTCAGTACTGTGCATCAGAGATCCCCGGGGTGTAGAGGAAGGCTGCTTGTTCAGTCTTCAGATTTCTTGCACACTCTCCTTGAGAAGACTATTCTGAAGGTGATGGATAGTTGGTCCTAATGCAGATCTTCCGCTGGAAACATCAATTATCATTTTGCCTCCACAGATGCTGCCTGACCTGTTGAGTTCCTCCAGCAGTTTTTGCGATGGACATTCCTTGATTTATAAAAGTAATTTTCTTGGGGAAAAATGTTTTCAGTGAAGTTTCAGGAGTTAAATAAGCTGGAAGAAATGCATTACGAGCTGCATGCTGTTTGTTACTGTGAGAAATATGCAAATGAAAGATATGTATCCCAAATAATTGGTGGCATTGTAGTGAAAGTTCATAAATTGTATTGGTAATGTTATCACATTTTAGAAGGTTATGTTTTAAAAAGAAACCCCTTAGAATAATTGGTGTTTGGTTGTAGGTCTCAGAGTGAACTATGTCTGGGAATTCAGGCACAATTCTTCTTTGGAGAAGGGGGGCTATTCTGCATCATGATTGGGGTTGAGACGGGGTTTGATCCTACTGGAAATTTAACATCTTTGCTCTAATAAAACATTCTAGGCATTTACAAGCATTTTATTAAATGAATTTTAACAGAGTCATGAAGGAAATATTCTGGAAAAAAATGATCAAAAACTTAGTTTGAGTTTCTTGGGAGTATCTTGGGAGAGGAAAATTGGGTAATGAATTTTGGGAAGGGAATTCTAGCCTTGTAGCAGTGGTTAAAGTTAACGATATGCACTAGACCAGAAATAGAAAAGTTGTAGTGTAGAATTTTGAGATTTCTGGAGCTGGGGGAGTTAAATTAGACAGGAAGAATTGATTGATTCTGGAGGTGGTGGTATGCAATGCAATGAGATTATAAATAAAGATAATTGCCAGTTGTATTTGATTGTCCGAGCAAAGTGTTGGTGTAGATTAGCCTGGTAGAGATGGTGGCTGGCTCCTGATTAGGAATATGGATATCAACCAAAAGCTTGCTGGTGCTGGATATCTGATATAGAAACGAATGCTGGAAATGCTTAGCATGGCAGGTGGCATCTGTGGCAAGAGATGCAGTTAATATATTCTCTTTTTATTATTGACTAGGGGTATAAATTTGACTGTTGAAGGAAGGACCGAAGCCCTTCATCAGGACGCTTTTTTTATGCCACTAATATTTTCAGTCAGTTTCTTCATGGACCAAGTTTGCATTGCTCATAGGGGAGGCTGTCTAGTTATTTTCTTTCAGAGCAGCAGGGAAGAAATTTGGCATTAGAATCAAAGCTGTAACAGCATTTTAGTATAATGCATGATAAGGTAGACACGAAATGGGCAAAAACTACAGACCACTTATGTTTAAGTACTGGTATAAGCTGAATTAATAAGTGAGTATTGTACTTACTACATTTTCATGTTCAGGACATAATGGCTATTTACTCTCTGTTTGCATTTAGACCGTAAAATAAATCAGAGCAGCAGAACTAGGCCATTTGGCTCAGAAAGTCTGCTCCACCATTTAAACATGGCTGATTTATTTTTGCTCTCAACCCCATTCTCCCACCTCTCTATAACCTCTGATGCCTTGACTAATCAAGAACCTATCAACCTCTGCTTTAAATATACCCAATGATTTGGCCTCCACAGCCGTCTATGGCAATGAATACCTTCTCCTCAGTAATTGCAGTTACACTCACTTCTGCCCCCTGGCATTTTGTTTCAATTTCAATTAACTTTGCAAATGTAATTAAGAAAGCCTGCTGGAGTAATGCCATGAGTAAGCAAGGGACTTGCAATGTTTTGATAGTATGGGTGACTCTAGTTTTAAATCTATGGCATCTTAATTGCAAATAAATTTTAGTGCATCCATTATAGCAGCAGGTGATTGCTTGTTCTTGAGCACATTTCTGTGAGGGAGATGAGATTTTTGTTAAAGTATTGGTGAATAGTCACCAAGAGAATCTCTTATGCTTTGACTAATGGTAGATGTATACTTGAATTTGATGTGTGAAGTAAGAATGAAGCTTTGATTAGGTGAGAAGAGTAAGAACAAAAACTGCTGGAAACACACAGGTGATTAGGCAGCATATGTGGAAAGAGTTAAAACCTTTGGTAAAAACTTTTTCTTTCTCGTCGTGTTGCCAGATCTGCTAGTTGTTTCCAGCATTTTCTATTTTTAATACAGATTTTCAGCATTGGAAAATGTCTCAAAAGGCTACATCCATTTTTAAGTATCTAAGTACAGTGTGGGTCTGGCAGCATTCCCACCTTAGTGAATCAGTAGTTTATGGATCTGAGTTGATTGCACCATTTGAACATATAATCCAGCTGACATTTCAGTGGAGAACTATGTGAACAGTGCACTGTTGACATCTTTTGGATAATATATGAATACAAAACTTTCTAGATTCCTCAATATTCTCCAATAAC
The DNA here is from genome assembly GCF_048418815.1 of Hemitrygon akajei. Lineage (NCBI taxonomy): Eukaryota > Metazoa > Chordata > Chondrichthyes > Myliobatiformes > Dasyatidae > Hemitrygon > Hemitrygon akajei. Next base: position 36,838,614 of record NC_133134.1, on the reverse strand, counting down.
CAAAATACAAAGAAAATAGTGCAGTGTTTACTTGAAAGGCTATGAGGCCTTGCGGTGTCCAGAGATGTTGTCTCTGATTGCAGTAGAAAAGTACTTCATTGGCTGTTAATTTTTTTTATCATGCGGTTGTGGAAATGTAAATGAAATTTTCGAATGCCATTTTAGTCAGGAGTTATATGTTACTTATTCACTTCAGAGTAAGTGAAGAGTCTGTTCTTTATTTTATTAAGAGTGTCCAGAGGTGCTGTAGAAGGTGCAGAACTTTTACATCAATGATACCAGAACTGAGAACAATCAAAAGGAAAGACTGAAGCTTTTTTTCCTTGGTCTAGTAACAAAAATTCAGATTCAGATTCAGTTTATTGTCATTTAGAAACCACAAATGCAATGCAGTTAAAAAATGAGACAACGTTCCTCCAGAATGATATCACAAAAGCATATGACAAAACAGACTACACCAGAAAATCCACATAACGTTTGGCAATCCCCAATCCAGAGTCCGGAGAGGCTGCTGCGTATTAATATCGCGCAACCGTCTTAGCGCATTCCCCGGAAAGGAGCTCCAAATCCACCAGACAAACAAGACCAAAAACTAAAGCTACAAGACCTGCACAAAACCACATAGTTACAACATATAGTTACAACAGTGCAAACAATAGCATAATTGATAAAAAACAGACCATTGGCACAGTAAAAATAGTCCAAAGATATTAAAGGACTATAAGTTCAAAGGAAATCACCACACAGTTTCCACAAGTCCCCAGAGTCCCGACAGACTCGCCATCCCACGCCGGCGGCAGAAGGGAATACCCCCGCTATGGACTTCCACGGCGCCGCCTGACTCAGCCTCGCAGATGCAGCACACAATGAAAGCTCCGTCGAATCCAGCCTCGCAGATGCAGCACACACTGAAAGCGACCTGACTGCAGCGGACTCTGAGTCCGTTGAACCTCCGAGCCGACGACCATCCCCTCTGGCACAGCTTCTCCGAGCACCATCCTCTGCCGAGCGTATTAAGACGGCCCCGCCAATGGCCATTGGCAACGCGACCCCGAGGACTAGGGGCCTGTTCTTCCCAGCGGAGTCTCGGACCTCTCAGCAGCAGCAGCAACGAAGAAGGTCTTCCTGGAGATTTCCTGATTTTTCTCTGTGCTCCCACGTCCGTTTTCAATCGATTATGATTGCGCACGGCACCCCACTTGACAAATAACAGATAATCAGCTCCGGAGTGGTGCCGCCATCTTGGAAATATCGATAAAAAGACTGAATTGTGGCCTAATGGATAATGTAATTGTTTGATAACTAAGAAAATATTTCTGCTTGTAGAAATATCTACCTAGTTATTAGACAATTTTATTATGCAGAACTGAAGGCATATGGTGTTCTGAATTCCTTATAGTCTCTTTCATGAGTCTCTGTTATCCACATGGTTGTTGGAATGCCAGACTTGCTATGATGAACTGTTGAACCAAATTTTATAAATACATCAAGGGTAAAATAAATAAAAATATAAAAGTTAGCTGATCGAAATTGATTAAGAATGTGATGGAAGATTTGTGTGGACTATAAATTCTGAAAGAACCCAGTGGCCTGTTCCTTGCTGGAAATTCTTCTCTTTGAAGTGTGAATGGCAGTTTTATAATTTGCCTTAAACTCTCAAATTCTTTATCTTTTCTATTTCTTTTGAGCAATAATATTAGACGTCTATGAGTAGAGGTGAAAATGTCGATGTTAAACAAGTCAGTGGAATCTGACAAATAACATGCTGTCTTCGTTCTCTCTTATGCCCTTGAAGAATGGTGGAATGGTTGTGAGTCTGATAGGACAGTGTTTCTGTGTTTACTGATCTCTCACTTCAGCAACCTGAATACTATTAATGTCCACAAAGAAGGTTAGAGGAATGACAAATGGCAACCAGGATTCTACACAGAACTGTATCTTCATGCTGCAGATGCCAGCCATTCAAATCTCATCATCCAGTAAAATAGAAGGGCTAGAAAAGGACCACAAAAGCTGCTGCCTTCCTGTGAACACCTTAATGATTCACTAACATAGCCAAGAGAAAGGAACCAGTTATTCCCAGCTGTCATGGCCTAGAGGTGTGGTTTCTTCCTATACTGTACACTTAACTGACATCTTGTGGCCTCAGGGCAGCCAGAAATCAACAATAAACAACACCCTGTGTCATTTGCATCACAAAAGCAAATATTAAAAATAACCATGCGTGTTTTCAGCTGCAGTAAACACGAGTTCTTGTGGGATTATTCATCCATGCTCTTGTGTAGGTAAATGGCTAAATTTTGGACCACTTTCAGCTACAGACCTTCGGAAGGTCTGTGTGGCTGACTGTTACTAATGATCATAGCAATGATGGTGTTATGTGGGAGTTATTCAGTGCTTCATATTCCTGAGATATTACAGCATATTGGAAGGCTTGGGCTTCCCCCTGCTGGCCCAGCTGATAAAGACAGGATGTAACCTAGCCTTTTAGACAAAACAATCCAAGGTTCAATTCCTGACTCTAAAGTCAGGGGAACTCAAAAGCATTCCTGTTCCCAATTACTATCCTGAACCACTGTGGGAAATTGTTTTATGTGACTGTATTCGTAAGTTCTATTTATTTCTTTCCCCAAGGGAAAAGGATAAAGTGGTGGAAGGTTTGATTATATTACAGAAAATAAGGCGGCTCACCTTAAATGGTGGATAAGTATTATGAGCTCCCAAAATCCAACACAGATAGTGAGGTGAAGTTGGGATGTTCTGCTCCATCAGATATCAGTATTTCATTGGATGTTCTTTCAGAACTCTTGAGCTTGAGTTCTGATCTCCACTGGTGGGGATTGATGGGACAAGGGTTTGATATCTGCACCTTCCTACTGAGACGGGATTGCTTCCACAAACAGAAGAGAATCTGCAGATGTTAGAAATCCAGAGCAACAAACACAGTATGCTGGAGGAACTCAGCAGGTCAGGCAGCATAAATTGAGTGGAATGAGCAGTTGATGTTTTGGGCCGAGGCCCTTCAACAGGACTGTAAAGGAACAGGGAAAGCCAGAATAACTAGGTGGGGAGAGTGGAAGGAGTACAAGCTGCCAAGTGACAGATGAAGCTAGAGGAAGTTAGGTGGGTGCGGAAGAGAAATGAAGTGACAGGTGGAAGAGATAAGGGCTGAGGAAGAAGGAGTATGATAGGAGAGGAGAGTGTGCTTAAGGTTTGTATCCTTGAATGTGTGAGGATGGGGTTTGTTTTCTTTCTAAAACCTCCTTCGGTCAAGTAGCTTGTCTGCTGAAACAGGTGATTTAGCGCAGCATGACAGTTTATCAAATCCCACAGCTTGGCACCAGAGCACAATTTGATTTTAACTGTTCCCTAAAGGAGGGGTCAAATGTATCTTGAATTGTCATAGATGGAGAACTGCAGGCAGGTGAGGTATTAAGGGAGACCTCACACAATGCATAGCAATCCTGTGAGCTGACAGTTTCAGCAGAGGAGAAGAGGAGAATGAATTAATAACTTGCCTGTAGTCAGGATAAGAATACAGAGCTTCAGAGAACGATTCAGCGACAGAGATCAACAAGAATGAAGGGATAATTAAGGGATATTAAGAGGAATAGACAGAGTGGACAGCCAGCGCCTCTTCCCCAGGGCACCACTGCTCAGTACAAGAGGACATGGCTTTAAGGTAAGGGGAGGGAAGTTCAAGGGGGATATTAGAGGAAGGTTTTTCACTCAGAGTGGTTGGTGCGTGGAATGCACTGCCTGAGTCAGTGGTGGAGGCAGGTACACTAGTGAAATTTAAGAGACTACTAGACAGGTATATGGAGGAATTTAAGGTGGGGGGTTATATGGGAGGCAGGGTTTGAGGGTCGGCACAACATTGTGGGCCAAAGGGCCTGTAATGTGCTGTACTATTCTATATTCTGTGTTCTATAATTGAGCCCCATTGACCCTCATGATTGTAATTCTCTGATCAACAAAATTTAGGTACTGCTTGATATTCCTAGGGGACCCAACCAACTGATTAGTGGAGATCTTACAAGCAATTTGAACATGCTCTTGCTGGACAAGAAAAAAAGACCATTGATGCATATCTCAAAAGTAATCAGAATTCAGCTGAAACTTTTTGAGAGGTGATTGGTGGGAACATGGAACAGCACTAAGGTGTACCAAGACAAGTATGTGAGGATGAACAGAATAAAATTTCATGGTTTTATAATGTGAAATCTAGTAAGGGACATTGGTGTGAAGCATAAACAGATGAAGGACCAGCTGCATCAAATAGTTTATTCCTGTTCTGTGATTTTGAGTGAGGTACCTCCGATGAAGGTTTAGAATGGGACTGACAAGAGCAAGGCTTCTTTTCACATATCTGGGTCTGTTCAATGGCCAAATTAGTACTAACTGCTGCAGGAGGATTCCTGTACAATGGGACTGCTTCCTCTGCTTCATTTTCACCTTTCATCTAAATGTTTTGCAATCCTCTGATCCTGACCTGCTATGTATTCCAGTGATTGCTTATTTAATTTCTGTGGCCACTTCCTCATGTAGTCAGAACAGGAAATCTTGAGGCAAAAGGAAAACAAATTGCAGAGCTGGGAAAGATTCTCAGGCCAGACTGCAGCTGTGTGGATGAATTTAGGTAGATTTGTTGAAGCTGTTACTTATTGGAAAATCTGCTTCATTTAATACTTAGCTGGTATTGTTGTTATTCCTCTCTGTGGCTTGTGGCACATCGGACGTCAACCTTGCCATTTTTTTTTGGCATTTTGTCTTTTTTTTAACGAGGCTGAGTTCCTAGCTCGACGCTCAACCCAGCCGGCCAGTCCTCTTAAGTCCAGTGTTGATGCCACTACACCACCAGCCAGCGGATATAATGGCTACAAAAAGTAGTCAGGTTGAGTGAGTGAGCAAAGGCTGTGAAAAGATACAGAGGAACATTGATCAGTTGGAAAGCTGCGTGAGGAAATAGCAAATGGAACTTAATCTAGAAAATGTGAGGTGTTGCATTTTGGGATGTTGAACAGGATATACAGTGGTATGCAAAAGTTTGGACACCCCTGGTCAAAATTTCTGTTACTGTGAATTGTTAAGTGAATAGAAGATGAACTGATCTTCAAAAGTCATAAAGTTAAAGATGAAACATTCTTTTCAACATTTTAAGCAAGATTAGTGTATTATTTTTGTTTTGTACAATTTTAGAGTGAAAAAAGGAAAGGAGCACCATGCAGAGGTTTGGGCACCCCAAGAGATTTGAGCTCTCAAATAACTTTTACCAAGGTCTTAGACCTTAATTAGCTTGTTAGGGTTATGGCTTGTTCACGGTCATTGTTAGGAAAGGCCAGGTGATGCAAATTTCAAAGCTTTATAAATACCTTGACTCCTCAAACCTTGTCCCAACAATCAGCAGCCATGGGCTCCTCTAAGCAGCTGCCTAGCACTCTGAAAATTAAAATAAATGATGCCCACAAAGAGAAGGCTATAAGAAGATAGCAAAGCGTTTTCAGGTAGCCGTTCCCTCAGTTCGTAATGTCGCTAAGAAATGGCAGTTAACAGGAACGGTGAAGGTCAAGTTGAGGTCTGGAAGACCAAGAAAACGTTCCGAGAGAACTGCTCGTAGGATTGCTAGAAAGGCAAATCAAAGCCCCTGTTTGACTGCAAAAGGACTTCAGGAAGATTTAGCAGACTCTGGAGTGGTGGTGCACTGTTCTACTGTGCAGCAACACCTGTACAAATATGACCTTCATGGAAGAGTCATCAGAAGAAAACCTTTCCTACATCCTCACCACAAAATTCAGCAGCAGAAGTTTGCAAAGGAACTTCTAAACAAGCCTGATACATTTTGGAAACAAGTCCTGTGGACTGATGAAGTTAAAATAGAACTTTTTGGCTGCAATGAACAAAGGTATGTTTAAGAAAAAAGGGTGCAGAATTTCATGAGAAGAACACCTCTCCAACTGTTAAGCACGGGGGTGAATCGATCATGCTTTAGGCTTGTGTTGTAGCCAGTGGCACGGGGAACATTTCACTGGTAAAGGGAAAAATGAATTCAATTAAATACCGGCAATTTCTGGAAGCAAACATCACACTGTCTGTTTTTTAGAAAAAAGCTGAAGGTGAAAAGAGGATAGCTTCTACAACAGGATAATGATCCTAAACGCACCTCAAAATCCACAATGGACTACCTCAAGAGGTGTAAGCTGAAGGTTTTGCCATGGCCCTCACAGTCCCCTGACCTAAACATCATTGTAAATCTGTGGGTAGACCTCATAAGAGCAGTGCATGCAATACGGCCCAAGAATCTCACAGAACTGGAAGCCTTTTGCAACGAAGAATGGACGAAAATCCCCCAAAAAAGAATTGAAAGACTCTTAGCTGGCTACAGAAAGCGTTTACAAGCTTTCCTTTTTTATTATTTTGGAACTGTAAAAGATGGAAATTAAAAAGTAATCTTGCTTAAAATATTAAAGAAATGTGTCATCTTTAACTTTATGCCTCTTGGAAATCGGGTCATCTTTTACTCGCTTAGCTATTCACAGTAACAGAAATTTTGACCCGGGGAGCCCAAACTTTTCTATGCCACTGTAAATGGCAGTGATCTCAGGAGTGTTGATATTCAGGGGGACCTTGGGGTTAAAGTTCACATCTTTCTAAGAATGGTGACAATAGTGGATAGGGTAGTGAAGAAGGCTTTTGGCATGCTTAGATAGATAGATAGATAGATAGATACTTTATTCATCCCCATGGGGAAATTCAACTTTTTTTCCAATGTCCCATACACTTGTTGTAGCAAAACTAATAACATACAATACTTAACTCAGTAAAAAATATGATATGCATCTAAATCACTATCTCAAAAAGCATTAATAATAGCTTTTAAAAAGTTCTTAAGTCCTGGCGGTTGAATTGTAAAGCCTAATGGCATTGGGGAGTATTGACCTCTTCATCCTGTCTGAGGAGCATTGCATAGATAGTAACCTGTCGCTGAAACTGCTTCTCTGTCTCTGGATGGTGCTATGTAGAGGATGTTCAGAGTTTTCCATAATTGACCGTAGCCTACTCAGCGCCCTTCGCTCAGCTACTGATGTTAAACTCTCCAGTACTTTGCCCACGACAGAGCCCGCCTTCCTTACCAGCTTATTAAGACGTGAGGCGTCCCTCTTCTTAATGCTTCCTCCCCAACACGCCACCACAAAGAAGAGGGCGCTCTCCACAACTGACCTATAGAACATCTTGCCTTCATAGGCCAATGCCTTGAGTATAAGAGTTGGAGAATCATGTTGCAGATGTACCAAACACTAGTCTGGCTGCACATGGTGTATTGGGTACAGTTCTGGTAGCAATTCTGCAAGAAACTTGCTGTAGTGTTAGAAAGAGAAGTAGAGATACATCACTATGTTGCCTGGAATGGAGGGCTTTACCTATAAGGAGAGAATAAATAGGCTAGATTTATTCTTGCTGGAATGTAGGAGTCTGTGGGGTTACTACTTAGAGGTTTATAAAATTATGATAGCATATATAGATTATATTCCCTAGCAGAGGGGAATCTAAAATTAGAGGGCAAAGGTTTTAAGTTAGGGGTCGAAATTTAAGGACAATCTGTGGGGCAGGTTTTTCACACAGAGGGTAGTGGTTCTGTGGAATGAGTTGCCAGACAGTCATAGAGACAGACACTTTTACATCTTTTTAATGGCATTCGGACAGATACATGGATAGAAAAGGAGTAAAGAGATGCAGGCCCAATGCAGGTAAATGCAATTAGTGTTGATAGGCATAATGGTGGGTATGGACAATTTGGGTTGAAGAGCCTGTTTCTGTGTTGTACAACTTTGTGATTCCATCTCTGGCAAATTGAGAAAAATGCTAGAAATTATGAAATAGTCCACTTTGTCAGGGGCAATAATAAAAATAGCATATCATGTAAATAACAAGAGATCGCAGAGCTCAGAATTGCTAAGAGATCTGGGTGAACAAATCATGATTTTTGCAAATCTAAGCAGGTACAACAAGTTACTGGACATGCTAAAGGAATGTTGTTGTTTATGGTTGAGCAACTGAATACAAAAAATGGGCAGAGTGGGCCAGCGACCAACACAACTACTGGGAACATCCTGCACACAGTTCACGAAACTACTTCTCCTTCTTCTTTTAAATATACTTCTACTACTAATCATTGTGCAATTGGAGACTGTAATTTACATTTTGATCATGTGTTTTTGGTCCTACTGAGTGATCTGGTACTTTTGCTGTCTCTGAGGGAATTCAGCGTGATTGAGAACAGAGTGTGCGGTCTAATGGCAGATGGCAGAGCCGAACCCGTGATCAGCTCCAGTTCTTGACTATCTCGCCAATTAAAGCGCCAAGCAAGATTGAAGTCAACAAAGACGAGAGTAGAAGACAAGCAGGTATTCAGCACCATCTGCCTGCTTTTGACTGGCCTCCTGCTTCCTTTTGCATGGAGGAAGGTGCAGGAGTCCTGGGTCTTGGTCCAGGTTTGATCAGTGCGATTTGTGGATTGGATTCAGTTTTAGAGGACTCTGCAGTTCCTGTTACATGTGCTTCTGGTTACTCCTATTTTTTAAGTTGTGGTTTTGTTCAATTTTGATCAGGGTGGACAGGCTCTGTGACCTGCAGTCAGTGAATGACAGAGTGCTAAATTGAACTAAACTGAACATTCCTAGACTTTTCCGAGGACTCTGCTTTTTGATGTTTAATATTGTGTTTTATTTGCTTGTTTTTTTGCCATTTACGTGATTTGTTTTTTTTTAGTGTTGGGTGTTTGATGTTTTCTTCTTTTCTTTGAACGGGTTCCGCTGTTTATTTCATGGCTGTCTGCGGGAAAATGCATCTCAGGTTGTATACTGCATACATACTCTGAAAATAAACATTCTTTGAGTTTTACTTTGGAGAAGTTTGTTTCAGTTATGCCATTACAAGGATTACAGCTGCTATACTGTGCCCATTCATGGTATTCTTACTTAAGGAAGAATGTTTGAAAGGAGTTCAGAGAAATTCATTGGACAAATTCAGCTTCAAGTTCAAGCTTAATTGTCAGTCAACCATACACATGAATACAGCCAAATGAAACTGCGTTCTTCCAGGGCTGTGGTGCAAAACATAGTACCAGTATTCACACATATAGTTACAGTAACAAAAACATAGTCACAAAAAGTGTGTGTGTGTGTGTGTGTGTATATCCCAAGTCCCTGAGTGTCATGGCCTGTAGATTGATGGTACAGCAATTCCTCATCATGCACTAGTGCAGACGCTGACTAATATAATCCAACTGATCTTCCAGCATGGGGCCAGTCCTCAACCCAGTAGACTCTAGTCTCTCCCACACCGGCCTCCGGCGTCACCTTCCCTGGGCGGCTGCAATGAGTACAGGTGACCCTGTGGCATGAGGGAGTGGTCCAGGCAACATCTGAGGCCACAAGGCTCCCCCACTGTTGGTCTTGGCAAAGAACCGGACTTGCAGTATTCTCCATTACCAATGTCCAGCAGGGTCTTATGATCACAAGAATGACTGGGTCTGATGGATTATCTAATGGAACAAGTTTAGCAGGCAAAACTTGTATCTGCTGGAGTTAGAAAAGTGAGATTAGGCTAAGATCCTAAGATGTCTTGATAGTGTGGATCTAGAGATGACGTTTCCTCTGTTGGAAGAATCTAGAACTGAAGGTCACTGTTCAAGAGTAAGAGGTCACCCATTTGATTTTTTTTTCCTCTAAGGATCATTGGTCTTGGGAAAGGATAGTGAAAGCAGAATCTTAAAGGCAGAAGGAGTTAGATACTTGATAAACAAAATGGTGAATTATTATAATGGTAGATAAGAATACAGAGGTGAGGTTATAATTGGATCAATTGTGATCAAGTTAAGAGGCTTGAGGGACCAAGTGACCGACTCTTTCTAATTTGTATGTTTGGACAAAGAATTCAAAATAATTGCATAGAAAGGGGGGAGAAACAGGAGTTCTCTGGGGTCACTCTGGTAGCAGTTTATATTTCACCTCAGGCCAATGTCAATCAGGCTTTAGATGATCTGAGCAATATGATCAACATGCACGAAACAGCACCCCCTAATGCCTTCACCATCGTTTTGGGAGATGTTAACAAGGCCAGTCTGAAGAAATCACTAAGCAATTATCATCAGCAGATCATTTACAATGCCAGAGGAACCAACACATTGGACCATTGCTACACCACCATCAAGAACGCCTACTGTGCTATTTCACGCCCTCACTCTGGGAAGTCTGATCACCTAGCTGTACTTGTACTTCCTGAGTTTCGGCAGAGACTGAAGACTGCAGCACCAGTTGCGAGGACCAAGAAGGTTTGGACAAGGGAAGCACAAGAGCGCCTACAGGACTGCTTTGAATCGGTGGACTGGACTGTATTCAGGGATTCATCTTGAATCTGGATGAGTATGCTGCAGTTGTTACCGACTTCATTAAAACCTGTGTGAATGAGTGTGTGCCTACAAAGACTTGCTGTACCTTCCAAAACCAAAAGCCGTGGATGAGCCAGGAGGTACATTGTCTGCTGAAGGCTAGATCTGTGGTATTCAAGTTTGGCACCTGTATCAGAAAACCAGGTATGATTTGCGGAGGGCTATTTATAGGGTGAAGAGACAATTTCGAACGAGGTTGGAAGCGATATCAGATGCGCGGCAACTCTGGTAGTATCTGCAAGACATTACTTCCTACAAAGCAAAACCCAATAGTATGAATGGCAGCGATGTTTCACTACCAGATGAACTCAACACCTTCTATGCACACTTTGAAAGGGAGAACACAACTACAGCTTTGAAGATCCCGGCTGCACCTGATGACCCTGTGATCTCCATCTCAGAGGCCGATGTTAGACTGTCTTTAAAGAGACTGAACCCTCGCAAGGCAGAAGGACCCAATGGAGTACCTGGTAAGGCTCTAAAAACCTGTACCAACCAAACAGCAGGAGTATTCAAGGACATTTTCAACCTTGCACTGCTACGGACATCTTCAGGGAGCAGTGTCTCAGAAAGGCAGCGTCAATTAAGGACCTCCAGCACCCACGGCATACCCTTTTCTCGCTGTTACCATCCGGTAGGAGGTACTGAAGCCTGAAGGCACACTCAGCGATTCAGGAACAGCTTCTTTCCCTCTGCCATCTGATTCCTAAATAGACATTGAAGCTTTGGACACTATCTCACTTTTTCTAATATACAGTATTTCTGTTTTTGCACTTCTTAAATAACTATTCAATATACGTAATTGATTTACTTGTTTATTTACTAGTATATTTTATTTTATTTAATTTTTTCCCTCTCTGCTGGATTATGTATTGCATTGAACTGCTGCTGCTAATTAACAAATTTCAAGTCACATGCCGGTGATGGTAAACCTGATTCCAATTCTGAGAATCTTGCAATCAGTATCACATGATTGCACTATTTCAGATGTTGCACTGACAAGTTTTGGCAATTAGATTTTTACTTATTACATGTTAATTCTGTAGAATTTACTCTCTTCTTTCCTCCTCTCCCTCGATTAATAAGCGAAATCCTAGTGGCTGAAATTAAAGCCAAGTTTGGATGAGACCAGTTACCCAAACTAAAAATAGAATTCACAGCTGCTGGTAAGTGATGTCATTGTGTCTTTGCATGCCCTCTCTGAGTTTGCACTTCACCGGCTGAGAACTAGTTCAGCTAAGTCTGGACACTGCCCAATGTTCTAGTGCTGTACGTTTGCAGGTGTGATCTTTTGGGTGAGAGATTTATCAAGGTCTTATTTGTTCCCTGAGGTAGTTGGACACACCATGCTATTCAACAAGCAGGGGAATTTGTTTCAGTCCATTAAAGCCACTTTAAACCCTGGGATTTCATGCCTGTCAGGCTATCTAGGCGCAGCACATTTTCCTCTTAACTCTGGTGCAGCTAATTGGTAGGCACTGGAAGTATTATGCTTGGATTTTTAAATGTTATTTTCTCTCCGTAATCCCCAGGAGAATGCTGTACAAAGGGACTCTTGTGCAAATAACATCGTCAAACCTCCTGCCCTTGCTGCTGGGTAGTGCAGGCCTTATCATTTTATACAGGCTACTGCAGCGGATGAAAGAGAGAGCTTGCATTCAGGATGCTGTGGTGGTCATTACAGGAGCAAGTTCTGGCCTTGGTAAAGGTAAGTAAAATCAGAGGAGTTCATAATGCTTTCATTCCTCTTGCCTTCCCTCCTGAGCTTCTTATCTGTTTACCATGTTGCTAATGTTTGCCACCTTTTCCTGAAAATATAATACATAAATTGTCTCTTCCTCAAAGTGTTCACCTCTGATTTGGTGCCTATGCTGGTGTAACGCTGAAGAGGGTCATTTGTTTGTTTTTGCCAGTACTGGTCTTTGAAAGACAGATCACATTAGTCTCATGCTCTTATTCCTATGGTCCTGCAAGCTCTCCCTTTTCAAGTATTTATTGGATTCCTGTTTGTAAGTTATTATTGAATCTACCTCCACTATCTGTTCTAGAGTACAAGAGCTTGCTATATCTTTAAAAAAATGCTCCATTTTATTATCTTTAATCTGTATCCAATTACTGTAAATAGTTCCTTCAATACTTACTCTGTCAATATCCTCTTTTTATAGCTTTCTTACATCCCTACTTCACCTTGAACACCATTGGCTGCCAAAGGCTTAAAGTCTGGAATTCCTTTCGTTAAACATCTGCTCCTCTTCATCTGTTATGTTTTAAAATGCTCCAAAAAAGTTCAAACTTAATTATCATTCATTTATACATGAATAGAGCCAAACGAAACAGTGTTCCTCCAGGGCCAAGGTGCAAAACACATTACCCACAGCACACAGCACACTGCAGATAGCATATAGCACATGTGGTTATGATCGCAGAGAAGCATACAGTCACAAAGAAAGTAATAGAGCCCAGGTCCTTAAGTGACATGGCTTATAGATTAATGGTAAATTGTCCTGGCCTAGCTTGTTCTTCCACTGAGTGCACACCGATGTGAGGGGCCGACTACCAACCCAGCACAGCCTCCAGCTCTCTCCCACACTGCTCTGAAGTCTCCTCCCCGGGCGACTGTAATAGGGGACCCTGTGGCATGAGGGCCAGGTCCTTGCCACAATTGAGGCAGCGTAGCTCCCCTGCTGTCTGTCTCCTCAATGGACCAGTGAACTGGACTTGCAGTGTTCTATATTATTAATGTCCAACAGGGTCTTGCGATCACAATAAAACATCCAAGACAATCACTTGCACTGTGCAATGCTTCAGCGCAACAATAGTATGCAACAAGTCCAGGCAACAATACCAACAACAGTACCCCATACGTTCAGCTCCTTTGCTATTGAGCAACTTGCTGATGGAATTGTCCTGATATGATATTCTTGGTGTTCTTAGTAAAAAAAAAAAAATTTGTAAAGGATGAACTTCTTACCTGAAGCCCCACAACTCAGGCCAGGGTACTAAATAGTGTTTGTGAGAGGTACCTTGGGCACATTTTGCTATAGAAATGTGAATATTGTTGCTGTTGAAGCTAAAACTGATGATTTTTGTCTTCACCAGATTGTGCAAGAGTCTTTCATGCAGCAGGTGCAAAGCTGGTATTATGTGGCCGGGACAGGGAGAAACTGGACGGACTCACAAAGGAGCTGACAGAAATGGCAAAAGGCGAGAAAAAAGTAGGAGAGCTACAGGATACGAGTAATGATGCATGTTAGTTAAAGATCACAAAGCTGAATGCCATAAATTTGAAGTGGTTGTGAATAAATCCAGTAAAGAAACTAAACAGAAATTAATTTATGCAGAGACTGGTAGTTGAGGGGAAGCTAGACCAATACATAAGACATGGGAACAGAATCAGGCCATTTGGCCCATCATGTCTGCTCTGCCATTCAATTACGGCAGATTTATTAGCTTTCTCAACCCCTTTTCACTGTAACCTTTGATGCCCTTACAAAGAAAGGAATGTAAATATATATGAATAGATTAACATAATCTATTCATGAAGGTATGCATGAAGGATAAACACTAGCGTGACATCTAATACTATTTTATAAGATGCCAGAAAAGCACCAATGTTGCTCTGGCTGCTGTCAACTCAAAAATGACTACAGCAGCCAAATAAGATGAAAACTGATTTTAAATTTCAGTGATTTCATAGCTGTAGTCTTCAGGATCAAGTAAAATTTAAAAACTGATGATCAATGTCACTTTCATTGACACTTTGAATCGAGTTACTTACCTCTTGACTCATGGTAAAAGGGACCTACCAATCGCCGTTGTAATCAGATAAAATACACGCGTATATTGAAAATAAATATAATTGCATTGTTTCATCCTCTCATCTTTGCTTGTCCATAGACATACACACCTCATGTGGTGACCTTTGATCTAGCAGATGTGGACTCGGTGAGCAGCAGTGCAGAAAAGATTCTTAATTGTTATGGCCAAGTGGATGTACTGATAAATAACGCAGGCATCAGTTACCGTGGAAACATCCTGGAAACTGCTGTTAGCGTTGATAAAGATGTAATGAACATCAACTATTTTGGACCAGTGGCTTTAACAAAAGGTAATGTTTACTTGCGTATTCTGTAAGACTCCACCAATCTTTATTTTCCAGCTTAACTGCCCAGTCCACAACACTTCACTTTAGAGGGCAATTTTTTTTTGTCCATTTTCTGTCATAGCAGTGTCATTGAACATCTAGAAGGGTACCTGGTGTAAAACCCTTGCATAAAGAAGTGTTTTGTTTCAATAGCCTCTACTCCCTCATTAAGGAGAAGGCTGAACACTGAAATCAGCAGATTCTTCTTGAAATAGTCCTCCAGGTGGACAAGGCATTGATGAGACCTTGTTGTGCTCAGAATGTGGCTTCCAATGCTACAGCCATCAATTTAGACATGAAATATCATAGGTGTTTAAAATCTGAAAGTAAGAGCAAAATGCTGGAAGTATTCAGCTGGCAAGATGGCATCTGTAGAGAGAAGCAGAATTAATATTTTGGGTCTATTATTATCAAAACTGTATAAAATTTGTGATAAAACAAGTGCAGTGAAGCTGGGGAGGGAAAAAATGAACAAAAGAGATCTGTTCTATTAGAATGCAGGAGGGATTAAACGCAGTGGTCATTCTGGTGCAAGACAAAGGGTAGTTGTAACAAATGGAAACAAAAGATACTGTAGGTTCAGAGTATATGATAATAAGAGTAGTAGAATAATGATATGAAACTTTAGAAGCCATTGTTGGGTACGAAAAGCTGTAATGTACTTAAAGATCTTGTTCCTCAAATTTACTTTGAGCTTGATTGAAACAGCAGGAAACTGAGAACAGAGGTCAGAAGGGTCAAAAAGTACTTGGAGTGATTAACAGATGATCAGGAGCTTTGCTTCTGATCTTCCTCCACTAACACTGAACCTTGGTTTTCAACAAGGCTTTTGGTTTCTTCCATTTCATACTCATCGCGGTGAATTTGCCTGTGTATGTTTAAGCCCTTTTTCCACCTGTTTGGTTTGCAATTTTACACCTTGTGCAATGGAATCTTTCTTATCTTCAGAATTGTGGATTTGCCTATTGTCCTTTTGGTTTCTCAAGATCTATGTATTGTAAACTTGAATAGTCTACTATATCTTCATGATGCATGTGAACTATCAACACAAACAAAATATTGTCACTAAACTTGCTGACAAGGGCAGTGTTGTTGTCTCCCAGACATACTCCGCCTTGCAAAGTACCAGATCTGTGGCACTTTCTTTTGGACAATCATACCACTGAACATTTATCTGTCATTTCCCAGACTGCCACTGACTTCACTTCTTAAGATATTCACAGCCTCTAACATCACTCTCCTAAACATGCACAACTTTTGTCGACCTCCTTCCCAGGATCCACAAGCAGAAAAGTCCTGATACACTCACTGTTTCTACCTAGTCATACTTCATGAAAGTTTTTAGTCCTTTATCTCTGCAACATTCCCTCCTTTCCACTTGCATCTTCAACATTTCTTATCCCATCTGCAATCTTAGACTTCATTTTAAATTAAGAATAGATTTGAAGTGGAATTCTTTCCCCTTAAGGATTGCTATAGAAAGAGCATGAACTTGATGGGCAAGATCATCACTTAGGATCATAGTTACAGAAAACTAGAGCACAGAAACAGGCCCTTCAACCCATCTAGTCTGTGCCAACTATTATTCTGCATCGTCCCATCAACCTGCACCTGGACCATAGCCCTGCATACCCCTCCCATGTATGTACCTATCCATACTTCTCTTAAATATTGAAAACGAACCAGCATTCACCATGTCCACTGGCAGTTCCTTTCAAATTCTCACCACCCTCTGAGTGAAGAAATTCCTTCTCACGTTCCCCTTAAATAATTCACCTCGCACCCTTAATCTATGCACTCACTGTCAAGGACTTTTCATCTCATGTTCTTATTTATTGTTTATTTATTATTATTATTATTATTCCTTTCTTTTTGTTTTTGTAGAGTTTGTTTTCTTTTGCACACTGCTTGAATGCCCAAATTGGTGTGGTCTTTCATGGGTTCTGTTATGGTTATTTCTCCATGGATTCATTGAGTATGCCTGCAAGACGATGAATCTCAGGGTTGTATATGGTGACATACATGTACTCAGATAATAAATTTACTTTGAACTTTGAATTCATGACCTCTAGTTCTGGTCTCACCCAACCTCAGTTGAAAAAAGGCTGGTTGCATTTACTCTATCAATACGCTTATAACTTTATATACCTCTATCAAAACTCCCCTCGTTCTCCCCAGCACCAATCGCTTGTGACGTTTTGGTAATTCTACAGATTGGTCTTGAAAAACAGTGCAAGTGAAATGCCTCAATCAGTTGCACCTGCTCGTCTATGTTTGGTACAGGCACTTCAATTTTCACTTGTTAAGTAGCAAGTCTGTAATTCTGTGGAACACTGATGGAACTGCTTCTGGAAGGAGGCATTAAGCAGGGACATCTTTTACTCCCTCATGTTTCTATTTGTGGCCTTCTATGTCCTTTTCAGTTTGCAAGCTAAAATGACTAATGAATAAACTTTAAAATATATTGTTTGATGTCCACTTGGCTTAACATTTCATTGAAAGGTAGCAGTGTAGCACTGCTTCAGCCTGACGTGCTATGTTAGCTGATAGTGCTGCCATCAAATCCATAGCTGGTGGTGTTTTGAAGAAGACCAGGAAAGTTAACCTCTGTCCTGGCCGATAATCATCCCTTAATCAACTTCACAAATTAAGTTAATCCTTATTACTATTGTCAATTATGGGATCTAGCTATGTTCAAATTTTTTGCTGTATTTTCCACAATAGAACAGTGGTTATAATTCTAAATTCCTTAATTGTTTTTAGAATTCTTTTTGGATTTCCAGAGGTTATCAAAGATGCTCTAGAAATGGGTATCTTTTTTTTACATGGCTTCAATGAACAGTGTGCAAGTTGTTACCGTCTATGAAGCTTGCTATAAAATGGAGTGTGGCATCTAATGGGTGAAAATGGGGTTAAACACAACCAAGATAACCTTCAGAGTCTGATAATAATCAAAGTACTCAAAGTAAATTTATTGTCAAAGTCCATATATGCCACCACATATTTGCAACCTTGAGGTTTGTCATTTTGTAAGCATACACAGATATCTAAGAAATACAATAGAATCAATGAAAGACTGTACCCAATAGGACAAACAAACCCAACCCATGTACAAAGGACAGCAAACTATGCAAATACAAAAGAGAAATAAATAAATAAGCAATATATATTAAGAACGTGAGAGTCCTTGATGGTGAGTCCATAGGTTGTGGGAACAGTTCAGTGATGGGACACAGTGAAGTTGTCCTCTCTTGTTCAAGAGCCTGATGGTTGAGGGGGTGATAACTGTTTCTGTAATTGGTGGTGTGGGTCCTGAGGCCAATCCAAACTGATTGGGGTCTGCAAGTGAGGAAATCGAGGATCCAATTGCATAATGAGGTATTGAGGCCAAGGTCTTGAAGCTTACTAACTAGTTTTGAGAGGATGATATTACTGAATGTTGAAGCTGTAGTTGAGACAGAGCATCCTGATGAATGCATTTTTGCTGTCCAGATGTTCCAGGGTTGAGTGAAGAGCCAATGGAAAGGCAGCTGCTGTTTACTTTTGTGCTGGTAGGCAAATTGGAGTGAATCTAAGCCAGTTCTCAGGCAAGAGTTTGTGTTTCATTACCACTAAGTGCTGTTGGAGGATAGTCATTGAGGTACCTCAAAAGCAGATTGGTACTTCAGACTGCTAAAGCAGGAGATTAAAGATATTGGTGAGCACTCCAGCCAGTTAATCAGCTTAGATCTTTAGTACTCAGCCAGGTATCCCATCTGGGCTACCGGTATATGCTTTCCATGGGTTCACCCTCTCCCTCCCTCGGAAGAATGCTCGCATGTTAGCCTCAGAGACTGAAATCAGAGGGTCATCGGGGCCTTTGGGAGTTTGTGAAGGCTCTTCCAAGTTTTGATGGTCAAAGGAAGCATAGAAGACATTGAGCTCATCTGGGAGCAAAGAAATATTGTCACCTACGTTGCTTGGTTTCACTTAGTAAGAGGTAATAGAATTAAACCCTGCCACAGCTGTTGAACATCTTTCAGTGATTCAAGTTTGGTCCAGAATTGCTGCTTTGAACACGAGGTGGCATTGTAGAACTATCTTATTTGGCCCTCAGCAGATTTGGAACTCATAGTTCATCTATGGCTTCTGGTGGTGGAAGACTGAATGATTTTGTGGGGACACACTCATCCATGACTTGTTTTAATAAAGGGTTTTCAAAAAAATTGAAAGGTCAAAAGGATTTCCTGTAATTAGACACTAGTAGGCTCACCACCCTCCAGCATTGTTATGAATGGGATCTGCTAACTCATCACTTAATGGAGACTGGAGCTAGTTCGATTTAAGAATTCATCTCCATGTGGGACAAACTCAGTTGAATGCTAGAGAGCTGCTGAAGTAATTCCCAACTGTTATCTGAACCACATTAAGTTAAGTAGCAATCCAAACTTTGGGACATTCAAAGTGCAAGGTCAGATATTTATTTTTGAAACTCATTCATTGTCAGAATGAGAGAAATGTAGCAGTCAGTCTGCATGCAGGAAACTTCCATAAACAGCAGCATGATTACCTTGAGACAAGATTCAGAATCCTGGATAGTATCCCCTATTACTCTTCTAAAAAGTTGCCACAGATTTTTTTGCATCCCACTGGGAGAGAAGAAGGAGCTTTGGTTAATATTTGATTCGTGAAGGTAATTCTGACATTGTTGTATTCAATATGGGTGCATTAGTAAGTACCACTGGTAGATTCTACTTTCTCTTCCAGCTGACTTTGTAAGAAATGACTTGTTGATCTTTGTAATTGATGTATTAAGATACCTTTGCATAGGATGAACAGTTGCATTGATCTGGCTACTAATGGTGGGTGACTGGGAAATGCCTTGGATACACAGTATACCACTGTTTAGTGAAACACATTAACTCTTGTCACTTAATATTGCAGCCATCCTGCCTTCTATGGTGCAAAGAAAAATGGGACATATCGTGGTAATTAGCAGTGTTCAAGGGAAAATAGCAATTCCATTTCGATCTGCATGTAAGTATTGCAGAGAAATCAGTATTGTACATTTCCATGTGCCCTTCAATCACCAGTACTGGGTGGACAAATGAACTGTGTCTTGCATGATAAATGCACTGGGGCACATTAGGGCCTCAAGAGGTTTCTTGTTAATGAAATTCATTGCATGTGGATTTTAGAAATATTTTGTGCACACATTTGCTGGAAATTGAAGCCTATAATAGCGTAGAGAAGGTGACAGTGAATTATGGACGAATAAAATCCTGTCTTTTTCATTAACAAATGAGAAATAGGCAAGACTACAGAAGAAGAGGAGAATGAGAGTAAAATCACTACAGAAAGTAAAGAGAGAGGAGGAATGATATCAAAAAGGCAAAGGCTTGATAAAAAAATAAAATTTATCTCAAAGTTATTTAAAATAATTAACTTCAGGGAGGAAACAACACTTCTTTATGATGTTTTGAGCAAGGGAATGTGATTAACATTCATTGTGCCACTGTTGCCAAGGAGCCATTAGATTGTGCATAGTTAGGCAGTTGGCAAAGGTCAATAAAAAGAAATTAGCGTTAAAGTGGAGTGGCCATTGTGTGAGTGGGCCAGTTAGAATGGGGTGCTCAGGCTTTGGCACGGAGAGGCAAAGGCTGTAGGGAGATTTCTGTTTTTTTTTTCTTTCTTTCTTACTGCACAATTAGAGCATGGTTGTGGAATGCTCCTCTTGCGGGATGTGGAAAAGCAGGGAGGCCTCCAGTGTCCCTGGCGACTATACCTGCAAGAAGTGCATCCAGCTGCAGCTTCTATCAGACTACATTAAAGGAATTCAATCTGGAACTGGATGAATTCTGGATCATTCAGGAGGCTGAAGGATTGATCGTCAGGGAGGTAGTTACACTCAAAGTGCAGAATACACATAACTGGGTGACGGTCAGCCAAAGCAGAGTAAGCCTGTGGCCATTCCCCTCAACAACGGGTATACTGTTTTGGATACTGCTGTGGAGGAATACATAGCAGAGGAAAGCCACAGCGATCAGGTGTCTGGCTCTGTGGCTCAGAATGGGAGAGGGGAGGAGAAGAGTGCAACAGTGGTAGAGGGTTCCATAGTTAGTGAAGCAGGCACGAGGAGAAAGAGACACCTGGATGGAATATTGCCTCCCAGGTGCCAGGATTGGGGATGTCTCCGATCGGATCCACGGCATTCTTAAAGGGGAGAATGAGCAGCCTGAAGTCATGGTACATATTGCTACCAATGTTATAGGTAAGAAAAGGGAGAGGGTCCTGAAGAGAGGATATAGGGAGTTAGGTAGAAAGCTTAAAAGCAGGACCTCTTAGGTAGTAATCTCTGGATTGCTGCCTGTTCTGGGCACCACGGAAGTTAAGAATATGATGATTTTCCTGATGAATGAGTGACTGACGATTTGGGGCAGGGTTTCAGATTTCTGGATCATATGGATCTGTTCTGGGAAAGGTACAACATGTACACAAAGGACAGGTCGCACCTGAACCCCAGGGGGACCAATATCCTTGTGGGCAGATCTACTAGATGTTTTGGAGTATTTAGACTAATTTGGCAGGGGGATGGGAACCAGAGTGATAGGGCTGAGGATGGGACAGTTGATGTACAAGTAGATGCTTTCTGTATTGAGACTGTGAGGCAGGACAGGCAGATGATAAGGTAAAATTGCAGTGAGTGAGATGTGTTGAAGTGTAACATGGGAACAAAATCGAAAAGTGATGAATATAGGACTGACAGTGTTGTATTTGAATGTACGTAGTACATGGAATAAGACAGATGATCTTATAGCGCTGTTGGCAGGTATAACATTGTGGATATCACTGAGTCATGACTGAAAGAAGATCATAGTTGGGAGCTTAACATCCAGGGATATACATTGTATCAAAAAGACAAGCTGGTAGGCAGAGGAGGTGGGGTGGCTTTGTTGGTATAAAATGAAATCAAATCCTTAGAAAGAAGTGACATAGTATTGGAAGATGCAGAATCCTTGTTCTTGGAGATATCTACCTTAAATACAGTATTAAAAACTATTCACACATTTATACATCCCCA
The DNA here is from genome assembly GCF_048418815.1 of Hemitrygon akajei. Lineage (NCBI taxonomy): Eukaryota > Metazoa > Chordata > Chondrichthyes > Myliobatiformes > Dasyatidae > Hemitrygon > Hemitrygon akajei. The sequence goes on along the minus strand of NC_133134.1, from coordinate 36,816,963 downwards.
CGGCTAAAGAAATGGCCATGCGGATGTATAAATGTGTATGTATTGTATACGATGTGTATACAGTTTGTACACACTTGTATGGCAGGAAAGCACCATAAAGCCAACTCATTATAAAAATATACCAGGGAGAAGACACTGAAATATGCACACTCAGTGCAACAGCGGAATGACAAGGCAATGCATGTATGTCTGTAAATGAGTGTGTGTATGGAGTGTGTTACTGAGTATTCTCTGTCACAGAGGTTGAGACAACTGTGGCTGATAAGGGAAGCCAAAGACGACTAAAAAAAAAGAGAGGGCATATAATATAGCAAAAATTTGTGGGAAGCTATTGGATTGGAAAAATTTTAAAAACCAACAGAACACAACTAAAAAAGCCATGAGGAGAGACAAGATGAAATGTGTAGATAAGGTAACCAATAATATAAAAGCAGATAACAAAAGTTTTTTTCAGATATATAAAGAGTAAAAGAGATGAGAATGGATTTGGACCACTGTAAAATGACACTGGAGAGGTGGTAATGGGGGACAAAGAAATGTTGGATTAAGTATTTTGCGTCGGTCTTCACTGTGGAAGACACAAGCAGTGTGCCAGAGGTTTGAGAGTGAGTGTAGTCACTATTACCAAGGAGAAGGTGTTTGGGAAACTGAAAAGTAGATAAGTCACTTGGACCAGATGGACTACACCTCAGAATTCTGAAAGAGGTAGCTGAAGAGATTGTGGAGGCATTAGTAATGATCTTTCAAGAAGCAATTGATTTTGGAATGGTTCCTGAGGACTGGAAAATTGCAAATGTCACTCTATTCTTTAAGAAAGGAGAGAGGCAGAAGAAAGGAAATGATAGGCCAATTGGCCTGACTTCAGTGGTTGGGAAGATGGAGTCCATTGTTAAAGATAATGCTTCAGAGTACTTGAAGGCACATGATAAACTAAGCCAATGTCCTAAGGGGATTTTGGCCTGTTTAATAACATGCCTCCAAGTATCCAAAATCTAAAGGGAAAATCTTGCCTACCTAATTTGTTGGAATTCTTTGAGATTTAAGCAGCACCGAATCGGAGGCATATGAAGATGTAGCTCACTTAGGTTCGGAGCGGCCAATCAACAATTGGAAGCAATAAGCAAGAGCAAATAAAATAAGGCAGAGACAAGTGGAGTGACCATTGTTGAAGTGGACAGTGCTGGAGAGATTATTTGAGGCTTTAGCTCTTCGAAGCTTGAGTGAGAGAAAGTGAAAAGCCCGTAGGTAGTTTACTTCTTGTTTCCTTCTTTATATTCGCACATATAGAACAGTAGGGATGCCAGATAGGATAGTTGAATGCCTCTCTTGCAGGAAGTGGGAAGGCAGGGAGACCTCCAGTGTCTCTGATGACTTCACCTGCAAGAATTGCATCCAGCTGCAGCTATTAACACTCCATGTTAAGGAGTTGAAGATGAAGCTGGCTGAACTCAGGATCATTCAGGAGGCTGAGCAGGTGTTTGACAGGACATGTATGAAGGTAGTTACTCCCAAGGCGCAGGACACAGGAAACTGGATAACAGTCAGGATGGTGAAAGGGGTTTAAACAGCCAGTGTAGGGTACTGCTGTGGCCATCCCTCTCAGCAGATATAGCACTTTGGATACTGGTGGGAGGGGAATGACCTAGCGGAGGAAAGTCACAGCAGTCAGGTCTCTGGCACTGAGTCTGACTCTGTGATAGGGGATTTGTTAGTAAGGAGGTTCTGTGGACGAGAACAAATTTCCCAGATGGTATGTTGCCTCCCAGGTGCCAGGGTCTGAGACATCTCGGATCAAGTCTGCAGCATTCTAAATTTGTAGGGTGAGCAGCCAGAGGTCATGGTCCATTTAGGTACCATGACATGGGTAGGAAGAGGGACAAGGTTCAGCAAAATGAGTTGAGGGAGTTAGGTGCTAGGTTAAAGGATAGAACTTCCAGGGTTGTAATCTCAGGATTGCTACCTGTATCATGTACTAGTGAGGCCAGAAACAGGAATTTCATACATGGCTAAGGAGTTGGTGTATGAGGGACAGCTTTGGATCATTGGATCAATTCCTCCTGGAATTCCCTATTTCCAGGGAAGGTTGGACCTTGACAGAAGAGACTCTTTGCACTTAAACTTAAGGGTGACCAATAACCTAGCAGGAGGGTTTGCTAGTACTGCATGGGGTGTTTAAACTAGAGTTTCAGACTGATGGATACAGACTGCCAGAACAGTTATGGAGAAGTTGTGGAGACATGTTGTTAACACCTCAGACAAGGTCTGGAATCAGAAGGTTGAGCATGGTGTGATTAATGTGCTGAGCTGCGTAAATTTCAATGCAAGAAGTATTGTAGGAAAGGTAGGCGAGCTCAGGGCATGGATCAACACATGGAATTATGATCATGTAGTCATTAATGAGACCATTGCAGGAGGGGCAGGACTGGAAGTTCTGTGTTCCGGGGTTCCGTTGTTTTAGATGCGACAGAGTGGGAGGGATTAAAGGAGGAGGGGTGGCATTACTAGTCAGGGAATATGTCACAGCAGGATAGCCTGGAGAGCTCATCTAGTGAGCTGTTGGGGTAGAATGGAGGAATAAGAAAGGCATGACCATGTTAACGAGACTGTATTTTAGACCACCCAACAGTACATGGGATTTACAGGAACACATTTGTAGAGAGATCGCAGACTGTTGTAAGAAACATAAAGTTGTCATACACCCATTTTAATTCCACTTCCCATTCCCATATGTCCATCCACAGTGGCAGTGGATGAGAGATCCCCAGAGCTGATAAGATTGGTGATGGTATAGGAGACAGTGGCCTGGTGCTCCTTAGTGGGGTCATGATCAAGGGGTAAATAAGAGGAGGTATCAGAGAGTTGTCGCTGTGCCTCGGCCAGGTAGAGGTCAGTCCGCCAGACTACAACAGCTCCCCTCTTATCAGCGGGTTTTATAGTGAGGTTGGGATTGGTGTGGAGGGAGTGGAGAGCAGAGCGTTCAGGAGTGAGGTTGGAATTGGAGACGGTTGATGTCCCATCAGCAGTTACCAATAAAGAGATCCAGAACAAGCAGAAGACCAGAGCGGGGTGTACATGAAGAGGAGGAGGGTTGAAGACGGGAGAAGGGGTCATCGGTGGGAGTAGGAGAATCCTTACTAAAGAAGTAAGCTCGGAGATGGAGCTGGCGGAAGAAGAGTTCAGTGTCATGCCGTACGCGGAACTCGCTGAGGTGTGGGCGAAGGGGGACAAAGGTGAGGCCCTTACTGAGGACAGAGCGCTCTGCCTCAGAGGGTTGAAGGTCGGAGGGAATAGTAAAGACCCGGCACGGATGAGAGATGGGATCAGAGGGGGGAGGGAGGCTGGTGGTGTCGGTGAAGAGGGGAGGGTTGGGGTGAGAGGAAGATGGAGTCTCTGAGGGCCCAGGAGCTGACGATGGGATCTGAGGGAGAGGGGACTGCAGAGTGGTGGTGGGGGAAGGGGAGACAGGAGTCACAATCGCAGGATGTGAAGACCCAGCCTGGAGTTCAAGGCTGGAGTCGCAGTCGGTGGTTGCGGAGGAAGATAAATCCCCAGGGCCTGACAAAATATTTCCTCGGACCATGTGGGGGGCAAATGCAGAAACTGCAGGGGTCCTAGCAGAAATATTTAAATTATCCTTAGTGACTGGTGAGGTATTGGAGGTTAGCTAATGTTGTTCCACTTTGCTCCAAAAATAAACCAGGAAATTTATAGGCTAGTGGGCCTGATATCAATGGAAAGTCATTGGAAGCTATTCTAAGGACCTTGTCAAATGCTTTGTTAAAGTCCATGTAGACAACATCCCTGCCGTCCTTGACGTCATCAGCTTTCCCAGTAAATACCCTGAAAAACTCTATATGGTTTCTTAGACTTAACCTATTGCGCACAAAGCCATGCTGACTTTAGCATGGTCCCATTGGTCAGGGAGGTTCAGTCGCTTGGCATTCAAGATGAGGTAGTAAATTGGATTAGTAATTGGCTTCATGAGAGAAGCTGGAGAGTGGTAGTAGATAGTTGCCTCTCTGACTGGAGGCCTGTGACAACTGGAGTGCTGCAAGGATTGGTGCTGGGCCTGTGGTTTGTCATCTATAGCAATGATCTGGATGCTAATGTGGTTAACTGGCTCAGCAAATTTGTGAGTGACAGCAAGATTGGGGGTGTAGTGGACAATGAGGAAGACCAGCAGAGCTTCCAGTGGGATCTGGACCAGCTGGAAAAATGGGCTAAAAAATGGCAGGTAGAATTTAATGCAGACAATTAAGTATTAAGTACAGGAGATGAGATGTTGAAGTTAAATAAGACATTGGTGAAGCCTCTGTTGGTCAGGACTGACCATGTAAGTTGTGTCCTAGCTGTCTAGATACACAAGCCTGGCAGTATGATCTGAAGAGCAAGCTACTGCCCATGTAGCAAGCTCTCCTTTTCCATGCATCTGATGAAACAGCAGAGACTGATAGTTTGGTACCCGCAGCATCGCAGGAGTTGCCAGTCAGTATTGAACTCAATGTAGGACTGCCTTAGGGACCCCCAGCTCCGGATTTTTCCCTTGGGATTTATTCACGAAGCCTTCCCCATGAATTGGTATAGCCACAAGGTAGCGGAGGTTTAAGACCAGAGTGTTCCTTCTCTTAGATGAGCTGTCAACCACAGCTAACGAGCCCCATTTGTCCGAAGTGACTGGTTTAAGGTGCTAGTAACCCGCCTTTGCCCCTTCTGTCATTAGAAATGGCTTAGTTGCTAAGCCACATGTGAAGGCCATGAGCTGGACTTGACTATTTCAGGTGCATGCCATTGTGAGCATTTAATATAGTGGGAACTTGTAAAAAGATGTAAATAAGGTTGAAAGAGTACAGAGAAAATTTATAAGGATGTTGCCAGGACTGGAGGAAAGATTGAATAGGTTAGGATTTATTCCCTAGAACTTAAAGACTGGGGAGATTTAATTGAAATAGACAAAACTATGAGGGGTATAGATAGGGTATAGCAGGATTTTTCCACTTAGGGTTAGGTAGGATTACAACTAGGAAGTCATGGGTTAAGTGTGAAAGGTAAAAAGTTTAAGGAGAACATGAGGGAATACTTCACTCAAAGGATTGTGAATGTGGAATGAGCTGCCAACGCAATTGATGCATGTGAGCTGATTTCACCGTTTTAAGAGAAGTTTGGAACTAGACAGTTTAAATGGTTCAGCATGGACAAGATGGGTTGAAAGGCCTGTTTCTGTGCTAGACTTTTCTATGATTCTATGAAATAACGAGCAGGATAGACAAAGGAAAGTCAGTGGATGTTGTATTCATGGAATTTTAAAAGGCTTTTGACCAGGTGCTGCACATGATGCTGCTTAAGAAGTTAAGAGCCCATGGTAGTACAGGAAAGATAATAGCATGGATAGAAGATGATTGCCTGACTGGCAGGAGGCAAAGAGTGGGAATAAAGGGGACCTATTTGGGTTGGCTGCCAGTGACAAGTTGTGTTCTGTAAGTGTCAGTATTGGGACTGCTTCTTTTCACATTATACGTCAATGATTTGCATGATGGAATTGATGGCTTTGTGGCCAAGTTTGTAGATGATATAAATATGCATGGAGCGTTAGGTGGTGTAGAGGAAAACGGGAGCCTGCAGAAGGTACTTAAACAGATTAGGGAAATGGGCAAAGAAGTGGCAGATACAATATAGTGCAGGGAACTGTATGGTCATGCTCTTTGGTAGAAAGAATAAAGGCGTAGACTATTTTGTAATGGGATCATTTTGAGGTAGACTGCAGATAACGGTACCTTGAGCAACACAAAATGCTGGAGTAACTCTGCAGATTCAGCAGAATCTATGGGAAAAACTGGACAGTCAACATTTTCTATGGTCCAGATGAAGAATTTCGATTTGAGATGTTGATTGTTTATTTCTCTCCATAAATACTGCCTGGCCTGCTGAGTGCCTCCAGCATTTTGTCCATTTCCTCACTAACTTTTTGTAAAATGTTGAATTGTTCCAAATTGGTTTCTCATTGCAGATGCGGCATCCAAACATGCCACTCAAGCGTTTTTTGACTGCCTGCGTGCCGAAATGGAGCAATACCAAATTCATGTGTCCGTAATCAGCCCAGGATATATCCACACTAACCTTTCCCTGAATGCAGTCACTGGCAATGGATCCAAATATGGTGGTATGCTTTTAATTATTCTGAACTAGTTTTGGGCTTTCCCATTTATGGACAAATCAGTGCCATTACATATAGCATCATTATTGGTATGAGCATAAAGAAAACCAAGTAAATTAAAATGGGCGATTACTAGTGAGGTTACTGTATATGCTCCTCACTGTTGTGGGATCATTGTATTCAGGCTTCTTTGTAACAGTTTTTATTTTTCAAGATAACAAATGTGCCTGAAACAATTTCAACTAGCACCATGCTTTGAACATAGTGAAAAGTTCGAAAATATCTCTCAGGAGCATTAATTTAATTTTTAAAAATTAAGTTGATCCAAAGGAGGAATCAGATCTATTATCACTGACATCTGTAGTGAAATTTGTTTTGTAATAGCAGTACTGTGTAATACATAAAAATTATTATAAGTTGGAATAAGAAATATATTTAAAAATAGAGCAAAATAGTGAGGTCATTTTCATGGGTTCATGGACCATTCAGAAATCTGATGGCAGAAGTAAGAAACTGTGCCTAAAACATTGATTGTGCAACTTCAGACTCTTGTGCCTCCTTCAGAAGAGGGTTCTTAATGAGTTTCTTATGGCATCGCCTTTGAAGATGTCCTTGATGGTGGGGAGCCTGATATCCATGATGGAGCTCGCTGAGTCTACAGTCCTCTGCAGCTTTTTATTCATTGGAGTATCGGAGCCTTCATACCATGCTTTGATGCATCCAGTCAAAATGCTCTCCATGGTACACCTGTAAAAGTTTACTAAAGTCTTTAGTGACATACCAAATCTCCTCAAACTCTAAATGGAAGTATAGCCACTGACGTGCCTTTTTTGTGATTGCACAAGTATGTTGACACCTAGGAATTTGAGGCTGCTCCCGATTTCTGTTTCCTGAAGTTCACAATCAATTCCTTGGTCTTACTGACATTAGTGCAAGGTTATTGTTGTGACGCGACTCAACAAGCTAATCTTTCTCACTCCTGTATGCCTTCTCATCTCCATCTGAGAACTTGCCAACAGTTGTGTCATCTCAGATTTATAGATGGCGTTTGAGCTGTGTCTGGCCACACAGTCATAAGTGTAGAGAAAGTAGAGCAGTGGGCCAAGCATGCATCCTTGAGGTGTGCCTTTGTTGATTGTCAACAAGGACATGTTATTAGCAGTCTCCACTGATTGTGGTCAGTCATTTGATCAAGCAAATAAGCCATTCAGAGAATTTTCAAGAGATATAAAAATTAGCGATGCAGTGAATGCCAAAGCATAGGTTCCTGGAGTGGAGTGTATAACCATCAGTGTTAGTGTTTTGAAAATAGGGGTACAAAAAACTAGGATTGGAGAAATGTAAATATCTTGGAGAGTTGCATTTAGGGTATTGAGATGGGGGAAGGGAAGAGATCATGGATGCATTTGAACATCAGGATGAGAATCTTAAAGGCAATATATTGCTGGTATGGCAGTATGATCCAGGTCAAGAACAAACAAGGTTTACCCATTATTAAATGTCTCCACTTTTTCCTAATCATTGCAGCCTGATCTGTAGGTAGACATTCAGGTTCTTTGATAACACATGGGGGAAAATGCCAGTAAACAAGCACATTAATTAATCCATTGCTTTTCTCTTTAAATCTAGTGATGGACAAGAGTACAGCACAGGGTTACGAACCTCGTGTTGTTGCTGAAGCTGTACTCACAACAGTTTGCAGGAAGAAGAAGGATGTCGTAATGGCCGGGTTACTCCCCACGATTGCAATTTACTTGCGAGCATTGGTTCCAAGTCTCTTCTTTCCTATCATGGCAGCAAGAGCTAAAAAGGAGCGCAAGGTGAAGGATGATTAATCACATCTTGGGCTCCATTTTCCACAAATTGGTTGGGAAACTAAATGGTGCTTGCTTGTGCCCAGTGCTGTCTCCATCACTGCATCCATGTCTGCTTTGATGGTTTTTCCAGACTTCTGGGACAAGCTTTACAGATTGCACTGAAACTAGCATAACTTCAGTAAAATGAATACAGGTTGAGCATCCCTTATCTGAAATGCTTGGGGCCGGAAGTGTTTTGGATTTTGGACTTTAGAATATTTGCATCTATATAATGATATATATCCTTGGGGATGGGAACCCAAGTCTAAACACAAAATCCATTTATATTACATATACAGTTCATACCAATACCCTGAAGGTAGTTTTATATATTTTAATAAATTTGTGCATGAAACAGTGTGTACATTGTACCATCAGGAAGATAAGCTACCAATACCTCGGCCATCCACGTGGACAGTCAGTGACTGCTCGGCATTGCCATCATTTTTGACTGAATTTATGTGCTACTGGTAAATAGTCTTTGTCTTATACTTGTTCATCACACAAATTTACTGATGCAGGCATTCAGCGTATTAGATTTTCATCAATGATGATCTTGGCAAACTCATCAATGAATTTCTCAATTGCTTTGTGATCAGCAAACACTTTATCACCACAAATCTTTTAAAATTTTATGTTGTGCCTTAAATTTTTGGAATCAGCCTGCTGAATGATCTTCATTTTTTGCTTTATGCAGTGTTTTTGATTTTTCATTAACTTCTGTTCATTACATATGTGAGGTCACTTCTCAGAACTGTCTGTGGTGCGGAGTGACTTGCTTATCACCTGGATACCTTCCCTGGGACTTGTGGAATTTTCCATTTGAGATGTCATGTCAGCATTAAAAAAAAAAGGTTCAGATTTCAGAGGTTTTTTTGATTTTGTAATTTCCGATAAGGGGTGCTCGAACTGTCTAATACTTCTGTATACATTTTCCTCTTCATTATTTTGAGTTAAGTTGTGTGGAAGAAGCAAGGAAGTGGGAGAATATTGTTACTGTAGCTATCAAACTGAGAGGTGCTCAACCTGTAGAACTAGTGTATTCATAATATAGAAATCAAATGTATGGCATTGCACTGATACTCAGGTTGCAGACTGTGAATGCAAAGTCCAAAGCTCTTTGCACCTGAGATATACCTTATCTGTTTTGGGTGAAGCTACTTGAGTGAGCCAAACCTTCTAGTGACTTTTCAGTATCTGAATTTTGAAACATGCTTTTGTTTATTATTGCAATAATTTGCAATATCAGCCCGTGAAACAAATGGATTAAAATTTGTTTTCTGCTAAAAGGCATTGATCTGCAGCTTTTATTTATGCCAAGTGCATGGACAGAACATGGAAATCGGCCCATCCTGTGTTGACCCAGTTGTTCACTTGTGATGACCCCATTTCTCCATTAACTAAAGGTAAATGAGAAGGTTTGGCTCAGCCTGTATCTATCACTAATTATGTAAACATATACAGGTAAAACCCAAGCTGAAAGGAACTGCTGACCTTAGAGTATTGTTTTCTCTTCCTCCATCTCCAGTTCTTCTCAACCCCTACACACTGTTCCCCTCCCCCCATTCATCATGCTTCTGTCTCTCTCCAGTCCCTAGTTCCACCATATTGTTAAAGTCAAAGAGGAACTCAGCACAGATAAATGCCCTTCAGCCCAACGAGTCACACCAACGGAATCTACCCAGCTAGTTTGGCCTATATCCTTCCAAGTCTTTCACTTCTATGTACTGATCCAAGTGCTTATATCATTATATCTGCCTCAACTGCTTCTGGCAGCTCATTCCATGTACTCAACTATATGAAAAATTTGCCCTTCAGCTCCCAGTTTTATTTTCACCACTCTACCTGTCATGTTGCTTTTAGCAAACTCTGCACGTACTAGAGCCAGAGAAAATCTGCAGATACTGGAAATCCAAAGGAACACATACAAAATGCTGTTGGAACACAGCAGGCCAGGCAGCAACTATGGTAAAGAGTTGGCAGTTGACGTTTCGGGCCGAGACCCTTCATCCAGTCCTGATGAAGAGTCTCAGTCCAAAACATCGACTGTTTACTCTTTTCCGTAGATGCTGCATGGCCTGCTGAATTCCTCCTGTATTTTGTGTGTGTTGCTTTGTGCTTGCACTCCTAGATTCCTGTTCCATTACACTCCACAATGCCCTACCATTCAGTCTCTTCCTCTCACTTTTCAAATGAAAGTCCATTTGCCACTCCCCAGCCCACTTAATAACTGACTGACTTGATTAAGATCGCTGTAATCTAGAGATCAGTTCAAGTTGATTTTTAGTGATTGTTAATGACATTTGACTAAGATTACACCGATAATCATGCATTTATACAAAATTCATTTATATAAATAAGTATTAATATATTTATACAAATAATTGCAGTAAGAAGAATTTAATACCAATTCATTGCACACTCAACATTTGATTTCAAACTTTATGGGTTCTTGAGGTCCAAGAATTGAGCCTTTAATGCAAATATCAGAATACAATTGCAGAAAGGAAAGGTCGTGTGAAAGAATGTACAATGGATGTTATTTGGAGTTTGGGCCATATTCAGTTCCAGCACTGAAGGTGTTGCAGTGGCTCCAGATACAGTTGCAGTCGGCAGATAACCTGGATTTGCTGGATTGAACAATAATTGAACTCTGAATTTACTGCTAAACAGATGAACATTTATTGGTGCATCATTTGAAAAGCAGGCCAATATCTACACAAGTAAATTGAGAATTTCCATGTTACCAGGTATTTGTGCTGCTCAATCCCAGCTTGCCTCAAATGACATTCATTTACAGGTTTACTTTGTACAGAAAATGAGGTACTACTGTAAAAGTCCTCAATTTAAAACTGAGAAAATAATTGAAATTGTGGAGCTAGGAATTATTGTTGGAGATTTTTTCCTCTTTCTGTCCTTGATTCATCCCATTTCTTTGCTCTGCTGTTCATTAACAATTCTTAAATGTAATTAGTTGGAGATTTGCAATCACCATAGCCTGATACAAATGTGGAAAATGGAAATGACAGGTGAAAGAACTATACAAAATACACTGTACAAAATGTTTCTCTGCACTAGATTTTGTTAAATTAATAGATGGAACCAAGACTGAATTATGACACAGAAACCGAACAATAAATTAAGTTTGCACAAGTTCTTTTGAACCATGAAAGATACCAAGTTACAAATTTGCAATGTGTTTTTAACCATGCTGCTCCCCACAACAGTGCCTGGTCAATAAAGAAAAAAAAAATCAGTAATACCCACGTACAAGAGTAGTGATGCTGGAATATCAAAGTGCAAGTCTAAAAGTGATGAAAGGACTGTTGTAGAGATGTTTAATAACAATGTACCATCATGTATTCATTGGTGCCAAAAAGCTTTACTATCCAAAAACAAAAGCTCATTAACTCAAAGTTGATGGAACGAGTAGCTGATCTGTTTGCATTAAAACCTTTGCAGCCAGTTTCTGCTTAGTCTATCTCCACTACAAAAAAGGGACACCACATTACAAACTCAGCAAGTGTGTTTGCATGGACTGCATGTACAATATGTTAATTTCTGTCATTGTTTACACACTTTAATTTTATGAATCTCGCACTCAGAAACCAGCTTTTCATGCTATTGTAAAAAGAAGGCAAAGGAAAAATAATGTGCTGCTTTGGATGAATATGGCAGCTAACAAATCTGTCCACTTACAAAACACCAGAACAGAGAGAAAGTGATTGCTCCTTTGTATTAGCCATTTCCACCCTGCAAAGGTCTATCAACTCAACCTATGCCACTTAGCTGGGGAGACTGCATCATCCCATACCTGACCACATTCTCCCAACACAAACACTCAAAGCTCTGGGATGGAGAAAATGATTGAATAAAGGATATTCTTAGTCTCCTTCAAAATAACATGATTTGGATAAGGAAGTGGAAGGGGGAGTTAGTAAGTTTGCAGATGATATGGAGGACTTGTGGATAGTGTAGAGGGTTGTTGTAGGTTCCAGTGGGACATTGACAAGATACAGAGCTGAGCTGAGAAATAGCAGATGGAGTTCAACTATGAAAAATGTGAGGTGATTTATTTTGGAAGGTCAAATCTGAGGAGAATAGAAAGCTAATTGTAGGATTCTTGGCAGTGTAAGGAACAGAATATCTTGGGGTCCACCTCCAAGCATCACTGACAGTTGCCACATAAGTTGAAAGCGTTAACAAGACATACGCTGTGTTGGCCATCATTAATCTGGGGATTGAGTTCAGGAGGTGCAAGGTAATGTTGCAGCTCTAAAACACTGTTTATACCATAATTGGTTGAGTTCCATTCTGCTCACCTCATTATAGGAAAAATGTGGAAACTTCAGAGAGGGTGTAGAGATTTACCAGGATACTGCATGGACTAGAGGGCATGTCATATGAAGATAGGCTGAGCAAACTAGGGCTTTCCTCTTCGGAGTGAAGGAGAATGAGTGGTGACTTGATAAAGGTGTACAAGATGCTAAGTGGCATAGGTTGAGTTGATAGACCTTTGCAGGGTGGAAATGGCTAATACAAAGGGGCATAATTTTAAGGTGATTGGAGGAAAGTATAGGGACAGGAGCAAAAATGATGGAAGGAGTGTGCCATTTTGCATATTACCAACCCTCCTGTCCAATCTGTGGCCTCATCATCAATCTCAGAACAACTAACCCAGAGAGGAAGCAAGTTACCCTCAATCCCAAGGGACTGCCTAGAAGAAGCCTGGCGAATAACAATGCATAACAATAACATGTTTGGGACTACCGTAGTTAACAATAATACCTCAGTTTGAAGTTAGCTGTAAGATGTTGCTGCTCTAATTCTTTGTAAACCATTGATCCTAGAAGAACCCTAATGTCATTTATAGATGACTCATATGCATTAACTTATAGTAAATCTTAAAAATTGTTATTTTGCAAGAACATTGTCTTTTGTCAACAACACGTTTGATTTGCTCACTAACAAGTTTATTTAAAGTATGTAATTCAAATAATTTAGCACCAAGAAAATGGAACTCTTAACATGCCAATTTAATCATCTACGTAATTTGCTAGATGCACACCTTAACAAAATACCAAAATAGAATTATTTCAGAACATCAGAAAGAATACTGAAATTGCCCATGGGGTTCACTCATTTCATTCTTCCTTGGCAACATAAAAACCATAAATCTTTTTCACCATGATGGCATACACAAACAGCAATGATGTGCTTCAATGCAAGGTTAAATTATTGTAGCCTTAAAAATATTCATCATAAGCTTTGATCATAAAGACATTAGCTCCTTGAAAGAACAACCAATTCAAAATCAATACCACTAACTTCTCTTATCAAATTGAAATGTTTTTCCAAAGGAAAAAAACCCACTCTGAAAATATTTTCGGGAATTGTTTTGATGTGTAAAACACTTGAGTGTCAACACAGTACATCCCCTACCTCTGCAAATGAATAGATATAGTTCATGCAACTCCTACATTTACACTGAAAATCTGGCAGCTGACTAGTATTATGTTCATTGCCTCATGAACAATTGACACACCTTCCTGTTCAAGAGAAAATAAAGCAAAAAGCTGATTGCTTTGGAGAAACACAAGTCAGGCAGAATCTGTCTAAAGAGAAAGAGAACATTAACTACTTCTCTTTGCAGTTGCTGCCTGATCTGCAGAATGCTTTCAGCATTTTCTGCATTTATGGAGGAAAATGCAATTGACAAGTTCTGTTAGAGAACATATTCTATTGAAAAGTAGAAAGATGTTTAATCTATCACTTTAGCTTGTGCTAGATTTTAAATGGTCACATTGTCCTTAAGACAAAGCAATGTACAACTTATAAACAGCCATTTTGAATGGAATGAGTAACTATTTATAATTTTGTCAGAGGAAACTGTCATAGGGAAACTAGGGAGAGACAGGTGAAGCGAGGGGGCAGGAGTGTGGTGGAAAATGGAACAATTGACATTCTCATAAAGTTGTCAAATTACAGTGCAACTGCATATGGTAATCCTAGCTCTCTCTCTGCAATGGAAGTGTTAAGTTCTACAGAACAGCTCTTAAGCAGCATGTGGCTCTTTCACATGCACCTTCTGCACCTCTAATTTCATCATTTGTTTGGAATTTTATAATACTACAGTATTGTGATTTCACATTTCTCAAGTAAATGCTGCTTCGGGATACCAGGTAAAAATAGAGTTCTTTGAACAGTCATCTGCATTCCTCTTGTGGGTATTAGCATTTCCTGTTGTGGGTGCTGGACGAAGCAATGGTGAAAGCAACAAAGAAATTGAAGTATGAAGATGATCACAGATCTTTAGAATGGGCACACAAATTTGGAGGAAAATGCATGTGCTAATCATGCAAGAGATTATTTAAATAGGGCAACTGGAAATAACACTTCAACATCAAGAATGCCTATTGTCTCAAGCTTAGAATCCAAATTCATGGACCTTGTATTTCGAGGGTTAGTGATTTTATCAAACTGACAGCCAGATAATGTAATAGCTGTAATAAGCAAGTTGGCTAAATTTAGTTTTTATTGCATTGAAAAGTTGAACTTCACTGCATCTGAGTGTGTACTTCTTTTTGCACATGTCTATGGTGCACAAGGTAGAATATAATTTTGTAGCTTTCGACAAAATGGCAATTGCAGGCGTGAATCCACAGTGATGGCTACCACTGCTGTAGAATATGCCTCTTTAAATTTGATACATCAAAATAATCTATTGTTTCAACTTGTCAGTGTTAAGCACTGCAAATTGCATGACATTATGTGTAAAGAATTCTGACTCATTTGTTTGTAATATATGAACTAAGCCAACATTGAAAGTGTCTAGTTAGTGTAAACTGCTGCTTACCTGAGCAAATATAGGAAGCTGAAAGGGACAGCATCATATTTTCCCCAGGATAATGCCAGCTACCATCAAGTACATCTAAAGTTCAGGATAACTGCATTTCACGTAAGCTCTACGTTAACCAGCACCAACTTCTCCAATGGAACTGAATGTTAACTATGTCACTTACACATCATTTATCACTTTCAATGGCATTTTTCATTCTTTATTGGATTGTCTAAGAATGTCCAAGATACAAGTTATCTATAAAGTTTCCAAAAAATTACCTTTTCTTAAAATATAATTTGTATAACATTCCCAATATCTTTATGCCTAGAAGTGTGCCACATAGACACACTCCTTGCCCTGCCATACACACACATTTCATCACTGCATCATATAAATACCATTTCCACAATGCAAGCCAAGGAAAATAAGTGTAAATTTGTTTTGTTGCATTGTAACCCTAAAGTGTTAGTATATCCCAAAACCAATCAAGGACCTTTTGCTTCCCATGTAATATCATGAGGAATGAAAATAAAATACTCAAACATGCAGTAAATACTGACCAATGAGTCAGGCTGGAAATATCATCAAAGTCAAAATTAGGAATTTTGGCAAAATTGAGATTGTATCCAAAATGTTCCCTTTTATTGTCATATTTAACAAAAAGTCTGTCCATTATAATACAACTTCATTGCAGGGAAACTCGTAGCAGGTAATATGTGCACTGCAGATTAAGTTTTAACTTCAAATCTTACTTGGATACAATTTTGAAATCATACAACATGTCATGCCAACTCAAAATTATTTTATCAAATTCCAATGCCAATAGATTCCAATTATAGCAGATGGAGGGATCAGGGCAGCAAAATGGAATTTTGTTTGTGAAGAAAAGAAAAACACTGAATGAGCTGGCAACATTAAAGTCCCACTTTTCTAAACATTTAAGGTGTTTAAGAATTTTAAATAAACCTGTCAATAAATATGTCAAGGAACCAATTATTTTGAAAAGCAAATGACAGGTAAATTCACACGTGCCAAGTCACCATAGGTTTGCAAATCGGTTATATTGCCTTTTCAGATGCAATTTGAAGTGATTATTTCAATTGCAAACCTACTTGGCTTTCCTCTAGTAATGAAACTGCAGCAACTTCAGATTAAATTAATTTCAAGGGCTACAGTGCAGCACCAAAAGATAGTATCTTAAGGTCATATTTTACTTTAAAATTCCTGTAACACAAAAAAAATTGACAAACTTTTGACTAATAATCAGGACTTATCTGGGAATTCTGTGCTGCAAGATGTCATGAATGCAACTTAAAATACTTCATTCAAGCCAGATAATGCTATTTTTTGGAATTGCATGGAATATGAAAGTAATCAAGAGGATCAGTTGCCTACTCATCAACCAAAAGATATCAGTAGTTCTGCATATATTGAATTTCTGATAGAAATGTCAAGTATATACTGGTCTTTTACAGAGAATCAAAATCATTGGGATGGGCAAGAACTATTACGTGGACTTGAAGTATCAGTGCACAAAGGGAGATACTTCTGAAAATCTATTGGAGACCTTGTTCCTGTAGTCTCCACTGACCACAATGTTATATGTAATAATACGCAACTGTTCCATTTGTCCCAGTCATACTGCATAGATCTCACAGATTTTCTTAACGCAGTACATCAAGGCCGCCAGTGCTATTGTATTATGGAGTCTTTTCCTGTAAATATCATCTTTTCTAACCAGAACCACGGGCGTGGATGATGTAAGTGTATTCAGAGGTAATTGGGAGAGTTTGCAGGTGTCATATTCCACTTGGTACTTGCAACAGGGATCAAATTGCCAAGAAATGCCATAGAGCGCTGCACAGGCCACACTGATGGCCCCAATAGGCAGGGTTACATAACGGGTGTATTCCGAAGCCAGTGCTATTGGGGTTAACAGGCAAACAGATCCTGCAATAACAGATGTTTTGTGCAAGCAATTTCCAACTGTGATCCAGCGCGCTGTCTCATCTCCAATGCGGGTAGGCTCAATAATAATATACTTGTATTGAGTCTCCAGGGCTTGCTCCAGCTCATATTCAAACTGCTCCTGTGCATTCTCTCCATTGTAAATTTCACGGACGATGTAGCAGTCTGTTGAATTTAGTGGCGCCCTGCAGCACACAAAAGGAAAAGCAAAAGGATCAGGTTAAGGAAAGATGTGAAAGTGAACATCTTAGTAACTTTGGATATCCATGACAACTTCAGGTGCTATGCCATCCTCATCTTCAACTTTCAGATTGAGCACACTAAAAAGGGAGGTATTAGTTGTGGCACATTTAGTTCACCTCAGTTTTACTTTAGTTATTTTAACTTTTGTTAATCAAAACAAATTAAAATGAAAGACAAGATCTGCTATTTGTAATCCTGCTGTTTATGAGACCACATTGCATTTCAGCTGCTGCATTTCCTAGATTAGCATAATGACCCACACTTTGAAGTCTGCCACTGGCTATAAACAAGTTTGGAATGTCATTTATATAATAACTTTTAAAAAGAATGCTTTTCTGCAGATAATTAATTATCCAGATCCTTACCAGTACAGAGCAATGACTGTATGCATTTTCATGCTTCATCTAGATTGTGGCTGGCTAACTGCAATAAAATTGTAACCTGGTGTACAGATGCTTCCAGTCATCTATTACCAATACAGTGCCTTGACAAAGTATTCAGCCCTCTCAACTATTTTACTGTTTCATTTTCTAAGCTTAAAATACATTGAAGTAGGATTTTTTGAGCTAATCTACAAAACGTTGTGTATCATATCAAATAACAATTCCAAAACTTGTCACAAATTTATTAAAAATTAAAAACCAAAATAATGAGGCTGGGAAAGTATTCATCCCCTTTGTTTTATTAAGCTAACTTTCATCAGGTGTAATATACAGTATCACCTTACTAACTCAATTTGTTGATGTAGAAAATTGGAGGATCACCTGTTTTCAATGAATTCAGAAGAATAAATAACCCCTCTCTCTGTAAGGTCCAACAGTATGGTGGATTTTGAACAGGGAAATAAACCTGGGGAAGCGTACAAGAGCATCTCAAAGCCACAGAGCATAGTTCAGTGCAATACATCATGAAAAAGTGGAAAAAATATTAAGCCAAACTACTAGGTCAGGCCGTTCTCTAAATGTAGACACCAGAGAAGACTGGCATTAATAAGAAAGGCTGCTGTGACACTAACAGTCAATCAGAGTGAACCACGGAAGTCAGTGACTGCAACTGGAGATGAAGCTCATGGTTCCACAATCTCTAAAGCCTTCCACAAAAAGGTATTTATGGAAGAGTAGCAAGAAAGCAGCCCTGGCTAAAAAAAACACATCTTTGCCCATAAAGACTTCGCAAAGCATCAGTTAGAAGATACTGTAAAGACATGGAAGAAGGGCTTATGGTTGAATGAGACTAAGTGTAACTTTTTAGCCTCAACACTAAGCGGTATATGTGGGGTAAATCTAATACTGTGCTTCAGCCAAGTAACACCATACCTACTCTAAAGTATGATTAACATCCTTGAGTGGTCCAGTCAGTGTCCTCACCCAGCCCAATCAAACATCTCTGTCAAGACCTCAAGATTGCTGTCCATTGCTGCTCCTCAGCTAACCTGGCACAGCTTGAGCAATTTTGCACGAAGGAATGGGCAAATCTTGCTCCATCATGTTGGGCAAAGCTAATAAGGACTTACCCAAAAAGACTACTGGCTGTAATTGCTGTGAAAGGCTGTAATTGCTGTGAAAGGTGGTTTAACTAAGTACTGACAAAGGGAGATGAATACATTTGAATTGCTGACACTTCTGTTTTTGAATTTTTAGTTTTCCATACTTTAAGATTTTCCGTTTTTTTGGGCTCTACTGTGGAAAAAAGGAGCATGTGATTCACAAATAAAAGTTCTCAGTTAAATTGATCAAAATCCCAGGCGGTAATACTCATTTATGTGAACAAAAGTTATTTACAAGTCAATAACCATACAATATCTATAACACAGTCATCACAAGCTGTAATCTGGCAGTTAAAACAAAGATAAATATGACTGTCCAAATAATAACATTTCAATTCAATAATCAAACATAAAAATAGAACTCAAATACCATCTGATATTTCTATAAATACAACTTATATTTCCGAAATTCTCTCATACCTATACTGATACCTACTGATTTTCTATGTTGGTCCTTGCCATCATAAAGAAATACTTCAACTGTTTTGAAGACCTGATGATTGAGTGGAGAGTTTGAGATGCTGTGATTTTTATACAAATAAGTGCAAGAACACCAGATAGTTGTTAAAGGTGAAAAAGTGTAGTGAGGAAAATACATGATACATGATAAATGTTTTTAATGAATTATTTATGACACAGGATGTTATTGGTTGTGAGTTAGCAGATATCAACACCAAAACAAACTAGAACTTCCTCGGAGTTTTAGAGGAACAAACCACTCCTCTAACACTTCCCTACAACCACCTCTATACCTAGTTGTGACACCACAAATCGTTTGAGCTACTTATCTAATGCTTAGTCCATATGTACAAACACAGCAGGTCTCAAGTCTTATTCGATTGCAATTGACCCATCACTGCAGTGGCACTGCATAACCAAAACACTGCAGATACATGAAACCTGAGGTACACGCAGAAAAGGCTGAAAGTACTCAGTAGGTCAGGCAGCATTCATGGAGAAAGAATCTGTTTCAGGTTGATAACTTTTCATTATTTTTAAATCCCCATGCCCATACTGCCTACCTTCACTATCACGCCTATAAGGTAGGTGCTTCGACCTGGAATTTAACAACATTCTATAACTCAAAATATCACCTGGAACACTCAGTTACACTCCCAATGCCTTTAGCCTTCCCATGTACCACACAGCTCCAAGTGCACATCCTACCACAATGCCTCTTCAGACACTTTGTTACCCATTCTCTGAAGGAACCAACACACAATCTGACATCATGATGCTACCTATCTATAAAATCCTCAGCATTGACCTCGTCAATATTTTTACCCTCCTGTTCTGGTTTACTCCATGCACCCAGTCTTACAACAGTTTTTGAAGTGTCTCTATGCATAACTAATTATTGTTTTTAAAATTGGAAGCAAAAGAAAACAATTCAATACAGTAACTTTGTTCTCTGCTTAGATTATCAATTGTACACAATCTCTGCAATTTTAAGTTACATAACATTTTCCCCATGTCTATGTTTATGTAATGCTTGGCTAAAGTTACAAAAGGCAAGGAACTGTAATTGCTTGAAGATATAAGAGAATAATTAGCATACGTGTTGGGCATTTCAAAACCCATACTGAATAGGGCTATGATGTCAGATATTAGCTCAAAATATAAAACTAGTTTTTGATATAAAGCTTTGCATCAGGTTTCATCCTGTGAATTGATTCTAGGAGCAGTATCACCCCAGTCAACCAAAAATAGATAATGCACCCATCTGGAGTGAGCTGTTACATTTTCCCAAATTTTCATGCCAGCATAAAGATCCCTGTAAAAGCAGTGAAAAAGTCACCATGATGAAACCATCAAAATTGGCATGGGTCACTTTCAAAGATGAAATGGAAAAATGAAGTACCAGCTAAGTCCCATTTCGTGGGCTTACAGATCTCTACCAAAAACTTTGCAAAACATGAGTACATTTACACTGGGCGTTAAAGATTTTGAAGGCTTTTGTTACCAGATGATCTAGATGCTTAAGTAATCAAAGATGGACTGAAGGTCCATTAAATCATCAAGCAAAGAGACAGCTATTAAAATGTGGGGGAGCAATTCCAGTAGCAGCAAATGAAAATCAAGTCCTAACCTGTTTTTACCAAACTGACACCAAGCTCAAAAGCACCTCTAAATAGCACAAGCTGGATTTGTCAATTCAGAGAAGCTATAACATCCAGATCCTAGATCTGTTACATTGTCAATATTGCTCTTGCAAGGAGCTAACTACCACACTCACCAAAGGAAAGAAACACCTCTAACAAAGATGAAATTTCATGGCAT
Organism: Hemitrygon akajei; assembly: GCF_048418815.1. NCBI lineage: Eukaryota > Metazoa > Chordata > Chondrichthyes > Myliobatiformes > Dasyatidae > Hemitrygon > Hemitrygon akajei. Next base: position 36,796,078 of record NC_133134.1, on the reverse strand, counting down.
CTCCACCACCATCTCAGACTAAGGGCCTGTAACTGGCTCCTGAAGTTCTCCTCTATTGAAATATAGAAAATTAATATCCTATAAATTAGTTTATTGTCTCTAGTGATCGCCATCTTGAAGGCATGGAATATGTCAGTAAAATTATTGATTCTCATATAATATCACCTGATAATTTACTTATACAGTGCGGAACAGGCCCTTCCAGCCTAATGAGCTGCACCGCTCAGCAACCCACCTAGGTAATACTAGCCTAATCACAGGACTATTTACAACAGCCAACTAACCTACTCACCAGTAAATCTTTGGACTATGGGAGGAGATCAATGCAGTTAACAGGGAGAATGCACAAACTCCACACAGTGTTACATACTCCGTAGCTGGGTGTCAGACCAGCAGAGAAAGAAGAATCCGTTGGAGTCTGGTGGTACCAAACTAAGGGTGTTTATTAGTAAACTACACAATACAGTATCAAAAATGCAAATATACATATAAAACAAGTTAGCAGTAATAAACCTAAAAGTGTAGGAATAATAATAATCAATAATAAACAAGCTCTATCGATGTCTAGGGGTAAATGAATTGTCATAGGAAAATATAAGAGTTCAGTTCATAAATGCTGATGTAGTTATGGTTGTATTGAAATCGTTGGAGAGAGAGAGAGAGAGAGAGCGAGCGAGATGTAACAGTTGCAGCAGGCAAACCTTCTATTACTTTCTGATTCTGTCATATCGTTGTGGCCATTCAGTTATGACCCCTCTGTTCCTCAGCAAGACCGTTCTTCTGTGGTGGACTCGTCACTCTGGCATGAGTGGACACACACACACGTCCCCACCGGCCCTGCTGTAACACTGTGAGCTTTACTGACCGATCTCCTGGTTCGGTCTCCAAAGCCCCCACCTTTCTGTGGGTTCCCAACACTCAGTCAGTGTCCAGTGGTGTGTCTGAAGGGTGTCTCTCCAGACCTGTCTTTTATCCCCACTCAAGGGGTCTCAGCTATCCATCAACTCTGAATGACTGAGTCCATCAAATCAGGCCACTCCTGCTGTCTCCTGAGGAATATTAACGAGCAAAGTAAAGTCCTTGTAATGGAAGGTAAATAATCCAGGAAGGGTCATAATACAGTAAATCAACAGTCTCTCTCCCCCTCTTATCTGTAGCAAATGTTCTTGCCTGGGCTTTATCTCTCACTCTCATGAGCAGCATAGCAACAGCAATAGTTTGTAGTCCTCAGGAGGGGGGTTGGGAATGGTTAACTCTGCACCCCCTTGACCATCAGGTCTGTTCATCACTCATAACAACAGATAGCGATGGAATTGAACTCCAAACTCTGGATCACCCCAAGCTGTAACAGTATTGCAATAATAACTACACTACCATGGCGCCCAATCTGTGTGACTTTTAAGCTCCTAGAGCAGCTCACTCTGCAAATAACTGGTTCCAGTTTTTTTAACCTCTCCATTGAGCAAGTATCAACAAACCTATGATGTGTAAGTTACCAAATTGATCTCAAACATTGAGACTTTAATAAACATGAGGTTCTGCAAACGTTGGAAAACTTGAGGAACACACACACACAAAGTACTGGATGAAATCAACAAGTCTGGCAGCATCTAGAGAGAGAGAGAGGAATAAACAGCTGGTGTTTCAGGCTGAGACCCTTCATCAGGACTGGAGAGGAAAAGAGGCCATAATAAGGTGGTGGTGAAAGGGAAAGGAGTACAAGCTGATGATTGCCCTGTCCCATCATAAGTCAGTATTTCTTGATGACCACCCATTTCAATTCGACTTTCCATTGTTATTATGACATAGTGAAGGACCCCACGCACCCCTCATACAAATTCTTCTCCCTCCTGTCATCTGGCAAAAGGTACCGAAACATTCAAGCTGTCATGAACAGACTGTACAACAGTTTCTTCCCCCAAGCCATCAGACTCCTCAATACCCAGAGTCTAGACTGACATCTACATCATTTATTATTATATTGAAATTTGTCCTCTACTGTGCCTATTGTCTTGTTTGTTAATTATTTATTTATTAATTAATTATTGTACTGCCATGCACTGTTTTGTGCACTTTATGTAGTCCTGTGTAGGTCTGTAGTCTAGTGTAGCTTTGGTGTAGCATTTTATAATGCTCACTGGTGCGTGGCCTAGTGGATAAGGCATCGGTCTAGTGATCTGAAGGTCACTGGTTCGAGCCTCAGCCGAGGCATTGTGTTGTGTCCTTGAGTAAGGCACTTAACAACACATTGCTCTGCGACGACACTGATGCCAAGCTGCTTGGGTCGTAGTGCCCTTCCCTTGGACAACATCGGTGGGGTGGCGTGGAGAGGGGAAGGCTTGCAGCTTGGATAAGTCTCCCACAAAACCCTGCCTAGGCCTGCGCCCTGGAAACCTTCCAAGGCGCAAATTTATGGTCTCACAAGACTAACGGATGCCTATGAGTGTAGCTTTGAGTTGTCTCACATAGTCTAGTGTAGTTTTGTGTTGTCTCACATAGTCTAGTGTAGTTTTGTGTTGTCTCATGTAGCACCATGGTCCTGGAGGAACATTGTTTCATTTTTACTGTGTACTGTACCAGCAGTTTACCTGTGTACCTGCTGAACCGTGTCTACGCCCACCTGGACAAGCTGGAGAGCACTGTGAGGGTCATGTTTTTTGACTTCTCCACTGTGTTCAACACCATCCGCCCTGCTCTGCTGGGTGAGAAGCTGACAGTGATGCAGGTGGATGCTTCCCTGGTATCATGGATTATTGATTACCTGACTGGCAAACCACAGTATGTGCGATTGCAACACTGTGTGTCAGACAGAGTGGTAAGTAGCACTGGGGCTCCACAGAGGACTGTCCTGTCCCCCTTTCTCTTCACCATCTACACCTCGGACTTCAACTACTGCACAGAGTCTTGCCATCTTCAGAAGTTTTCTGATGACTCTGCCATAGTTGGATGCATCAGCAAGGGAGATGAGGCTGAGTACAGGGCTACGGTGCGAAACTTTGTCACATGGTGTGAGCAGAATCATCTGCAGCTTAATGTGAAAAAGACTAAGGAGCTGGTGGTGGACCTGAGGAGGGCCAAGGCACCAGTGATCCCTGTTTCCATCCAAGGGGTCAGTGTGGATATGATGGATAATTACAAGTACCTGGGGATACGAACTGACAATAAACTGGACTGTTCAAAGAACAGTGAGGCTGTCTACAAGAAGGGTCAGAGCTGTCTCTATTTCCTGAGGAGACTGAGATCCTTTAACATCTGCTGGACGATGCTGAGGATGTTCTACGAGTCTGTGGTGGCCAGTGCTATCATGTTTGCTGTTGTGTGCTGGGGCAGCAGACACCAACAGAATCAACAAACTCATTCGCAAGGCCAATGATGTTGTGGGGGTGGAACTGGACTCTCTGACGGTGGTGTCTGAAAAGAGGATGCTGTCCAAGTTGCATGCCATCTTGGACAATGTCTCCCATCCACTCCATAATGTACTGGTTAGGCACAGGAGTACATTCAGCCAGAGACTCATTCCACCGGGATGCAACACTGAGCGTCATAGGAAGTCATTCCTGCCTGTAGCCATCAAACTTTACAACTCCTCACTTGGAGTGTCAGACACTCTGAGCTAACAGGCTGGTCCTGGACTTATTTCCACTTGGCATAATTTACTTATTATCATTTAATTATTTCTGGTTTTATTTTGCTATATTTCTACTCTATTATTGGTTGGTGCAACTGTAACAAAACCCAATTTCCCTCGGGATCAATAAAGTATGTCTGTCTGTCTGTCTGTCTGTCAGTTTATGGTAGAAATGACAATAAGAAGCAACCTGTCTTGACATGTCAGTTCACGGCCTCCCTACTGCCATAAGACATTCTCAGGTTGGAGGAGCAACACCTCATATTCTATCTGGGTAGCCTCCAACCTGACGGAATGAACATTGTTTCCTTTCATTTCTGGCAATTTTTCTCCTTCTCCTTCTCCATTCCCCATTCTGGCTCCACTCTTATCCCCTCTCTTCCCCTCACCTGCCTATTATCTCCTTCTGGTGCCCCTACTCCTTCCACTGTCCTCTCCTATTAAGATTCCTTCTTTTTTTACACCCCTTTATCTCTTCTACTATCACCACCCAGCTTCTTACTTCATGCCCCCATCCCCAGCCACCCACCTGGTTTCACTTATCACTGCCAGCTTGTGCTCCTTCCCCTCCCTTCTACCATCTTATTCTGGCTTCTTCCTCCTTTCTCTCCAGTCCCGATGAAGGGTCTTGGCCCAAAATGTTGTCGGTTTATTCCTCTCCACAAATGCTGCCTGACTTGCCGTGTTCCTCCAGCATTTTGTTTGTGCTCCATTGAGACCTACTGACAAGGGTGACAATCACAGACTTGCTGTCTAAGACATAGTCTGAAACTATAGTCCCCTTAAAGAACACCAAAATGCTAGATCTAAGTTTTTTAGCAACCACAAAAAGGCATATCTTTGAGAGAAGATCAGCAATCGAGTGCTCCAAAGGAATGCTAAAAACACACGACACAAAGAGAAGGCCTTTGGACCTTTGAGCTGCTCTGCCATTCGTTAAGAAGGCAAGTCGGATCTTGGAAACTCTGCTTTTCTATTTGTTCCTTAAAATCCTCAAAGTTCCTATAGATCAAATATCGAAATACACTAAAGACTGAAATAATAATCACACTCCACAATTCTGACATGCAGGGTTTTCAAGATTCATGGTATTCAGAAGAAACTCTCCATCATCTGCTTTTTAAATAACAATCTTTACTCTGAAACAATGTCCTCATGCTTGAGGTTCCTCCATGAGGAGAAGTAAAGGATAAAGTGGAATATATAGCAGTTGCAGATATGGGCAGATAAATGGCAGATATTAGTCCAACCAAATTTGAGGTATTGCACTTTAGATCAAACATAAAGGGACAGTACACTTAATACTAAAAACCCAAACTTTGATGTATAGAGAGATCTTGGGGTTCAAGTCCATAGCTCTCTGAAATTGGCTACACAGGTTGATTGGATGGTAAAGAAGGCATATATGGCATGCTTACCTTTAATAGTCAAAGCAATAGGTTCAGGGAAGTTATGTTGCAACTTTATAAAACTCTGGTCAGGTTGCATCTGGAGTACCGGCTGCCCCATTAAAGGAAAACTGTAGAGGCTTTGGAGAGGGTGCACAAGAGGTCTAGCAGGATGCTGCCTAGATTAGAAAGCATGTGGTAGGAGAGTTTGGACAATCATGCTGTTTTCTCTGGAGCATCAGAGGCAGAGGGGAGAACTGATAGAAATTTTAAATTATGACAGCCAGTATCTTTGTCCCAGGATTAAAATAAAACTCAAAGGAAATGTATGGGTGGGTCTTTTTTAAAAAATACAGAGAATGGAATGAGCGGCTGGGGTGGTAGTTAAGGCAAACACAATACAGGTATTTAAAAGTGCCTTACAAAGGCACATTAATTTGCAGAGAATGGAGGGATATGGCCATTGTGTAGTCGAAAGGGACTAGTTTGGTCAGGTGCCTAATTAGTTCGGCAAAAGGGGGTCTGTTCCTGTGTTGTGGTGGTCTGTATTCTATTCCCATTATTCTGCTTTTCAACAATCACAGAAGCAAGATGCAAAACTCTTCCCAGGCAAACAACATGACATGTGCCACACAAACAGAAGCTTCTGGTTTCATTCTTGGTAACTGCAAATTTCATAGGGACAACTTTTCCCATTAATCTATAAACGTGTCCATCTAACCCTAGCCCCTAATCACGAGCAGGGAAATTCTAGAACATGTTGATTGCAGAATGAAGTGCTTCTTTCAGGATGGCTGCATTTTCAGTGAAGCCTTCAAAGTTTTCCACAAACACATATAGTTTATCCTATGAGATTGTGATGTGTTCAGGTAGATCAAACCTAAAAGCTGCAAGCGGGCTAAGTGAAAAGACAATGTTCTTGGCCTTCTCCTGGTTTGTGATGAAACACTGGTTTCCTGAAATAAAAGAACTTCCTTCTTCAGGTACTGCAATTAATCACCCAGTAAGAGGTCCTGGTAAGGGCTGAGCAGCGGGTTACAATGTCCCTTCTGGCCCGGCTGGGTTGGTAGGCTCTGTGCAAGGAGTATTTCCACCATCTCGGCAAGCAATACCACCACCAGCATGGTAAACTGTGCAGCTAGTTACCTATATTATTGCGGAACTACTGAGGGATGCACACCAGACTGTGGAGGACCATCACCAATCAGAAGAGGTGCAACTCCAACAGATATGGTGTACCCTCTACTTGGTATAATGCAGCCTATGGGACCACTCACGAAGATGCCACCAGGAATGAGGGATCCTCCACCATCCAGTATGTATCCACTGAGGCTGTGAAAATGAAGCCTGCAGCATATTCAGGTTAACTAATTACACTAATCTAGGTGGGAACATTAGTCCTCAAGGAGATGGTGTCCTGAGTAATCTTTCTTTGTAACAGATGGGATTTCTGAGACTTTTGTATAATGGCAATATTATATCTCTGTTGCTAGAGTTTTTTCTAATTTTGATAGTAATATTTTACATTATCATTAAGTGCCAATAAAAAACAGGTAGAAACATTCAATGAGAGACCTAAACACAAATGGCAGAGTAGTTTGTAATCAAACCTGGCAAAAGCCATACTTTGTGCATTCAGGATCAAAAACTGCCAGCCAACCAAAATACTTGACTTTATCTTCCATGGCCACAACAAACTTGCTAGAATCTGATATCAACACAGCTGGAGTAACTCTTTATAAGTATCTGATCTTTTATAGCCATCAGCAGAAAACTGCTGAAAAAACAAACACTGAGGCAGAGGAGCTCTAGAACACTGCTCTCTCAGTTGTTGAATGCTGTACTGCATCAGTGAACAGTTACCGTAGATTCTGGATTTTAAGCCGCTACTTTTTCCCCACGCTTTGAACAGCTTTGAACACTGCGGCCTTTACTACGGTGCGGCTAATGCATGGTTTTTTTTTCATGCCGCCAAAAACATTTTGCCTCGTAACAGTAGACCAATAAAATTGATGAGTAGTTCACAGAGGTCCAATGAAATTGTACGATAAATCAAGCGCACTTTCACAATTAAATTATTGTAAATCAGTCATTTGTACTCACCCTCATCAACATGGAAAACACTCGAAGAAAAGCATTGTGCTGCCTTTATGGCAGTTATTTAGTTTATAATATTTTCGCTTAGTAATTCATTTGTTAGTATGTTTTCTGCACTACAGCCCGGAATGCTAGACGTCACATCCGGTTTCGCCGCGTCTTGTGGGAAATACTGGTTTGCGATAAACGGGAAGGTGGGGGGGAGCGGGAGCGAAAACGCTGCTTTTAAGTTAAAGGCGATCAATAACTTTTCCTGGTAGGCTGCAGTATATATATTTTTTACCAGTCGTTAGGAGATATTGGAATGTTGTTCGTGCTGTTCAGTAAAAAAATATACGCAACGTAATTTGTGTGTTACCGATACGTATGTATATTTAAAAGTAGCCGTATTACAGGCACGGTTCGAAAAAAAGCATTTGCAATATGTATTTGTTTGTTACCATATGGATTTAATTAAAAGTTAAAAAATCCTCACGTGTAATATCTTTCTGTGTAAATATCTCATATTACAACGTGGGACACCTGCGGCCTAAAATCCGGTGCGGCCTGTACAAGTACAAAATTGATTTTCTTTCTAAAATTAGAGCCAGCGGCTTTTAATCAGGTGCGCTCTGAAGTGCGAAATCTACGGTACTAAAATCTCAATGACATCAAGATGAACTTACCAACAAGGCAAGTTCTGGAACCTTAAACAGCTCCAAATTAATAGCTGCCACCATAGCTGAACACTGACCTTCCTTGCATTCATCAAGTTGCTAAAACAAATTGACAGGTTCTGCATGCCAACAGTAACCCGCATCTGCCTCTCCTTCAGGACCTCTCCAATCAGTCCCCAACAACTTAAGGAAGGTTTTCTGCTCCCATTACATCACTAGTCAATTTTAAGTATCCAAAATGCAAAGCTTGGGATAAAAACACCTCTGAAACAAAACTCCTGCAAAGGTCCAGAGGCATGACTCCCTAGATTTCATTAACCTTTTACGACGTGGGCAGTTTTTACAGGATTTGTAGATGATGTTCTCCCTCAGTGCTCAAGTGGCAAATGGAATACACCACTGCCTGTAGATACAGTAGTCCAGATCAAATAAGTGTACGCTGCCACTCCTGACATTGATCTAAATTCAAAGGAAACATCTTTGAGATAAACTCCTTTTCCAGAAAGGTTTTATGGTGACCTACAACCTTCAAACTTGATTTATTGCAGCTGCTCTAGATATAAAACAACAAAGACAGGTTGGGAAGCCACTACATGGTTTAAGATCATTTGTAAGGCATGTCAATTTCAGAAAGTTCTCCTATTCATCAATGCACCTCAGTATAAGACTTCTAAAAATGCGTATCATAGCTTCAGTTGGAGAGGCTAATTGGCTAAAAAGTGTATAATCAGTTGATGTCATGCTCTGACCAGACTTAGAATAATATTAATCAAATGGGCAAGAACATACAGTAGATTCCGGATAATTGGGCCATCAGTTAATCTGAGCAGCTGCTGATTTAGTACAATTCTTCACGAACAAAAATGAATCAAGAAAATAGCTGGGATTTCTCTTTGTTTATTTAAGAGACTATGCTGCTTAATTGGAACAGGATATTTGCTGAACAGCTTGTAACTACCATCAGATGTATGCACTTGCGTGGCTATTAGACACTACATCGTGATCAGAGGGAACAGTTTTTAAATGTCAGTTGCATGTTTGTGTTCAAAAAATAGTGATTTTTGTCACAGATAGTTGGCGAGAAATAAGCAGCAAGACAATTCAAAACTGTTTTGCTCACTGCAGTTTCAAGCATTCAGGCTTGGAGATGCCAGCTATGGCTGGGAGTGAAAATAAAACGATTTTACTACTTCAAGTTAGGAACAATGAAGAATTTGAAGGCATCAATAATCATCTGGAATGCTATAATGAAAATGAAGATTTGGAGGATGCAATTGTCAAAAGCACTGTATAAAGGCAGCTCCATAATAGGTGTCTGCACCGATTCTATTTGTTAGTTAATCAAAAGAACATGACTGCGTACACTGGATGAATTCCTCCATCGATAACTATTAGGAAGTAATCCACAGTTTTATAGTACTATAGTAGTATTGGTAGTGTTCAAAATAGTTCTGTATTTCATTTAAATACATAATTTGTTCCTCAGTTAAATGATACTTTGTCTTTTTTAGACCTTTTTGATTATTTCCATGGAACTTCAGCTAATTGGAGCAGCCATGTAATAGGGCCAAAATTAACTGGAATTGTCTGTATTTGAGCTTAAAAAGTGTAGTTTGTCAATCAGTAAATAACATTAATAAATAAATAAATTAGGTGCACAATCCCTTCAAGTGACAGTGGCCACATTATTAGGTTTAGTAGTAGAAACCAGCGTGGTCTTCTGCTGTAGCCCATCTACTTCAAGATTCAAACTGTTATGCGTTCAGAGAAACTCTTTGCACATTATTGTTTGACTTACTGTCGCCCTGATATATTCTAGCAAATCTCCTTTGTCTTCTCTCATCAACAAGGCGTTTTCACCCACAGAACTGCTACTCACTGAATGTTTTCCACGTCATTCCCTGTTGTGCATGAAAATCCCAGGAGATCAGCAGTTTTTGAAATATTCAAACCACCCTGTATGGCACCACCAATCATTCCACAGCCAAAGTCACTTAGATCATATTTCTTCCCTATTCTGATGCTTGGTCTGAACAACTGAACATCTTGACAATCTCTGCATGTTTTAATGCATTGAGTTGTTGCCATATGGTAGGCTGATTAGATATTTGCATTAACAAGGTGTACAGGTGTACTGCATGTATAAAGTGGCCACTGAGTGTATACCTGTTCCATTCAAACTATTATTTGACATTTCAGTTATTTGTGTTCTTCATAAGATTATAAGATACTCCAATTTCCAGGTGAACAATTTTAAAAAATATGAAAAGATTTAGAAAATACTAAACCAGTATATTGACTAGTATTTTCAATAAATTATACATCATGCTAAGATGTGCAACATAGTTGCCCCATGGAGACAAAGCGTAACTGTTAATTCGCTGAGTAAACGTGAAATCATGCACAGCACCAATACACTGATAAGCAGAACACTATCAGCACTTGACAAATACGCTGCTTGCCAAATTTAAGCTGACACATTGGAATAACAAGTTATCAGTGTATGACCTCAAGAATTTGAAGTTGAAAAAAACATTTACTAAAACAAGCTCATCTTTAAAAAGATGTTTAATTCAAACTTTTAATAATTAACATTGAAGTTAGAGTCTCTTAAAGGGTAAAAGGTTCAGGAACAGTAACAATAATTAATCAGTGGGGATAATGGAGCAGTAAGTGAGGTAGGGTGCAGCAAAACATAGGGCCAATAAGCCAAAGTTCCATTTGGTGATCTGAAGGTTAACTATAAGCAGAGTCCAGTGGATCTAATTTAGTGCAAAGGAAATGATAACTGACTGCTCCACATATAAAAGTTGACTGCACATCATAGCAAGTTGAACTGCAGCAGTCCTTTAGTGGTTTTGTCTGAGAAGACTCCTACAGGTTAGAAAATAGTGAAAACTGAGTGTTTTACTGTCCAGTCTACTATCAAAGAGTGAAGAAAAACATAGAGAGACAAAGCATTTTAAATGATTTGATAAAAACAGAAAATGCTGGAAATACTCAGGAGGTCAGGAAGCATCTGTGGATGGAAAACAATGTTAATATTTCCAATTAATAATCTTTCATTAGAACTGATATAATGACAAGTCTGATACCTTGTCAAAGGGTATAACCTCTGCAGCATGGGAAGTTCCTTCGTATGCCATGCATTGGACCTTAAGGTCCATATTCAAAACATATTATCAACTTTCTCCAAGGGTTTAAATCCCAAACAACTCATTGTCAAATCTGGATGTCATGGCTTAGAGCTGTATACCAGTGAGATAGTCCAAAATTATTTAAAAAGCACTTTCAAGGTGAATATTAACATTCCTTTCAAATAAGCCATCTGTCCTCGCAAGCAAATGTAAAATTGCATATCGCGACTTCAATGGCATGGGCATTCTCATTATTGTCCCACAGCAAATGCTGCTGGGAATAAAAGAAAATCGAGAATCTTGTCAACTATAACATTACCATTTGTGCAGGATGTTCTCCACAAATTAGCTGTCCTGCTTTTTATTTTCAAAACAGTCATACCTCAAACAGTACCTCACTTTCTGTGAACCACTTTGGGATACTTCAAAATCATGAAAGAAAAATATTAGTACAGCACAAATAATAAAACATGTAAATCACATACATCCTGCCAAAGGGTCACGGCCTGAAATGTCCACTGTACTTTTTTTCATAAATGCTGCCTGGCCTGATGAGTTCCTCCAGCATTTTGTGGTTGTTGCTTGGATTTCCAACATTTGCAGATTTTCTCTTGTTTAAAAGTCACATAAATGCAATGGCTCATTAACTGTAAAACATTTTCAGATGTCTTGAAGCAAAAAGAAAACTGTGATACAAGTGTTCTCTTTTGTTATGAAAGGAGCAGTCAGATTATAAACTGTCATTCCATAAAATATATAAAACAATATTCACTTTCATTCTTCTGAAAGATCTTAGCATTCACTACAAATCAACTGATCTTTATGATTAGGAACTAATAAACTTTTTCTCAATTTATAGTCCAGGTGAGAAGAAAGTCACAGATCATAAACAATTTGTCTGTCCTTATGTAACACAGCGAACTGCCTGAAACAAAATAATTGCTTTTAAAGGATATAACACCAGCATCTGGCATGTGTGTTTTGCAGGGGAATGAATTCAAATTCAAATCAGATCAGCAACCGGTTGTGTTAATTTGGTTCATTCATACTCTTCACCTCGATAATAATTTCAAAGTAACTCTGCAGCTCATCTTTGTCAACAGATTAAATTGAAATGCACACAACTACTGTGAAAAATAATATGTTTTTTCCTAACACTTATTTTAACTATTTATCTAATTAGTACAGGTATCTTTTAATAGTTTACATTCCCAGAGTAAATAGCACATTCTGTACTGTATAGTAAGCATTTGAAATTGGACCGAATTTTATCACGTAATTCAGAGGTTTACCTATACGTCACTTAAAATATACACAGACAATTCAAGTTTATCAATTTTTCTTCACATTGATTTCATTCCTTACCAGGGAATATGAACAGTCCAATGCTATATGTTAATGATCCCTTCAGGGCTGAAAAAGCACCGAAGCCCGCCTAAAATCTCAAACCGAGGCCACAGCAGAATAGTACATGGAGTGCATCCTGATCAATTCATGGTAGGCGGTCAAGAAAAATGTAATTTTAAGTATTACTCCGCCACTCCTAAAACACCCCCCACTCCACGGCTGTGGAGGCCCTTCCCAAGTTTGGAAGCTTCGAGTACACGAAGACCCCCACACCGGAAAGTGCAATTACTAATTTATTGTTCAGATATTAACCAGAATAAGCATCTTTTTTCGATTACAGCCTCGATCAAAGAGGGTCCGGTGCCCACCCCCACCCCTGTCCGAGCTGTTAGGTCGGCAACTATTGAAATTTCAGCCCTCGATATGACAACGCGGGCTGCAATCAGCCGCCGGGATCTGACCGCTAAGCAACAGAAGGGCGTCAAAGCCTTCGCTCCATCCGTCGGATTAAAATAATGCTTTACAAAAGCGTAGAGACTGACCTTTCCCTAATCCCTGTGACACCGCGCCTCCGTCCACAAGTCGCCATCTTGACGAGCATCCAGGGAAGGAATTTTTCTCTATCTCCCCCCCCCCCCGGGGCCAGGCTGTGACGCACGGCCTGGTGGGTAATGTAGTTTACGTTCGGCGTGTCGGTCTGCGCTGTGCTGATAATAGGACTACAACTCCTAAAATGCAACGCTCACGTTAAGGCTCGTAATCGTGGCACAATGTCCAAAACCAAATCAGTGGCAAGGACACAACTACGGGTCGCCGTTCGTACTGGCAAAAGGACAGTTTCGCTGTCAGCGTAACAATTCATGGAGAGGGGGAGGACCACGTTCAAGATTATTTAATGTATTTTCCTGTGCACAAGTGTAAAGGGAACTAAATAATTGTTAAAACGAGGAAATCTGCAGATGCTGGAAATTCAAACAACAACACACACAAAATGCTGGTGGAACACAGCAGGCCAGGCAGCATCTATAGGGAGAAGCGCTGTCGACGTTACGGGCCGAGACCCTTCGTCAGGACACAGAAAGACAGAACTCATTATGCAGAATAAATATAAATACATAAGATAGTTTATATAGATAAATCGATTGCACGTGCAGTGACGTTAGGCTGTACATAAAGTGACTAACGGGAAATAATGAAGCAGTGGTTGAGTTAGTGGGTTGATCAGTCTTGCTCGCAGAAAGTAACTGTTTTTGAGTCTGGTGATCCCGGCATGAATGCTACGTAGCCTCCTCCCTAAAGGGAGTGGGACAAACAGTCTATGAGCAGGGTATGATCCTTTGTAATGGTATTGGTATTTTTCTGTATATATATATTTTTCTCTGTGTGTGTATATATATATATATATATATATATGGATGGCGGGTAGGCTGGTGCCAGTGATGCGTAAGGCAGCTTTCACCGCCCGCAGACGATACAGTTTCCGTCTCAAGCAATGATGCAGTTTATTAGAATACTCTCTGCTGCGCATCTGTAAAATGGCGTGAGTATGAATGTGCTAAGTCCAGCTCTCTTCGGTCTCCTCAGAAAGCAGAGGCGTCGGTGAGCTTAACTGATGGTGCCAGGATGTGTTCTGGGACCACGAGAGACGTGTGATGTGCCCTCCCACGAGTTTGAAACTGCTGTCCCGCCGATGTAAAGAGGGATGTGAGTGGTGCGAGTTCTCCTGAAGTTGTTAAGCATCTCCTTTGTCGTGCTGACATTAAGGAAAATGTTATTTGCCTGGCTTCAGGCCTCGAACTCTTCTACTTCCTCTGTGTAGGCCGTCTAACACTGTTGATGATGAATCCCACCACAGTCTTGTCATCGGCGAACTTGACGATATGATTACTTGGGTCTTTGGTCATGCTTCGTGTGAGGCTTTGTTGAGGTTGATGGGAAGCGAGGAGTTGGGCATTCTGACTGTCTTAGGTCTGTTGGTTAGGAAGACCAATACCCAGTTGCACAGTGGTGTATATTTAAACTAAGGAGTAGGTGGGACAATAGTACTAAACGCTGAGCTGAAATCCAGAAACAGCATTCTGATATAAGTTTCTTGGTGTGTCAGGGCCAGGTGCATGACAGATGCTATGGAATCTGTCACAGAGCGGTTCTGTCGCTAAGCATATCGGTAAGTGTCCAATATGGCAGGAATAATGTTTTTGATATGTGCCTTTATCAGCCGTTCAAAGCACTTAATGATTATTGGCTTTTCCTAAACCCTGCTTCTATTATCCTTAATTATTTGGATGGAGGTGCGGAGTTATTGGCGCTACTGTGTATATCTTGACATAATGCAATGGCCCATGTTGGTTAGGTTTTTTTTCCCTTTTTTGGGGATTTTTTTCTTTTTTACTCCTTTTTTCGTAATTACTATGAGTTTGGGAGGTTATATATGGATTATCATCTATATGAATGTATACTTAACCTATTAATTATGTACTTTCAAACTCTGTATTTCTGTATTCATGTTTCATTTATGTTTAAAATTAATAAAAAGATTTAAAAAGAAAAAAAGATTATTGGCGTTAGTGCCACTGGACGGCAGTAATTTAGTTTTTGTTTAAATAATTGTCATAAAACAGAAATTGCCGGGGAAAGCTCATCAATGCAAGTCACGTAGCATCTGTGAAAAAGTTAATGTTTCAGATCAAGGACCTTTCATAAGAATCAGTAAAGTGCGAAAACAAGCGTGGTTTGTTGGAAGGAGAGGTCTGCTAGAGATCTGCAGACTAGTTTTGGTGCCATCTGAGGGGGAAAAGCGATGTCTGACTGAATGCAAATTGAAGGTGAATGGGGATGATGGAAAGGAAAAAAACGATTCTTCCTTAATATCATGACGTCAACGAACGTCATTAAAAACGCTAAGAATCTCAACCGAGAAAAATAACATCGTGTGTTCTTTTTGCTGGACTGCCGCAAGCTCCCAGAGACTACATTCTCAATACTTCTTTCGATGCTTGTTCAGCTACGACAACATAACGTGACAAATTTCACAACCGTTAGTGATAATAAACCCGATTCTAAGTGGCCAGTCCTAACCTGGATTTTAATGAATTGATGAAAACGTACCTACAAACCTCTCCCTCTCAAAGGCGCTTTGATAAACTAATTAATGGGTATTCTTATTCAGAGAGAACCTATTTCACGAATCTTGTCATTGGGCACGTGAACAACCCATTGTATTTACCAGAGTACAATTAGGGCTTTGATACAGGACATTGCAACCCAGCGAATGGCATCGATATTAATTGGAAATATGAAACCGGTATTGACAGATCCCCTTCCGGGAAATGTGATCATTTACATGCGGTCTCTGAACGGCAAGTTAAATATTCAATTTGCTGTGACTCCCACAAAAATATTAAATCCCAATTCTCAGCTGTAAGTGGTTCATAACACACTAACAATTAAGTTGACAATTCTGGGCCACCCCATGTGACTCTGGCTTTTCTTTTCCCTTTCAACCCAATAATCCTCCAGTAATCATGCATTAGTGTCCTCTGGGCAAGTGCCTGATTTCAGAACCTTCTTCAGAATGTTATGCATTTCAACTAAATATCTCTAATTCAAATTAGAACCCAAGCTATCCAGTCCTTTGCCATAACTAAAGTTTTCCAGTCCTAGTAACATCCAAAATCCTCCCTATACTATTTATAACATCAAATATAGTGAATTGAACTATTTCCAGAACTGTGGCATAATTTGTGCTTTGGTATGGCTTTAATGCAATTATGCCAGTCTTAAGAGTAGCTTTGCCACGAAGGTACGAAGCCCAGCAGTGAAAGAACATAGGTTGGGCAGGGGGCCAGTAACCCCATCCCATAAAAACCCAGAGCTACAGAAACACGAACAGATCATCTCCCTACAGGAGGAAAGATCTAGAAGACGCAGGAAGTTGAGTGGTGAAAGCAGAAGTCACAGAACCAATCAACCAGAGGACTCTGCTGAGATGCTGTTGAACCTATGACTCAGGAGGGGTGAAGAATGGAATATTAATTGTACATCACCCTTGTTACATACCCCTCCACAGGCATCTTTAATTTAAAAGTAGGAATCATGGTTTAGTAATTTAATACTGCATTTTAAATAGTAAATGTGGAATATCTTTTATAAGTTGAAATATCAGTATACAAATGCAGGAAATTAATGTATGTCTGTAGAGTGATTCCTTTGAGTTAAGTCCTGTGAAACTAGTCCCTCTCTTTTAACTTATCAATGCTCCAGTAGCACATATAGCTAAGGTACATAAAAAGAATATGACAAGGACAGAAAAAATCTTCATTGTGTGGGTGTAGTGAACAAATAAATATCAATTCCAAATACTTAACACTTCAACACAAGTGAGTTGCAAAATATTTTAAGGTACACATTTGATTACAGTGGAAGGCACAACATTTTCTAAGACATGAATTAAATAGAATACTTTCAAACAACAGTTACACAAATAATTACAAGTTACAACAGCATATGGCATTTTATAAAACCTCTGGTCTTGTGCAAAATTAAAAGAAAAGCAAGAAAGTGCAATTTGAAACATACCTCAAAAAAAACTTTCCAGTAAAGGATCAGAATGTACACATTCTGGTCATATTTAGTTTGACAAACGTTACATGAAAAAATATAAGCTTGTTAAGTTAAATCTTGTCAACAGGGGCTAAAACACTGCTAATATTAGAGGGCCTAGCATAATTAATCTTGATTTTACAAAAAAATTGTTCTTGTTATAGGGATTATTTTAGCTACCAATGTAATTATGTCTTCCCCAATCTAAAAATGCTGCATAAACCTTCTACTTTGAAATATCTTTTTCTTCAAATTGAATGACCATTATAAGGGAATATAGTACACAAAATGTGCACTTGTATTAACATATTAACAGTGTTTAAGTACTGGCAGTCAGAAACTAGCTGTTCCTTTTTGCTCAATCAAGATACTCAGAAATTATTTGCAGCATTAGATTGAACCTTTCCCCCTCAGGCATGAGTTTTGATTTCAGTATCAAATGAGATGGCAGGATAATGTCATAACAAATGGAAATAAGAAAATGATGAGCAGCAGCTGAAACTCAAAACTATTTGGTTGGACAAAGAGGTGTGCCTCAAGCAGTTAACAACAAATGGCACAGAACTGACAAACAAATGGTAGTTGTTAAATGTGCAACTGAAAAAACCTCGATCAAAATACAGCGATAACCACAATGTAATTCATTCAAAATCCTAACAAATCTTTACATTTCATGTCCAATGGCAGCATATCATTGCTATGTACCTGAAATATTAACTGTCTCCCCACCTGGTCTGCAAATTCCACACCATATGTACTTCATTTCTAGATTTGTTTGCACCATTAGTTTCTTTATAAATAAGAGAGAATTGGGATGTGGCATGTGCTGAAGAGAGTAGAATATGTAAACTAAGTTTTACAAATAATTAAAGTTATTAAGAAAATTATTAAGTGCCTTTTTAGTTAAAATTTCAAAAAATTTTAAATAATCACCTTGTTAAATTTCATCCTTGGAAAAGATAACCATATTGGCAGGTTATTCTCCACAAATACATTTACTTCATATAGTTATGGGCTCTCTATGCCTACTCAAAGTGGTTCCATTTACATATACTGGATACTTTGAGGTAAAATTCAAAGTACACTCTCACAATATTTATCATGCTCCTGCATGCAGCAATTTATGGATATGACATGCAGACATATCCCCAAGCAGATAGATGGGAAATTCCTTGTTCTCGAGCCAAAAATGCCTTTCAAAACAGACTGACATTGGGCAAGATATCAAGTCAAAGAATCAAGAGCCAATCTAGTACCACCTGACATACATGTATTACACTGACACATATCATATGGTACAATCTGGTAAATTTGCACAGTTGTACACTCAGTTTCTACCATTCCTGCTTTCAACAGTATTGTTCTCCTCTTTCAAATTTAGTGGGGCATAAAGGATATTATTGTAAGCTAAGGACCATTAGGATAATTGGTTTAATAAGGACAACTAAAAATTTCTATTTTTCTAGAACTCTTCATCCAAGATTGGAACAATACACCCCAGATCAGTTGCTTGTTTAAACGCAAATGTTCCAATCCTTCAAATTCGTACATGGTGCTATATTCCATTGGTGAGACTAACAAACAGCAAGCCTTCCCTGCTCAGGCCTAGCTAGTTCTTGATGCAAAAGTCTGTAGACAACATGAAGAGAACAAAAGACAGAGAAATTGTCTCTAACTCTTCCTGATCTTTGTGCTTACGGAAATGGGCATTTCTAGAAAATGAGCACCAACAGGTAAAAACTACATTTAAATAAATAAACTCAGCATTTGTTTTTATCTACTTCCTTAATTACTAAATGCAAACATGCACATATTGCACAGTAGCTTTCAGGAAAGAGGGGAATAAATGAAAATCAGTGCCAACAACAATTCACAGTACATATGAGTAAAACAATTTTTCTGAAAAATGCTATATCTTCCAGCAGGAATTAATCTTTAAATGAACAATTATTACAAATTACTATTGGCATACTGTTAATAAGTAGTTTTTTAACCTTATGAATAAGTTCACATCAGCATCATTATGCTACATTAGTTCAATGTACATTCAATGTGCACTTTGCATTGATCCCACCACCTGGCTAATGATCTGATCAACTCAGTAAGAATAATGCAAAGTCCTTACAAGGTTTTGTCTTGACTAATGGATTGATTGGACAGCTTATTATAAATCTGTGTTTCAAATCATTTATCCATTTTCAAAAATGCAGATTAGCTGAATTTAATAAATTGCAAACGGAGGATGAAAGGAGCCAAATTATATTTTGAATGGTACTGTACGTGTTGAATGGCCAAAATGACATACTCAGATGTATCAGTTTATCAATTCCAATTGATCTTAAAAATTTTCCAGCTAATGCAATAAATTGTATATAAAAATAATTGAAATCAGCAGTAATTGAATTGTTTGTTATGGCAGTCTTCAAAACAATGCAAATTTCCACAAGGCAAGACATTTATTGATAACATGCCACAGAAAGTGGATAAAGAATATTTAATTACATTTTTTAAAATATTCAAATCAGAATGTTTGTGTGATATAGCTACATTCAGCATTCCCCAGGCAGCAGCCATCCTGTTTTTGACTACTACCCAAAAAAATTTGAAAGTTTTGCACACCAGGTATCCTGGACTAGGTTTGGTGGTCACTGAACAGGTCAGCAGCCACGATACCACAGATCAAGGTAGCAGCTTCAGAATCTCAAGAGGAAATCACAAGTAGTTGCTGTATTCTTGCTCTCAAACTGCTTGCCTAAAAACCACTGGTAACAAAACAAATTCAATTAAAGTACACTCTACTGGACTACATCTCATTACATTAAAAAGGGAAAATAGAGATTGGATTTGGCTTAAATTATAGCAACTCATGGGGCGATGTGTATTAATAGTCCCATAGTTAGGAAGATCATGGAATACAATGGCCACTGACTAAACCTTATACAAGATTCCCCAAAGAATTTCTGGTCACTATTCTGGAAGCCAAATCTAGCATGCTGTCTGAGTTTTTCCCCCACGTTTCAGTATCAGTAGCTGAGACTTTTGAATACTTGAGTGAACTGTCAACCAGGACTGGAAATAGGATTTAATCTTTATGTTTTGTAAAAAAAAATTGTAAATAAATCAATACAAAAACAAATAAGGTAGTGTGGAAACAAATGGTGTCACTAAATATCCATCTGATTGGGATTCGTCAAATTTGAATATCCAAATATTATGCAAAAAAAAACAACTGACTGCAATACCTAGTGCTGCAGAGATTATTAACAGACAGCAGTAAGAGAAATTCATGCTGTCCAAAATGCACCTGATACATCTGTGAGCACAATTAAAGTTGACACAGTAACCAGGGTTCAATTGATGCCTAATGTTATATTTCCATAGTCAACTGAAAGGCTTAATAATTACTGTGGGCTCAGCTGTCATGCAGATTGTGGATAAAGTTTTTCAATAAGCTGCTGTTTTCCACCAATGACAACCAAGTTAAACTGCTGCATTTTGTAGGGATATACTTTAGGACAGTTTGCACCATTTCTAAATTTTGAGACCTTCTTTTCACCCTCATTCTCACTGTGCATTACTACACAAAATGTTTTCTAAATCTGAGCACTAAACACAAAGGAACTTGAAACTGCTTGACTGACAAGTCTCACAATTTAAAATAATAAATTAAAAGTTTACAAAATCCAAACTACCAAATTTTCTTGAACATTAGATATGTATAAACAGGAATGATAACATAGTCTTGCTTCAACTTGTGGTGCACCTCAATCAGCTAAGTATTAATAATTAAATTTGGCTCATTAGTAATACATAGCACTAAGATGAGCAAGATGAAGAAGCAGATTTATAGTTTCTTCCTTCCTTCGAGGGTCTTATTCACCAAGAACCAAGGAAACCAAAGGGAGTTCAGAAAGCTCAATTATACAGTTTGAAGATTTGGAACCTCAGCTAGAATGATGTGTTTTAATTTATCTCAATTCTTAAAAAACATTTTTTAAAACTCCCATTGTCTACTACTGGCACTGACAAAATGAAGATCATATATATCTCAATGTAGACCACAAATTCCCTCTGCCACATAAAATTAACTGAACAATCTGTGACATTTTTTTCCCTTTTAAAATTCAAATTTCTGCAAGACGTGAAGTTTCACTTCCATAGAACATAGTGAAAATGCTGAAGGGGAATCCAAGGGTGTCACAAACCCCAATTCAAATAATTAAGCAGACATAGATATACACAGGTGCGTTTAATTCTGGCTTTTCTCGTTTCCTTTTCATTTCCAACCACAACCATAATTATTTTTGAAAATTTGGCATTACTAACAATGCAAAACCAGTTTGAGACTTGGATGCATACCAACAGCATTCCAGTAACAACTGACTACGATTAGAAATGAGAGTTTTTTTGGTGGAAGTTAATAATGTCATGTATCATGAAAAAGCAACATTGCCAAAACACTACAATGTATTCAACCTTATCCTTCAAAGGTCACAGAACATTTAAAAATGGAGTTTGTTTTCTGGACAAGTTCCACAAATTAGTATTCACATGATTAAAAACTGCAGAAAATCTGGTTATAACTGTACGGTTACAACACAAACTAGTCAAAATTGATAGACATGCCAGATAATGGTTTAGCAACATGGAGTTGCAACATAATTAGATCACTTTTTAAACTAGCTTTGTGGTATTGTTTCTGAGATTCTTATTTAACTTCGACTTTTTTTTGGATTCCACCAGCACCTGTCCACTTCAAACATCCATATACAGAAATCTCGACAACAGAATATTGAAGAAAGCATAAAAAAAAAATAAAAGCCTTGCTTCAACTGCATTTAGGTATATCATCAGATATACTTTGCTTTGTCATCAGATCATTCCTCCGCTTTCCCATACTTAAAACGTCATTTTATACTGTGCTGAAGATAATTCAGTATGCTAGAATCTGTAAAATCTTGATTCACTCTCAAATCACTTGTCAAAACTACCTGCAGGTTAAATATACTCAAATTTCTTTTACTTGCTACAGCCATGGTGCTGCTTTTGCACAACACAAGTGAGAGAACATGAAAAAAAAGTCACCTAGGGAAGGAAGTCATGCTTTTCTGCAATCAAGGTACATGGTAAAATTCAGTTTTGAAATGGAAAATGTTGCAGAATTAGATTTTAAACACAACACTGGGGATGTAGTTAAATCGCAGAGCTAGATTCAAGCCCTTTGGAGGTTCATGCAAGTAATGCATTTTTATCAGTTCTGAAAAGTATTGCACAATTTTACTATCATCATTCATCAGCCCCAGATGATGCTTCAAAAAGTTTACTCTGCGATGCGTGACCGATTCTTCACTTTCTCTTTCATCGATGGGAAGATGCAAGTGATGGCAAAAGGTATAGAGGAAAGCCTGGGAACAAAGCTGGGTAAACATACTATGAACGTGCATGTAATATGTGCTGCCCCGCTTTATCTGAGTCCTATGGTCTGCCAATCTGGTAATCAGTTGTCCTTTATATTGCGGGCAACGGAGAGTTTTGTTGTCACAGTCTAGAATGCTGACGTAGCGACTGTATCGATTCAACGAATGCAGCATACTGGTACCCAGAGGTGATGCTATTCTAGAAATGGAAAAGAAATAAAACATTTACAAATTTCATGTCAATGGCACTGTTTGCAGTCAATGGGAACATACAGAATATTCAATAATAATCCCCATTCTGGCTATTCAAATTGAGCCCACATCAGCTTCCAAGTTTTTGGTAGTATAAGTTACATGATGTAGATTTCAAATAGCCAGTCCATTTCATTTTAAAACCTTTAAATAACCACATAGTCCAAAACACTGATAACCCTTGATACCAGAATCTGTTTAACAGAAGTTTCCACAGTACAGCATCAGAAGCTCAAATTAAAAATCAATGAGCAATAACCACAAGAATAACCATAAATTGCAGATTAAAGAATTGGGTGCCAAGGTAGCATAGTGGTTAACTCAACACTAATACAGCTGGGGCTGTTCTTGAGTTCAATTCCGGTGCCATTCTCTAAGGAGGCTCTATACGTCCTCCCCATTAAATGCACGAGTTTTCTCCATGTGCTCTGGTTTTCTCCCGCGGTCCAAAGATGTACTGGGTAGATTAATCAGTCGTTGTAAATTGTCTTGTGATTAGGTTAGGGTTATTTGGGTTGTTGGGGTTGCCAGGTTGCTGTGGCGCAGAGGGCCAATTCCACACTAAATAAAATAAAAACGTTTCAAAAAGTCATCTCAGAAGTAGCCCAAGAATCTTTTCTCAGAAATATTGGCAACATCACAAACAATATTCCTCATTTCATTATGCAATACTATAGCACTGAATTCACAACATAACTACTCGCATAGATCTTTATGATAAGTGTTAGTAACAGAAAACTTTTCTGTGTTGTCTAACGTGTACTATTCTGGAACTTCAGGCAATACATTATCTCAGTTTCAGCCTGGTGACTGGGGAGAGTACTCAGAACTATTACACGAGTAGCTGTTGTGCAATATTAGACCATATGATCATAAGATATAGGAGCAGAATTAGGCCATTTGATCCATCAAGTCTGCTTCACCATTTCATCATAGCTGATCCATTTTTTCTCTCAGCCCCAATCTCATGCTTTCCCTCCCCCCATATGATTGAACAACAAGTACCAGACTGCAAAAATATATGGTAGAAAAGTTGCTGGTGGTACAAGATCATCCACTGGATTTGGCTTTGTTCCTTTTATTATTGTTCACTAAAATTGCAAGTATAATGAAATTACATTCTTGGCTCTAAGTTGCTATTCTTCCCCTTGCTTTGAGAAACTATTAATATGTATGCAAAAGGATGGTGAATCCCAACAATTATGAATAGTCATTTTCATTGTAGTGACAAGTATAAAAAAAAAAGCTGTGTAAAAAGTTATTAACAATTCATTTTAGCTCTTGGCAAAAAGGACTACACGTCCACAAGATAATTCCAGTAAGGAAATGAAACACTACAATGCATGCATCACAAGACCTTATTTCAGTATAAATATGACTGCTTAGATGGCAGGCACACAGGGATAAAAATGGGAACTACATGCTTTTGGTCTGTGGCCTTGAGTTTCATCATGCAGAATACAACAGATTTGCTGCATTCTGATTGTAAAAGATCAGAAATTCACTTTGTATCTAATTTCCCCTAACAATGGCTTTTTAAAATTATTTAGAAATACAGTGAACAGGCCCTTCTGGCACACAGAGCCACACTGCCCAGTAACCTACCTGATTAACATTAGCCTAATCACTGACCAATTCACCTATCCAGCAGGTCTTTGGACAATGGAAAGAAACCAAAGGGGTTGCAGTGAGAACATAAGCTTCTTACAGATGGCACCAGAATTGAACTTTGAACCCCAGAACACACCGAGTTGTAACACTGTTGTACTAACAACTACACTACTTTGGCACCCTACTTTAAGCCACTCTGACATACAACAAACCCAGATTTATTTATTAAAAAGTGTGAATTGTCGTCAGAAGAAAGGCACAAACAGGACTAACAACTGAATAATGGACACTTTAAGTTTTGGGTGGTTAACTATAATTGCACATGAAATGGATCTTTTATCAACTAAAAATTCAAAAATCTGTTGCAAATTAAACTGAAATTTAATCTGTCCTACTAGTGACACAGATCAGTCTTTGTTGTGAAATAGAGTACATTAGTTGAATTTTCTGACAAAGGAACCATTAACTTGAAAGAAAGTATGAGATGCTTTAAGTGACATGTAGGCATTCCCAATGCAATGCTCACTGGGAAATTTCAACTGGTCTGCTTAAAAATCCAAGTTTTAACTTTTGAAAGCACTCCTGATATCTGATAAAGGAAGCATATTTGTAAAATCTCACACTTGCTGAAAGTAATCAAAATAACAGATTATCAGGAAGAGTTGAGAATCTTCTCTCCAGCTCTGGGATGCAGTCAGTGGCATGATTGGTACACATCTTTTTTGAATTTAATCTATTATTAATTCTCCAATTCTGAAATGAATCTATTATAAGCCACTCTTTTGCTTGGATCATCAGCTCTGAATTCATTACAAAGTAAACTGGTCCTTACATATAACTATGTTGTATTTACCTTTGAAGTCCGATGAGTTTCCAAGTCTGCAAATCGTCGACATGCAAAGGAAAAGTTACCCATTGCTTTACAGACTCTGCATCCCTATTATAATTAGGGACAAATATCGACAAAGCATCAACAATCTTCTTGACTTTTCCTTCTTGTTCACCAACTACTACAAGGGTCCGCCCAGACAGCAATGAAAATATTGCCTGCTGTGCAAAAGAATAGTGCCGTATAAACCACAGAGAATTTTTCCCTGAATGCTTCTTGCGTTTACCAAAGGATCTTTTTGATGGACTGGTTGCGAGGGCTGGAGAAGGAGTCCTATCAGAACATAAAGATGCACTAATGTAACTCGTGTTGTCCAAATACTCATCCATGGAAATTTGAGCTGTTTCTTCATTACTGGGTAGATCACTGCATTCTTTTTCACAGACGGTTTCATACAATCCATGTCCATCATTTTTCTGGAGGTAATCACTGTGGAATATTTGACCTATAGTTTTACTGCGTTGTGGTGGAACATTGACAACTTCATCACCGTACTCTTCAGTTAAAAATGTAGGTACTGACTTAGTAAAATGTGGACTCTCTTTCCCAATACAACAAGAATGGTCAACTGGCTCAGATAAAACAGACAAGGTAATGGTTCTATTTTCAAAATTTGTATTGCTAAATCCATTAGTATGATTTAGATTTGCATCCAATTGCACTAGACCTTGTTCAGTGTTGTTCAGTCCTATATCTTCTTCATCCAAAGGTGATTCTTCTTCATGTATTGCACTTGGATACATAGGCTTAAGGTCTTCAGGAATCAGAGTTTCAGTAGTACTTAGAACTTCAATGCTGTCCTCACTGTTTGTCCGCTTGGTACCCACAAATTTCCTCCTCACAACCTCCAGGTGCGGGCTCTGCAAGTCTATTTGGCTGTCAGATTTGAGTAACAACACTGGGGCCGGGCAGGATTTTTCTGTACCCAGGATTTCAATGCTTTCGCCACTGCTGATACTTCCTTTCCCTTTCAATTCAAGATGGTCTGAAGTTGCTAGGAGGTTTTTGCATGGAATGGAATCAGCCACAGTCCCATGATAATTCTCAACACTGGTTTGCTGATCCAGTTTGATTGGTACAGACTCCACACACGATTTGTATGACTCACAGTTGCTGGACTGAGTTGATAAACAAGGGTGTTCAAAAACTTTAGCCCTGATAATATTAAAACTAGGAAGTGGTTTTTCACAGTGCTGTCCTTCACCAGTGAAGAGTAGTGGGTCTTCAAAGAGAAAAAAAGTTGTTTGTTGCTGCTGAAGAAGCACTTTTTCAATCTGACTGGTCAAGAGGTAGCACACATCCCCCCTGAAGAATTTCTCTACTTGCCTAAGTTGTTCTAATGTTTGATTAAAAAAGTAACTGTCACAAAGCTCCTCTAAGGTTTTCAGTTTCTTTTCAAAGCATTTTGCTGACTTAGCTTTTGTGAATTTGGGTATGTAGGAGCTTGTATCAGAAAAATTATTTTTTTCATATAATTCATCCTTATTTGGCAACTGCTCTAACCCAGAGTCTGAGTGTTCTGTACCATTATCTTGTTCATAAGAAAAGTAGTCCATGTCTCTTGTTTTTTTGTACGAATAATTTCTAATCTGCATCAAAAGATCTTGATGTTCAATTATACACTTTTCCACATTAGCCAGTTCATTGGCCTTTTCTATTGCTATCGAGGAGTAATATCCTTTATCGTTGGACTTTTTCTGGATTTCCGTTTCATTGTGCAACACATTCCTAGTATATTCCAGGTCCTGAAGTTTCTTTTCCAGTTCATTAGCAAACGCTTTTCTGTTACCAGCTTTCAAACACTCGGAGGCTTTGGAAAAGTCCGCCGAAAGTTCTTGGAACTGCTGCATAATCTTGTTTTCATCCGTGGAGATGTAAGCCACGCAGAAAGGCCTGACGAATCCCCTTGCTTCCAAGTCATAGAGAGTCAAATGATGAACGTAAGCAAAAGCCCCCTCCTTAGAGTCCCCCAGCACCACCTTGGAGTCCTCGACGAAGTTGAGTTTCGGATAACTCGTCCCAGGAGGGTGCCCCACAAACGAGGCTTGATAATCCACAGACATAATCCTGAGAGAGAAATAGTTGAGATCAAAGTTACCGCGGGCATTGTCCGGGATCGTTAACAAAGGCTGAGGGCCTACCTGCTCGGAAAACTCGGAAATGAGAATGAAATCCTTCTCGAATTTAGCCGTGGCCGTCTTGGACCAGGGGTTTTCAGGTTGAAATTGAAAAGGGGGTGCCGGCTCTATGTTGTACTGCTCCCCGTAGTCATCTTCGCGGGTGAGAGCTACGACATCGGGGGCAGCGATCATATTTCCACCTCCTCAGACTTAGAATTGAAAGCATAAAAGGAAAGCGAGCTCCTTAGCAACGCCAGCACATCCTCACAAACCACCATTTTGTTTCCATATGACCCAGGTCCCCACCGGAAGTAATCGTCATACGCTTCACACAAGTATTCCTTTCTAAATATTATTACACTCCCTTTACAATTCTTTAAAATTGTGATAAATACAATAATTAATGTTTTACAAGTTGCACCGTGTGGGAAACCTGTTTATATTTGGGAAACCGCAATGCCCGGAACGCTGTACACCTCATAGTAGCCCGCAGTTTTAAATAGTAGACAATTGAATTTATTATTCCCTGTTTTATTTCTAAAGTCAAAAGTCCGTGGAGTGTAGTGCAAAGGTAGCGAGCTAAATACATCAATAGATGTTTTCGGGTTTGAATGCATAAGTTACTGTGATTTCAATAATTATGCAGAGTGCTGGTTTATTATTTCTCCATCTAGCAGTATCACCGCGGCACTTCAAAGCAGCGAGATAGAGGAAATCGTAACGGGAAATAGTCAATGGAAACTTTTATTTATCTGCAAAATTTAAAATCTACTACAATGATGCTAAATAACCCCTTTCCTTTACTAAAATGATCACTTATAATTTCCATCACAACGTGAAAGGCGGCCGTTCAGCAATTAAGTTATCAAAACTCCCATTAGCCCTATTCCCCGCTTGCTTCTCTTCAAACTATTCCCTCACAGAACCCCATCAATTCTACACCCACTCTTAATTTTCCTATTACCCACCTGCCATATGACCCGTGGAGGAGGGTTGGGACGCTTATAAAATCCAAGAGAAGGTAATTTAAAAAGCAATAAGGAGAGAAAAGATGAAATATGAAGGTAAACCAACTGATCATACAAAAGAGGATACCGAAGGTTTTCTTTTTCCAATATATAAAGATCAAAAAAGAGGATCAGACTCCTGGAAAATGACACTGGAGAGGTAGTAATAGGATACAAAAAAAAAGTGGACAAAATCAATGTCTTTTGTGTCAGTCTTCACCGTAGAAGACAACAGCAATGTGCCAGAAATTCGAGAGTATTAGGTGACAGAAGTGAGTGTAATTGCCATTACTAAGGAGAAGGTGCTTGAGAAGCTACATGGTCTGAAGGCAGATAAATCACCTGGGCTAGATGGACTACAACCCACGGTTCTGAACAAGGTAGCTGAATGTGGAGGCATTAGTAATTATCTTTCAAGAATCACTAGATTCTGGAAAATTGTGAATGTCACTCCATTCTTTAGGGAAGGGAAGTAAAAGCCAGGTAATTTTAGGTCAGTTAGCCTGACTTCAGTACTTGGGAAGATATAGGAGTGTGGTGAACTACATATACCTGTCTGGACACGCCCCCCTGCTGACTGCTCCTGTGGCTCCTCCCACAACCCCTGTATAAAGGCGATTGGAGGCACTGCTCCTCCCTCAGTCTCCATGATGTTGTGCGGTGGTCTCTTGCTGCTGACAGTGCTTTCTTCTAGCTAATAAAAGCCTATCTCTCGCCTCACGTCTCCGAGAGTTATTGATGGTGCATCATGGAGTCCATTATTAAGGATGAGGTTTCAGCAAACTTGAGGGCACATTATAAAATAGGCCGAAGTCAGCATGGTTTCCTTAAGGGGAAATCTTGCTTGACAAATCAGCTGTAATTCTTTGAGAAAATAGTAGAGAGTATATACAAAGGAGATCCAGTGGATTCAAAGGCACCACAAGTGAATCTGCAGATGCTGGAAATAAATAAAAACTCAAAATGCTGGCAGAACTCAGCAGGCCAGACAGCATCTATGGGAGGAGGTAGGGACGACATTTCGGGCCGAAACCCTTCATCAGGAGTGCAGTAACATGGGATGGTCGAGTGGGGGGGGATGAAGTAGAGAGCTGGGAAGTGATAGGCTGAAGGGAAATGGGCTGGGGGAAGGTGGAGAATTATGGGAAATAAAAGAGAAAGAAAGGTAGGGCTGGGGGGAGATTATAGTGAGGGGGGGAAAAGAGAAAGAGAACCAGACTAAAATTATAGATAGGGATGGGGTAAGGGGGGGGGCAGGGGTATCAACGAAGGTCTGTGAGTTGAATGTTCTTCTTCTCTCACCACCATCCTAGGCCCCAGACAGTCCTTTCAGGTGAGGCACCACTTCACCTGCAAGTCAACTGGGGTGATATACTGTATCTGGTGCTCCCGATGTGGCCATTTATACATTGGGGAGACCTGCTGCAGACTGGGAGACTGTTTCACCGAACACCGGCGCTCAGTCCTCCAGCAGTGGCGGGATCTCCCTGTGGCCACACACTTCAATTCCACAGACCACTCCCACTCCGATATGTCTGTCCATGGCCTCCTCTACCGTCAAGATGAGGCCACACGCAGGTCGATGGAGCAATACCTTATCTCCCGCCTAGGTAGCCTCCTACCTGCTGGCATGAACATTCAACTCACAGACCTCTGTTGATACCCCTGCACCCCCCCCCCCTTACTCCATCCCTATCTATAATTTTAGTCTGGTTCTCTTTCTCTCTCTTTTTCCCCCCTCACTATAATCTCCCCCCAGCCCTAACTTTCTTTCTCTTTTATTTCCCATAATTCTCCACCTTCCCCTATCCCATTTCCCTTCAGCCTATCACTTCCCAGCTCTCTACTTCATCCCTCCCCCCACTTCTTATCCCCCTTCGACCATCCCATGTTACTTCACTCCTGATGAAGGGTTTTGGCCCGAAACATCGTCACTACCTCCTCCCATAGATGCTGTCTGGCCTGCTGAGTTCTGCCAGCATTTTGTGTTTTTATTGAGATCCAGTGGATGTTGTTTAGGTTTTTGACTAGGTGCCGTACACAAGGCTGTTAAACAAGATAAGAGCCCATGATAGTACAGGAAATATACTAGCACAGATAGAAGGTTGGCTGACTGGCAGGCAGGAGGCAAAGAGTGGGAGTAAGGGGGTCCTTTTCTGATTGGCTGATGGTGACTAGTGGTATTCCTCAGCGGTCATTGTTGGGACTGTGTCCTTTCAACTTGTACGTCAATTATATGGATAATGGAATTGACGGCTTTGCAGTGAAGTTTGCAAATGATATGAACAGAGGTGGAGGGGCAGCTAGTGTTGACAAAGCAGGGAGCCTTCAGAAGGTCAAAGGTCAGACAGATTACGAGAATGGCAAAGAAGTGTATGGTCATGCATTTTGCAAAATTCAGAAATTGAAGGTGCAAAGGGACTTGGAAGTCCTTATGCAGGATTCCCTAAAGGTTACTTGCAGGTTGAATCGGTGGTAAGGAAGGCAGAATCAATGTTAGGATTCATTTTGAGAGGACTAGAATATAAAACCAAGGATGTAATGCTGAGGCTTTATAAGGCATTGGTGAGACCACACGGAGTATTATTCTGGGTTCCTTATCTAAGAAAGGATGTACTGGCATTGTGAGGATCCAGAGTACTGTAGGTTCACAAGAATGATAGGGCTAACATATGAGGAGGTCTGATGGCTCTGGGCCTATACTTGCTGGAGTTTAGAAGAATGGGGGTGGGAGTGGAATCTTATTGCACTCTATCAAATATTTAAAGTCCTAGATAGTGTGGATGTGGAGAAGAATACATTTTTGCAGATAGCTGTGGAGGCCAAGATATTGATTATATTTTTAGTGGAGGTTGATTGGTTCTGATTAGTAAGGGTGTCAAAATTCACAGGGAAAAGGCAGGAGGATGGGGTTGAGCGAGATAAAGATCAGCCATGATGGAATGAATGGCAGACAGACCCAATGGGCCAAATGGCTTAATTTTGCTCTTATGTCTTGTGGTCTAATTGGAGTAATTTAGACTAGCCCATCAACGTACCTGTATCTGCTTCTCCGTTATATAGGAGAAACCCATGTTATTATGGAGAATGTTCAGCTTCTACTCAGAGAGAAAATTAGGTTTGGATTGCTATAGAGTTGCTACAGCAGCACTAACTGTTGCTACAGCAGCACTAACTGTAACTTCACTATACTGCACACAAACTTGGGTTTCTGCTGTGCTACATACTTTAAACTGCAGTTTTCTTCAAACTGGGGAAAGCATATATGAAGGGTTTCGGCTGAAACGTCGTCACTACCTCCTCCCATAGATGCTGTCTGGCCTGCTGAGTTCTGCCAGCATTTTGTGTTTTTAAAGCATATATTTTAGATTCAGAATTTATATTATAACAATATGCAACTTAATGTCTTTGTCACAGGAAAACATCCCAATGGTGCTTCAGAGATAATCAACATCAGGTTTATTGCCATATGCACAAGTGTATATATGTACGTGTATGTATATATGTGTGTGTGTGTGTGTGTGTGTGTGTGTGTGCATATGTGTATATATGTTTTTTGTGTGACTGTATGTTTACTTGCTATCTTGTTTGTGCTATATATACCCAGCGCTGTATATGAACTGATGGTACTGTGTTCTGCACCTTGGCCCCAGGGGAAGGTTGTTTTGTTTGGCTGTATTCATGTCCGGTTGGACGGGCATTAAGCTTGAACTTGTATGCATGGCTGCAGTGAACTTGGTGATGTGGGTTTTAAGGCTTTTGTACCTCCTGCCCAATGATAGCTGTGAGAAGATGGTGAGAAGTTTTGATTGTGGGTGCTGCCTTGTTGAGGCCGTGCCAGATGGTGGGGAGGGATGTGCCTGTGATGCATTGGGTAGAGTCCACTACTCTATGCAAGTTCTTATGCTCCTGTGCATTCAAATTACCATATTAGACAATGATGCAACCAGTCAGGATACTTTCAACAATAATTTGTTGGAAGTTTGTTAAAGTATTAGGTGCAAGCTAAACCTCCTAATGAAGTAAAGATACTAGCAGCTTTCCTTGTGGTTGCATATCTACGTGGTGGGCCCAGGACAGGTATTCAATATGCTAACACCCCAAATGTGTATTGGGCTCGATGTGCCTTATTTGTTTTTTGTGCAGGAGGACGGATGGGGGTGGGGGGGGGGGGTCGATGTGCCTGATCCGTTTTGCTTTTTTTTGTCCGGGGAGGTGGGATTCGGTGGTTGATAATTATGCTGTCTTTCTTACCCTTGGTTTCATGGATACCCAGAGAACTGAAGAATATTAGAGTTCTATACTTTGATAATAAATTAATCTTTGAACCCAGGAATTTAAAGCTGCTGACTCTCGCCACTGCTGGAGCCCCAATGTAGACTGCTGTATGTTTGCCTCCTTCCCCTCTGAAAGTCAAGAGTCAGCTCTTTAGTTTTGCTAACATTGAGCAAGAAAGGTTGTTGTTGCAGAACCACTCAACCAGCTGTACTATCTCACTGCGGGAAAGTGGCTCATCACCATCTATGATTCGTCCAACAACAAGTGTCGCTGATTAATTTTAATGTGGGATTGGAGCTATGCTTAGCCACAGTCATGTGTATATAGAGAATACACAAAGGGCTGGATAGTGATCCAGAGAACAGGATATTAAGAAAATTAAAAAAGTGTATCGAGTCATCCCATAATTAAGAACATGAATGCATATTCTTTTTGTTCTATTGGGTCCAATGTGGTTTACAGCGGAAAAAATACTTTTGAAATATAGTCACTTTGTACACAGCAAACACAAAGAGAGCATCAATAAATAAATGCACTTTGATTTCACTCTCTTGTATCTCACATGTTTGTCTACACTCTGTAAATGAAGTCTGTAAACTACCAGGAATCCATTTAAAAAATAAAACTCCACAAGGAAGGAATGGTAAAGATCATGGCCATCAACAGTGAATAAATTGTTATGTGTTACTGAGATGAATTTAGGAAACTCATGATTAACATGGACAGTCAAAGTGCAGAACCAAACACTAATTAAATAGGTGGAGGAAAGAAATTGTTGAAGTTTCGGGTTGATCCCAAACACTGACAATTTCTTTTCTCTCATTTATGCTGCTTAACCTGCCGTGCTTCTCCAGGTTCAAGCATCTGTGGTTACTTGTGTCTCCACAAAGTAACCAGGTGATGTATTGAAAATTTATTTCAAGTTAAAAACCAACCTTTAAATACTGAAGTGGCTAACATGAGGGGGCATAGTTTTAAGGTGCTTGGAAGTAGGTACAAGGGGGATGTCAGAGGTAGGTTTTTCACAGAGTGGTGGGTACATGGAATGCATTGCCAGCGAAGGTGGTAGAAGTGGATACAATAGGGTCTTTTTAAAGACTTTGAGATAGGTACATGGAGCTTAGAAAATTAGAGGGCTGTGCGGTAGGGAAATTCTAGGCAGCTTCTAGCGTAGGTTACATGGTTAGCACAACATTGTGGGCCGAAGGTCCTGTAATGTGCTGTAGATTTTCTATTCTTCTAACCTTGTATCTGTTTAAGCAGTCAATAGCACAAAATGGCATGTCAGTCCCAGACAAGATGTATTGGAAATGTTGGCATCTATATCAAAGCATGTGAAACCTTCAATTCATATATAAAAAGATGAAGATGTTGTTCCAAGCAAATAAGACCATAAATAACATTATTGTAAACAAAGGGTTTGGGCAAAGCTACTTGTAATAAGTTATTATGCAAAGCAAGAAGATGTTGTAAACCCAAAGAATTATGCATTCTGTTCCCAGTTATGTCTGCCAACGCACAGACATTTAGCTATTGTGTGTTGATCAATCTAACATGTGAGTTTGCTTGATTGGTCACTTCTAACATCACCTTCTTTGCACAAACATCTTGTGCCTTTTGTCAGGGTCTGTGTTGTGACTGACTAAAACGGAGTCACACAGAAGCTGGCAGTGGAAAATATAAAAGTGTTTGTTCACATGACAAACCTCCAGGAGAGGGAGAGTGGAGGAGACTCCAAGAGATTCTTATTCTCCTGACACAAAATCAGCATAAAGATAACAATACATGATTAACTACATTTTCAATTACTATGATCACATATTTATTTTAATATTTGGAGTATAGTTAGGTAAATTTACAAATTTCCATATTTACAATGATAGCACATCCCAACTAGTAGAATTTCTTTGAATATTCAATACTGGTGTCTGTTTCTAATGCCTCTTTGTGTACAAACTCCAGACATCTGATTGCAGAGAGGAAGACAAACTTGCTGTAATTAATTTTATTATGTATTGCATTGTACTGCTGCTGCAAAAACAACAAATTTCATGACATGAATTGAATTGACTTTATTAGTTGCATCCTTCATCTACACGAGGAGTAAAATTCTATGTTACACCTCTGTCTAAATGTGCAATTACAGTAATTTATAATAAATATTATGTACACCAGGATAGTCAATATGCCATAGAAATAGTTACTTCAGCATGAATTAATCAGTCTGATGGCCTGGTGGAAGAAGCTGTCCCGGAGCCTGTTGGTCCTGGCTTTCAGGCTGTGGTACCGTTTCCCGGATGGTAACAGCTGGAACAGTTTGTGGTTGGGGTGACTCGGATCTCCAATGATTCTTCAGACCCTTTTTACACACCTATCTTGGTAAATGTCCTGAATACTAAACCTAATTCTGATTTTGACATCCAAAATGTAGCCCTAAACAGTAGATATTCTGCAGATGGCAGAAATCCAGGGCAACACACAAAATGCTATTTATTCCTTTCAAAAGTTCCATGGCCCTGATTTGCCTCATTTTTACCATGGAGATCCAGTCTTTATCAACTGAAAATCCCCCAACAGGAGGGCCTTAAAGCTCTCCACTTGTTTCTAGATAACAGACCCAACCTGTTCCCCTCCACCACTCTCCTCCATCTGGTGGAACTGGTCCTCCCACTTCCTCTAAACCAAAGGTGTAGCCATGGGCACTCGCATGGGTCCCAGCTACACCTGCCTTTTTGTCAGCTATGTAGAACAGTCTATGTTCCAAACCTATACTGCTATCACTCCCCAACATTTCCTATGCTATATTGTTTTCTGCATTGGGGCTATTTCCTACAACCATTCTGAGCACATCGACTTCATCAAATTTGACTCCAATTTCCTCCCTGGCCTCAAATTTATCTAGTCCATTTGCAACACCTTTATTGATCTCTTGTCTCTATCCCTATCTTCAGTCAGTTTATCTATTGATATCTTATTCAAACCCACTGATTCTCACAACTACCTGGACTATACCTCTTCCCACCCCGTCACTTGTAAAAATGCCTTCCCCTTTTTCCTCTGCCTTCACCACATCTGCTTTCAGGATGAGGCTTTTCATTCCAGAACCAATGAGATTTCCTTCTTCAAAGAAAGGGGCTTTCCTTCAACGATCAATGCCGTCCTCACCCACATCTCTTCCATTTTGCACAGATCTGCCCTTGCCCCATTCTCCTGCTAACCAACCAGGGATGAAGGTTCCTTCTGTCCTCACTTACCACCTCAGTAGTCTTCACATCCAGCACATTGTTCTCCGTAACTGCCATCTCCAATGGGATCCTACTGCCAAGTCCACTCCACCCTCCCAACTTTCTGCAGGGATTGCTCTGTATGTGAATCCCTTGTCCCATCAACTCTCCTCACTGATCTCCCTCCTGGTACTTGACTTTGCAAGCGGAATAAGTGCCATACCTGCCCCTAAATCCCCTCTCTTACTACCATTCAGGGCCCCAAACAGTCCTCCCAGGTGAGGCAACACTTCACCTGTGAGTCTGTTGGGGGTCATCTACTGTGTCTGGTGCTCCCAATATGGCCTCCTGTATTTCGATGAGACCCAAAGTAGTTTGGGAGACGTTTCACCGAGCACCTATGCTCTGTCTTCCCACTTCAACTCTACTTGCCATTCCTATTCCGAAATGTCTGTCCATGGCTTCCTCTACTGCTGTGATGAGGCCATACTCAAGTTGGAGAAGCAAAACTTTATATTCCATCTGGGTAGCCTCCAGCCTGATGGCATGAACATCAATTTCTCAAACTTCCAGTAATTGCCATTCCCCCCTTTCACCATTCCCATTTCCTTCTCTCACCTCCTTACCTACCCATCACCACCCTCTGGTGCTCCTCCCATTCCCTTTCTTCCATGGTCTTCTACCCTCTCCTATTATATTCCCTCTTCTCCAGCCCTTTATCTCTTTCACTTATCAGCTTCCCAGCTCTTTACTTCAACCTGGCCCCTCTCCACCGGTTTCACCTGTCACCAAACACCTTGTACTTCTTCCTACTCTCCCCCCACCTTCTTGATCTAACTTCTCATCTTTTTTTCCCAATCCTAATGAAGGGTCTCAGTCTGAAACATCGACTGTTTACTCTTTTCCATAGATGCTGCCTGACCTGCTGAGTTCCCTCAGCATTTTATGCGTGTTACTTAAAATGCAGTTCCTTTGTTGCAGTGTTGAAGGATGGCCCCATTAATGTACAACTAACCAGAAGGTTAAATGACAAAACAGATCTGTCCTGAATTATGCCTTCAATGGCAGGCATACATCTTTAATAATGTGCTAGTAGCAGGAACATTCATCTATTGTCTTTCCCTATGTAGTTTTCAATGGGACAGAATCAGAATGATTGGCTTCATTAGCCACAAAGCATCAGTTGGAAGTTAAATTGTGGACAGGTTTTATGTCCTGAAGACTTGTTCTCATTTAGTCCATAATTGCGCTATCCACAATTACATAGCTCTAGAATGATCCCTCACAGTCTGGTAGTCAAACAGCTGACATTGTGTGCATCTTTAGGTTCCATGATGATTACACCAGCGGCAGGCATTTTATCTTCAATTGTCACATTCCTTGCAGGGACATTCTGGCATCTCTTATATCCTGCTCTCAAAAAAAAAATGGTCTGACTCAGCTGGCAGGGTAGAAGCACACTTTTGTCTTGTACTAAGCAAAGTATCGCTAGGCTCATGCTACGTTCCTGTGCCTGGTTGCTCAAGGACAATCTTGCTAGCAGAAATAGGGCCAACATATTTGTGGACCCAAAAGGCTGCCCATGTTAGAAGCTGGAGTAACAATCAATCTGCTGGAGAAGCTCAGCAGGTTGAAGAGCATCTATGGAAGTAAAGGAATTGCTGAAGTTTCGAATTGAAAACCTTTAGGATTTAGAATGGAGAGGCAAGATGGCAGAGCAGTGATAAGAGAGGATTCTGAGGCGAATGGTGGACTGAGGAGGTGTGTAAGATGACAGGCAGGTAGTGCTATGTAGGGGAGGTGAGTGGGGTTGCAGGTAGAAGACGTTGGCAGGTGAATGATAGATTGAGGTGGAGAGGGGACAAACAGATGGAGCAAAGTGGGGTGAAGGAGTGGGAAGAGAAGAGACTTGGCAGTTATTGGAGGGAGATAAACGGGAACACAAAGTGCTACCAGTGCTAGATTCTGATAAGGAAGTGAGAATGGGAACTATTAGGGGAGAGGTGATTATACACGTACAAAATGCTGGAGGAACTCAGTAAGTCAGGTAGCAGCTATGCAGGGAAATAAATAGTCACCATTTGGGTCCAAGAGATGTTTCATCAGGAGAGCTGAAAAAGTTGGAACCAGATGGAAGGTGGGGAGAGGTTACCTAAAATACAAAAACTTAATATTAATGCCATTGGCTTGTAAACTATCCAGGCAAATTATAAGATGTTGTTTGCATTGGGTGTCCTCGTGGCAGGTCAAGGATGGACAAATATGTGTGGGAATGGGAAGGGTATTTAAATTATCTTCAACCGGGAGCAAGGAATGGCCATTTTGTACTGAGTGTGGATGCTCTGTGAAATGGTTGTCCAGTTTGCACTCAGTCTCATCATGTACATCGGACCACATAGAGTCATAGAGAAGTGCAGCACAGCAACAGGCCATTTGGCCCATTTAGTCCATGCCAAAACCATTTAAACTGCCTGCTCCCATCGACCTGCAATGGGAGCATAGCTCCCCATATCCCTACTATCCGTGTAGCTATCCAAACTTCTCTTAAAAGTTGAAATCGAGCTTGCATGCACCACTTGTGCTGGCAGCTCATTCCACACCCATGACCCTCCAAGTGAAGAATACTTGTGGATAATTTTACTCCTCGGATGAATACAGAGAGATCAAG
Source organism: Hemitrygon akajei (assembly GCF_048418815.1). Lineage (NCBI taxonomy): Eukaryota > Metazoa > Chordata > Chondrichthyes > Myliobatiformes > Dasyatidae > Hemitrygon > Hemitrygon akajei. Next base: position 36,757,757 of record NC_133134.1, on the reverse strand, counting down.
AAAAGGGAGACAAGAGTCAGAAATGTCCATGTGAATTTGTGAGCATGGTAGAAGTTGGTGGAAAAGTTGCTAAAATTGATGAGTTCTGTAAGAATGCAAGCAGCACAATAACACAAAGATGCCCAAAATAATTCACACCTGAACTGATCTGTTGATGTACACCTGCTCATTGGGGGAGAATGGATGAAATAGGGGATGGATCCTGAAAACAGGATTTAACTCCTTACTGACCTTGGAAGAGAACAAGAATCTTTGATCATATGAGGACTTACAGTGGTGCTAGAAAGTTTGTGTAGAATTTTCTCTATTTCTGCATAAATATGACCTAAAGTGTGATCAGGTCTTCACGCAAGTCCAAAAACTAGATAAATTGAACCCAATTAAATAAATAACACAAAAACATTATACTTATTCATTTATTTATTGAGAAAATTATCCAATATTACAGGTAATTGTTGGAAAGATGTATGTGAACCTCTGAGCCTTCTACAAAACTATTTGTAGTCAGGTCTTCCAATCTATGAGATGAGATTGGAGGTATGGGTTGTAGAGGTGCCCTGACCTATAAAAAAAGACACACAAAGTCAGGTTTACTGACAGAGCCTGCTCTTCTCAAAAAAACATCTGTTTATGTGCACCATGCCTCGATCAAAACAACTTTCAGAGGACCTTAGAAGAATTGTAGAGATGCATCAAGCTGGAAATGGCTACGAAAGCATTTCTAAAGACCAGTGTGTTCATCAGTCCACGGAAAGAGAAATTATATACAAATGAGGCAACTCAGTACTGTTGCTACTCGCCCTAGGAGTGAGCATCCTACAAAGTTCACACCAAGAGCACAATGTGCAATGCTGAAGAAGGTGAAAAAGAACCCAAGAGTAGCAGCAAAAGACCTGTGGAAGTTTCTAGATCTTGCTGAAGTCTGTCATGTGTCCACTACAAGAAAAACACTGAACAAGAATGGTGTTCATTGAAGGATGCCACGGAGGAAACCACTGGTCTCCCAAAAAAAAATTGTACATCTCAAGTTTTCAAAAGACCACCTGGATGTTCTACAATATTTCTGGGACAATGTTCTGTGGACAGATGAGACAAAAGTTGAACTTTTTGGCAGAAGTGAACATTGCTATGTTTTGAGGAAAAAGGGAACTGCACACCAACACCAAAACCTCATTTCACCTGTGAAGTATGGGGGAAGGAGCAACATGGTTTGGGGCTGCTTTGCTGCCTCAGGGCCTGGACAGCTTGCAGCCATTGAGGGAACAAAAAATTGAAAATTTTATCAAGACATTTTACAGGAGAGTATCAAGGTAGCAACCCATCACCTGGAGCTTATTAGAAGTTGGATAATGCAACAAGACAATGATCCAAAAGACAAGAGTAAATCAACAACAGAATGGTTTAAAAAAGAAAATTCATGTTTTGGAATGGCAGAGTCAAAGCCCTGATCTAAATCCAATAGAAATGTTGCGTTACCACCTGACACAAGTAGATCATGCAAGGAAGCCCACCAACATCCCAGAGTTGAAGCAGTTTTGTAAAGAGGAATGGCCTAAAATTCCCCCAAGCCAGTGTGCAGGTTCGATCAACAGTTACCAGAAAAAGTTTGGTTGAAGTTATTGCTGTATACGGGGATCACACTCGTTACTGAAAGCAAAGGTTTGCATAATTTTTCCATCAAATACAGGTAATAATAGAAAATTTTCTCAATAAATAAATGAACAAGTATAATGTTTTTGTGCTATTTATTTAATTGGATTTCTTTATCTAGTTTTAGGACTTGCGTGAAGATGTCATCACACTTTAGATCGTACTTAGGCAGAAATTGAGAAAATTCTACAGGGTTCACAAACTTTCTAGCACCACTGTAGGTCTAATACTCCCAATCAAAAATCTAGATTCGGAAAAGATTTGGTACCATGAGTCTGGGAGTGATCACCGTGTGTCTTGATGGGTAATATACTGTGGAAGCTGCACTCACTTCAGGTTTGTATTTGCAATTAAGATAAAGCTTCTAATAATTGGCAGAATCTGAGATGGTAATGCGTGGGCGTACTGGAGCAAGATATACCAGCTAGTTGAGTGGAGTTGTATCAAAAACCTTGCATTCAACATCAGTATGACCAAAGAACTGATTGTGGACTTCAGGAAAGGTAAGATGAAGGAACACACACCATTCCTCAGAGGGATCATAAGTGGAAAAGGTGAGCAATTTCAAGTTTCTGGGTGTCCATATTTCTGTGGACCTCACCTGAAACCAATGTATCAATGTAGCTCTAAAGAATGCAAGACAATAGCTATATTTCATAAGAAGCTTGAGGAGACTTGGTATGTCACCAAAGATGCTCCTAAAATTCTACAGATTTGGAGAGCATTCTAACTGGCTGCATCACTATCTGGTATTGGGGGTGGCAGGTCACTGCACAGGACTGAAGTAAGCTGCAGAGTTGTAAACTTAATCAACTCCATCAAGGTCACTAGGCTCCAGGACACTTTCAAGGAGCAATGCTTCAAAAAGGCAGTGCCCATCGATAAGGACCCCATCACCCAGGATGTGCCCTCTTCTCACATTAGGAAGGAGGTACAGAAGGCTGAAGGTACACACTCAATGATTCAGGATCAGCTTCTTCCTCTCTGCCATCCAATTTCTGAATGGACATTGGACCATTAACACTACCTCACTAATTTTTTTATTTCTGTATTTTGCACTATTTTTTGGAATATTATATTGGCATAATGTCAAATTTGAACAAAGCGAGAGTAGCATAATTCAGGAGGCATTAATTTATTTTGCTTGTAATTAGATGAAATTGGGCCTTAGTCAAAAAAGAGAGAAAATTGAAACAACTACCAAAGACAGAATATTCAAAAAATGTTATTGAGGTTAGTTTGATTTTAGATATGACATTAAAGCAGATTCTTGTGTTTTCCTGCCATAGTGCTTAGAACACTTCACTTTCTATTAAAATATGAATGAATAAGGGTGATGGAATAAGGCAAGTGAAAGAAAATCTTCAACTTTGTGCTTTTTTTTGATGCATTTCCAAACAGGCCATAGTTGGGAACAGGTTTCAATGCTTTCAACTACAAAGTTGGTGCAGTGATTAGCCAAAAGGATGATGGACATGAAAGACCTATCGCATTCACATCAAACACACTGACCAAAGGTAAAAATAATAGTGATACGAGCTGCCTGTGTAAGTGGTGAGGATACTGGTTTGATTCCAACATTTAAGGCAAGTTTGGATAAGTACATGGATGAGATGGCTGTGGTTGAGGTGTGAATGGATGGGACTAGGCAGCATAACAATTTAGCACAGACAAGATGGGCTGAAGGGTCTGTTTCTCTGCTGTGGTACTCTATAACTCTAAGACTGAGAAGGATGAGTGATGACAATTATATGTGAAATGATATTTCAAAGTTCAAAGTATATGTCTTGTCAAAATATGTATATGTCACCATTTTCTGGATCATTATCTTGCAGGCATTCACAATAATTTAAAAAAATACAATAGAATCAAGAAAATGACACAAAGACTGAAAACCTAGCAATGTGCAAAAGAAGACAAACTGAGGAAATAAAAAACATAAATTGAATAAATAAATAAGAACATGTGTCGCAGAGTCTTTGAAAGTGAGTCCATAGGTTGTGGAATCAATTCAGTGTTGAAGTGAGTGGAGTTATCTATGCTGGTTCATGAATCTGATGATGTGGGACCTAAGGTTCTTCCCAATGACAGCAGCAAGAAGAAAGCATGGCCTGGATGGTGGGGGTTCTTGATGATGGATGTTGCTTTCTTGTGGCAATGCTCCTTGCAGATGTGTTCAATGGTGGGGAGGGCTTTTCCTGTGATGGACTGGGCTAAGTCCTTTACTTCTTATAGGATTTTCAATTCTCGGGCATTGGTAGTTCCATACCAGGCCGTGATGCAACCAGTCAGAATACTCTCCACTCTGCATCTCTAGAAGTTTGTCAAAGCTTTAGGTGACATGCCAAATCTGCACAAACTTCTAAGAAATTAGAAGTGCTGCCGTGCCTTCTTTGTAGCAGCACTCATGTGCTGGTCCCAGGACAGATCCACTAAAATGATAACACCAAGGAATTTACAGTTACAGACCCTCTTCACCTCTGATCCCCTAATGAGGACTGGCTCACAGACCTCCATTAGCTCTTTGATTTTGCTGGTTCTTATTGAGAAGAACACTTGATTCAGTTTGTGTCCACAAATCTTTGCTAATCAATTTTGATCCAAAATCTGCCATTTGTTTTTTTTAGCTACACCATTAATACCAAGCTTATCCATATTACTAGCTAATCAACACATATAGAGTACCACAACAATACATTGCAATAGACGCCTTCTTCAAGACCGCCTTTACTAAACAGAGAACAACACTTTTACAATATGTGTCAGACAATGACTTCTCCAATGTGGCAGCAGAAATAGCTAGACCTATACTGAAGGACCCAATTCACAAATGTAAAAATTAACAGTAGATGTACAGATGCAGACACTGGTTTGATTGAAGGCATGCAGTCAATAATGACTTATTCGCAAGCTAGGACTGTATATGATGTGAAAATAGGCTTGTGATTCCAAAGCAATGATATAAAATTATTATGAAAAACATTTATAAAGAACATTTGGGCACAGTACAATTGAAATCAATGGCCAGGGTATATATGTAGATTAAATAAGCTGCTGTTATTTGTCTTCAGTATACAGTATGTGAATGGCAGAGGAACCAGGAGTTGATGGGACATGTAAAGAAGAATAGGTTGTAGGAAGTTAAATATGGGATTGGGAATTAATGGGATTGCATTGACAACCAGCATGGGCTGAATGGCCTATGTCACAAAGAAAAACAAATATGAAAGTATTTGACCAACTGTTGCCTGGATCACTGCAGTGTTTATCGAAAATTCCAGAGAGAGGTTCTCTTTATTCAAAGACTTCTCAAACTATCTTGCTTATAGCACTATTTGTGTATTTGTCTGCACACTCTGCAGTTGGACTGTCTAACATGTCATGAATCCATATATTGCAGAATGGGGCTCAAGACAACTTGGTACACTGCTGCTCTAGCAACAGATTGAAGACAGGGAAAAGATGTACAAAACAACAGAATTAGAGGAGGAAATTTGACAACATAGTATTATTAGAAACATAGAAAATAGGTGCAGGAGTAGGCCATTCGGCCCTTCGAGCCTGCACCGCCATTCAGTATGATCATGGCTGATCATCCAACTCAGAACCCTGTACCTGCTTTCTCTCCATACCCCCTGATCCCTTTAGCCACAAGGGCCATATCTAACTTCCTCTTAAATATAGCCAATGAACCGGCCTCAACTGTTTCCAGTGGCAGAGAATTCCACAGATTCACCACTCTCTGTGTGAAGAAGTTTTTCCTCATCTCGGTCCAAAATGGCTTCCCCTTTATCCTTAAACTGTGACCCCTCGTTCTGGACTTCCCCAACATCGGAAACAATCTTCCTGCATCGAGCCTGTCCAATCCCTTTAGAATTTTATACGTTTCAATAAGATCCCCCCTCAATCTTCTAAATTCCAGTGAGTATAAGCCTAGTCGATCCAGTCTTTCTTCATATGAAAGTCCTGCCATCCCAGGAATCAATCTGGTGAACCTTCTTTGTACTCCCTCTTTGGCAAGAATGTCTTTCCTCAGATTAGGGGACCAAAACTGCACACAATACTCTAGGTGCGGTCTCACCAAGGCCTTGTACAACTGCAGTAGAACCTCCCTGCTCCTGTACTCAAATCCTTTTACTATGAATGCCAACATACCATTTGCCTTTTTCACCGCCTGCTGTACCTGCATGCCCACCTTCAATGACTGGTGTACAATGACACCCAGGTCTCGTTGCACCTCCCCTTTTCCTAATCGGCCACCATTCAGATAATAATCTGTTTTCCTGTTCTTGCAACCAAAGTGGATAACCTCATATTTATCCACATTAAATTGCATCTGCCATGAATTTGCCCACTCACCTAACCTATCCAAGTCACCCTGCATCCTCTTAGCATCCTCCTCACAGTTAACACCGCCACCCAGCTTCGTGTCATCCACAAACTTGGAGATGCTGCATTTAATTCCCTTGTCTAAATCATTAATATATATTGGAAACAACTGGGGTCCCAGCATTGAGCCTTGCGGTACCCCACTAGACACTGCCTGCCATTCTGAAAAGGTCCCGTTTACTCACACTCTTTGCTTCCTGTCTGCCAACCAATTCTCTATCCACATCAATACCATACCCCCAATACGGTGTGTGCTTTAAGTTTGCACACTAATCTCCTGTGTGGGACCTTGTCAAAAGCCTTTTGAAAATCTAAATATACCACATTCACTGGCTCTCCCCTATCCACTCTACTAGTTACATCTTCAAAAAATTCTATAAGATTTGTCAGACATGATTTTCCTTTCACAAATCCATGCTGACTTTGTCCGATGATTTCACCTCTTTCCAAACGTGCTGTTATCACATCTTTGATAACTGACTCTAGCATTTTCCCCACCACCGATGTCAGACTCACCGGTCTATAATTCCCAGGTTTTTCTCTCCCTCCTTTTTTAAAAAGTGGGGTTACATTAGCCACCCTCCAATCCTCAGGAACTAATCCAGAATCTAAGGAGTTTTGAAAAATTATCACTAATGCATCCACTATTTCTTGGGCTACTTCCTTAAGCACTCTGGGATGCAGACCATCTGGCCCTGGGGATTTATCTGCCTTTAATCCCTTCAATTTACCTAACACCACTTCCCTACTAACATGTATTTCCCTCAGTTCCTCCATCTCACTAGATCCTCCGTCCCTTACTATTTCCAGAAGATTATTTATGTCCTCCTTAGTGAAGACAGAACCAAAGTAGTTATTCAATTGGTCTGCCATGTCTTTGTTCCCTATGATCAATTCACCTGTTTCTGACTGTAAGGGACCTACATTTGTCTTGACCAATCTTTTTCTTTTCACATATCTATAAAAGCTTTTACAGTCAGTTTTTATGTTCCCTGCCAGCTTTCTCTCATAATCTTTTTTCCCTTTCCTAATTAAGCCCTTTGTCCTCCTCTGCTGGTCTCTGAATTTCTCCCAGTCCTCAGGTGTGCCGCTTTTTTTTTTGCTAATTTATATGTTTCTTCTTTGGACTTGATACTATCCCTAATTTCCCTTGTCAGCCATGGGTGCACTACCTTCCCTGGTTTATTCTTTTGCCAAACTGGGATGAATAATTGTTGTAGTTCATCCATGCGATCTTTAAATGCTTGCCATTGCATATCCACCGTCAACCCTTTAAGTATCATTTGCCAGTCTATCTTAGCTAATTCACGTCTCATACCTTCAAAGTTAACCTTCTTTAAGTTCAGAGCCTTTGTTTCTGAATTAACTATGTCACTCTCCATCTTAATGAAGAATTCCACTATATTATGGTCACTCTTACCCAAGGGGCCTCGCACGACAAGATTGCTAACTAACCCTTCCTCATTGCTCAATACCCAATCTAGAATGGCCTGCTCTCTAGTTGGTTCCTCGACATGTTGGTTCAGAAAACCATCCCGCATACATTCCAAGAAATCCTCTTCCTCAGCACCCTTACCAATTTGGTTCACCCAATCTATATGTAGATTGAAGTCACCCATTATAACTACTGTTCCTTTATTGCACACATTTCTAATTTCCTGTTTAATGCCATCCCCAACCTCACTACTACTGTTAGGTGGCCTGTACACAACTCCCACCAGCATTTTCTGCCCCTTTGTGTTATGCAGCTCTACCCATATCGATTCCACATCCTCCAGGCTAATGTCCTTCCTTTCTATTGAGTTAATCTCCTCTCTAACCAGCAATGCTACCCCACCTCCTTTTCTTTCCTGTCTATCCCTCCTGAATATTGAATATCCCTGGATGTTGAGCTCCCATCCTTGGTCACCCTGGAGCCATGTCTCTGTGATCCCAACTATATCATATTCATTAATAACTATCTGCACATTCAATTCATCCACCTTGTTACGAATGCTCCTCACATTGACACACAAAGCCTTCAGGCTTGTTTTTACAACACTCTTAGCCCTTATACAATTATGTTGAAAAGTGGTCCTTTTTGCTTTTTGCCCTGGATTTGCCTGCCTGCCACTTTTACTTTTCACCTTACTACTTTTTGCTTCTACCCTCATTTTACACCCCTCTGTCTCTCTGCACTTGTTCCCATCCCCCGCCACATTAGTTTAAATCCTCCTGAACAGCAGCAGCAAACGCTCCCCCTAGGACATTGGTTCCAGTCCAGCCCAGGTGCAGACCGTCCTGTTTATATCAGTCCCACCTCCCCCAAAACTGGTTCCAATGCCCCAGAAATTGAGGGAGGTTACATAGCAATAGAGAGATAAAGTTATGAAAAAATCTAAAGTGTGGAATTTTAACTGACATTATGTGAGATGGTCATATTCAGTTGATCATAAAGGACATAGGTGATGGGAAGAGCTGTCTACAATTTATAAACAAGTTTTGATGTAACAGATAAAGATCAAAGAAGTTGCTTAAGCAGGCACAGTTACAGTTGAGTCTAGAAATGACAAAAATCACTGTTGCAAATTCCCACATGCAGAAGTTAAGATGGCCAATAACATGAAAGAGGAAACAAGGTTTTTTTTCAGATATACAGTACAAAGAGTAAAATAAAGATGTGAGTGAATATCAGACTGCTGGAAAATCATGTTGGACAGGTAGTAATGGAGCACAAAGAAATGGCAGACGAACTCAATAAGTATTTTTGTCAGTCTTCACTGTGGAAGATACTAACAATGTAACAGAAATTCGAGAATGTTGGGGATAGAGGTGAGTGTACTTGCTATTACTAAGGAGAAGGTGCTTGGGAAGCTGTAAGTCTGAAGGTAGACAAGTCACCTGGACCAAATGGACTACACCCCAGGGTTCTGAAAGAAGTAGCTGTAAAGTAGGAGGCTGGGGTCTGTGTTGGGACAACTTTATTTCTTGTTACATGTTAATGATTTGGATGATGGAATTGATTGCTGTGATGTCAGGTTTGAAGATGGGTGGAGGAGCAGGTAGTGTTTTGGAACCAGTGAATCTGCAAAAGGACTTGGATGGATTTGGAGAACGGGTAAAAAAATGGCAAATGGAATATAGTATAGGGAAATGTATTGTCATGCACTTTGGTAGAAGAAATAACGATGTAGACGGGTTTCTAAATGGGGGGAAATTGAAAAATCAGAGGTGCAAAGGGACTTGCGAGTCCTTGTGCAGGATTCCCTAAAGGTTAACTTGCAGGTTGAGTTGGTGGTAAGCACGGCAAATGCAATGTTGGTATTAATTTTAAGAGGAATAGAATATAAAAGCAAGGATGTAATGCTGAAGCTTTATAAGGTTGCAGTTGGGATATTCTGAGCAGTTTTGGGCCCCTTATCTAAGAAAAGGTGTGCTGACATTAGAAAGGGTGTAAGGGAAGTTGATGAGAATGATTCTGGGAATAAAAGGGTTAATTTAGGAAGAGGTTTTCATGGTTCTGGGCCTGTACTTGCCAGAGTTTAGAAGAATGCGGGAGGATCTAATTGAAAGCTACCAAATATTGCAAGGCCTAGATAGAGTGGATGTTTCCTGTACTGGTGGAGTCGAGGACAAGAGTGCACAGCCTCAGACTTGAAGGATGTCCATTTAGAACGGAGATGAGGAGGAGTTTCTTTAGCCGGAGGGGTGGAGAATCCTTGGAATTCTTTGCCACAGATGGCTGTGGAGACCAAGTCATTTGGTGTATTTAACACAGAGGTTGATAGATTCTTGATTAGTAAGGGGATCAAAGATTATGGGGAGGAGGCAGATAATGGGATTGAGTGAAATAATAAATCAACCATGATGCAATGGTGAAGGCTCTAGGCTGAATGGTCTAATCCGCTTGTATGCCTTGTGTCTTCTAATTGGTTATTTGGCAAAAATGGACAAAGTTGGTCCTTGGGCTGGAGACAAATAGTCTGGTGTTTGAAACTGAGATAGCAAGGTGGATTGCGTCAGTAGAAAGGGCATATTTGTGTCAGGGTCAAAAAACAATATAGAAATAAACATAACCATAACAATAATTATCTCCACATTTCTGAATTCACAAAATTCATCAAAGCAAACATGTCCTCAGAGTCCACAGCACAGAAATAAGCTTTTTGATCCATTGTGCCCACTCTGAGCATCAAACACGTAGCTACACTGTTCCAACCCCTTGTGAGTTTTCCACAAGGCATGTAAGAGCTAATCTGTAACTGAACTTCACTGATAGTCTCATAATACACTGATCTCAAGTTTTGAATTGATTTAGCAGTTAAAAAGATGAATTCACTCTTAAATGGTTTGATTTAATGCTTACTAATCAAAATGGTCAAGAACCTGCACCACCCAGGCCATGCTCTCTTCTCACTGCAGCCATCAGGAAAGGGATAGAGCAGGCTTAGGACCCACACCATCAGATTCAGGAGCAGTTATGACCCCTCAACCATTAGGCTCTTGAGCTAGAGGGATATCCTCACTCTACTTCACTGACCGCTTCACAGAACTGGTTCTGCAACCAATGGACCCATTTTCAAGGACTCTTCACTTTGTGTTCTCAATATTTATTACTTATTTCTTTTTGTATCGACAAGAATTTGTTGTCTTTTGCACGTTAGTTGTCCGCACCCAACAGGATGGACAGTCTTTCACTGATTCTATTGTTTCCTTTATTTACTGTGAAAGCCCACAAAAATGAATCTCAGGATTTTATATTATGATTTTGTTAATAAATTTACTTCAATCTTTGGTTTTAGATTCAAGACTGCAACCCGTTTTTTGATTACCTTGAGAATTTAGAGAAAACACACGTGGTAATATGTTTCACGTACTAACCCACCTTTCAGACACTTTGATTTGTAGGCCGAACAACTTTTTCACCAATGTACAAGACCTGCTCCCCACCAAGTAAACGCTGTTTAAATCACTGAACCTGTTACACACACACACAAAATGCTGAAGGAACCCAGCAAGTCAGACAGCATCAATGAAGAGGAGTAAACAGTCCACATTTCGGGCCGAGATCCTCATCCGGATTCTCATGTGTTTAGGAAACAGTTGCACCGACATTTCCCATTTTACTTTACCACGCAAGCGCAGTTCACTCTCGCATCCAGCGTGCTGCCGTAAAATGTAGCCAATGGCCTGGGAGAGATCCAGGCACGATCCAATAAGAGTGCGCGTACCCGTGTAGGACCCAATCATATCGAAGAGTATAGGCGGGACGATAGGTGAAGACCCACGTGGAGTTTTCCTCAGTAAAAATTTAGAACCAAAATCTGAGGCATTTAAAATTATACGTATAGTAAATAGTCCATCGGGATTGTTTATGTTAAGAGTTTTAAAACTATAGTTCTAGCAATTTATTTCGCAAGATGACTAAAGTGAAGAAAAGTAAACTTGAAACCCGCAAGATGAAAATCTCTCCAAGCGAGCAAGAGCCAACTCCTGTGGTGCCGGATGCGAAAAGAAGGAAAATGATGAGAACACAGGTGAGTGGCAAGAAGCAGAGAGAACTGCTGATCAAACTCGTACTTGCTGCCCGTTACGCCGTTGGCTTCTGTTATTCCCATTGATCGATACATGTGTTTTCCATTTTATGAATCTTCTGGTCAATATCAAAACTATAGGGCAAGCACTTACATTGGACTTTTAGTGGAGTCCTTAACTGTCATCCAACTTAGGGTCTTTGTAAACTTGTTGTAACTCTGCCATCTATCAGCTTGTGTGTTCAGATTCACCTGAACTTAAAATTTAATTGATGGGGAACTGACCATTATAAACTGTATGTACTATATGCAGACATAAGAGATTCCATATACTGGAATTTGGGCATGTGGATCATGCTGTAGGAACTCAGTGAGACTAGTAGCATCAATGGTGTGTGTGGTCTGTCAACTGTCTGCGTTCGGCTGAAGGGAGATAGCCAGTATAAAAGGCAGAAAAGGTGGAGCAGAAGTTAACAAGTGATGAGAAGGGGTGAGTGGAAATAGCAACAGGAACTGGGAAGTGATTGTTGGAGGAGACAGAGAGATGGAATCTGACACGAGAGAAAGGTGGATCATGGAATCAGGAGAGGTAAGTGGAGGGGGGGGGGTGGAATGTGAAGCAGACGGGAACTGGGAGGAACAGTGTGTGAGGACCTACCACCCTTCCTCAACTGAATCCACTGGTGTATTTTTTCCATGTTTGCAAAAATGTGTTGTGTCCAAGATAGATAATCTGAAATGTTGTTGCACAGAAACTTGAAATCTGCTCACATTTAAAGATACAGGTTTCCCCCACTATCCAAAAGTAGAGCGTTCCTATGAAAACTTTCGTAAGCCAAAATGGCATAAAGCGAAGAAGCAATTACCATTAATTTATATGGGAACATTTTTTGAGCGTTCCCAGACCCAAAAAATAACCTACCAAATCAAAGCAAGTAACACATAAAACCTAACACTAACATATAGTAAAAGCAGGAATGATATGATAAATACAGAGCCTATGTAAAGTAGAAATAATGTATGTACAGTGTAGTTTCACTTATCAGAATTGAGAAGATTTAGCCAAAACCGATTTGTAGAAAAAAATCGGCACGTACACGAATGCGCACACACCTGCCCGCGCAAGGCTTCACGGTCATGGTAGTCTTTCTCAGGGTTTAAAGCGAGCACCTTTTTTTGTAAAAGTGAAAATCCTCTTTGGATTTCTTTCGGTTAGCAAAAACAGGTACTAATGTAGGTCTTTCGTAAAAACGAAGCAGCGTAAAGCTAACTTTCGTAAAGCGGGGAACACCTATAAAACCCAGAATCTCTTAGCAGTCAAAGCAAGTGTGAAGCTGACACAAAGTGTTGGTTCTGTCAACTGGGAATCAAGAATCCGGGCAATAGCATGCAACACCTCACAGGGAACTCACAGTTTTGCTTCTATTTTACAGGAAGCAAATACTGTTAACATTATTATGAATACATTTTCAGTATGGAAATAGGAATCTTTTCACTATCTGCAGATGCTGAGATTCAGTACCTTTATTTTCTAAAGTGCCAATGTCAGCCCAAGGTTTTAATCTTTCTTCAAATCTGTTTCTGATGTAAACCCAATTGATGTACAGAATCATAGGATGATAGTTCGAATGAAGATTCTTTGTCCTGAAATGTTAAACCTGTTTCTCTTTCCACTGGCACTCCTTACCTGATGAATGTTCCCAGTTTTATTACATATCGTTAGTTTCGCGTCAGGTTGCAAGGTTCTAGAGAAGAGCCCTAGAACAAACTACATGCATATGTTGCTCCAACTCCTCATGCCTCACTTTGCCTCAAATGTACTCACTTTGCCCTGTTTTTTGTCCTTGCTCGTATGAAGGTGGTTTACCTATTTATGCAAGTACTTCTCTGACAATAGATGTGTAACAGCCTAATGTAACATTGTATAGAAATGCAAGATAACACTGATGCAGACATTAAAACATTCATACATTTAACAAGGTGCTTTATTAGTGCAACAGAGTTAGTCAGTTTTTCAATGTTCATCGTCAGCTGGGTCAATCTGTCCGTGAACTCCCTGTCGGTTGCCTCCGTACGCTCCAGTATTTGTTTTTTTTTACTTTTAAGTTCTTTACTTTTAAGTTCTCCTGTAAGATCCAACAACTGTCCATTGTTTTAAGTTTTTCTATTCTGTAACTGAACAAACGCGCACTTTCACGACGAGATTCGACACCAAACATGTTGCTTGTTTTTGGTAGATGTGTCCTGTGCATGCGCAGGAGGAGGGGATTCGCTGAAATCTCCTTTTCAATGTGGATAGAGATATTTTCAAAAATGCATAGTGTGGACGCCTATCATTTTTACGCGAAACCTGCATTTTCAAAATTATCCAGTCTAGTGTGGATGTAGCCGTAGAAATTACCTAGGCTTACTCATAGCCCTCTATTTTTCTGAGCTCCAAAATATAATGAATGAAAAACTGCACACAACAAAGACAAACAAACAATGTGTAAAAGACAACAAACTGTTCAAATTCAAAAAAAGTTCAAGTTTAATTGTCATTCGACCACACGTGAATACCCATGAATACAGGCTAATGAAACATTGTTACTCTGGGGCCTAGGTACAATCATACACAGCACAGGGCACACATAGCAATAAAATACAGTCACACAAAAGAATCTATAGTGCAAGTCCCTGAGTGTTTAAATGTTGCAGCAGTTGGTATTTGAATACAATACAGCTAGTCTTCCAGACACCACCAGTGCCCTCCGGTCACCTTTGGCTACTCCCGTGCAGTAGACCGACTCTGTCGCCTCTCTTCTGCAAGGCTGCAAACAGGTGACTCCACCGCTTGAGGCCTAGTTCTTTCCACAACCAAGGCCATGCAGCTCCCCCACCACTCCTCCCTGCTGTTCGCCAGTAAACCAGTGAACCAGACTTGCAACATTCCACATTGTCAATGTCCAACAGGGCCTTGCGATCACAAGAAAAGTAACTAAGACTGCACACCGCATTCGCACAGCAACTCCTCACCAACTGTAGCAGGCAGTAGCATGGTCCACACCAAGTCCAGCTCCTTCAGTGTCTTTTTTGGTCAGACCAATAGACAAATATTCCAGTTGTAGCCTTCAATGCACTTGGTTGGTGGTTTTCATTATTACTCTGTGTTTCTGCTTGATGTGCAATTTATAAGTGCTGTAGTGTAAAGTGCTTCAGTGGAAATGTTTTCTACAGATACTGTTGTTAATAATAATTCCTGAGTTAGGAGTTGGGACACTGCCTGGCTGCAACCATCTGAGCTTGCTGCATCTTTTTGTGTACAGGAACTAAGTGCTTTTAGCAGCTGAAGTGGCTTGCTGCTCTGAACAGATCATGTTTTTTTCATTATTTGCCTTTATTAATTCATTATCAAATGTTCCTGAGGAAAGCTGCCAGTATATTGACACTTGCATCGTTTTGGAGCAGCTGGTGTTGAATTATAATATGCTATGTTTCTTAAACCTTCAGGCTCTTATTAAACCTGATTTTGCACAGTTTAATTTATTGGCCTGGCTTCGCATTTTCCACCTACATAAAGATTAGGAACGATGATTTACAGTACACCATTTTTATTGCCTTTCTTGGTAGAACAGGGATTCAAAATTAATTTGGTGAAAAATAATTTTTGATGCAAAGGTCAAAAGGTGGTTCAGAGGAAGCATAAGCTTCTTGTGGAAGGTACCTTTTACCTTGAGCTGAATTTGAGGAGCAAGATGCAAGATATCAGCATTTGTGTGATAAATTTCTTGTGCTTTTACAGCACATTGACAGCTTGCTTGCGTGTAATGTTACTGGAGACATTCAGAAATGATTTATTAGTTAGCGCCATGTTTTTTTTCCACACAGCTGCTCCATCAGCATGGAATCTTTTAATATTTTATCTGAAAGGCAGCATATTTGATAATGCTGTAGTGCATTGATATAAAATAATCAGTGTACTTTATGTATTTAATTTTTTAAAGTTGAGGCTTGGCTTTATTATATTCTGACTGAGCTGGAATATTGGAATCAGTTTGATCTTCTGAAGTTGATTCATTAATGGTGCATGATTATATTGTATTCCTACATGTTGATCATGATTAACCATCTTCACTGATATGTATTTGGATTAAGATTCTTCCGATTTTCATGGGTGGTTCATTTTCAGTTGACAGACAATGACATCATAACTGTAAAGTGGTAAATTAAGATTCAATAAACCTTTAGATACATGGAGACTTCAAAGTCCTAAGTTTTGATAACTGATGAAGTACTCCGTTTCATAAAATTAATATTCTTATTGAGGGTGAATGTAACTCCTTCACACTGTTTGCATAACATTTGTTTGCTTTTAAGATTCCTGTGTGATTGAATTTCTGTCCATATTGTGGCCCCTGGTTGAATCCAAAACTGTATAGATTATATTTTAATTTAAGCTACTTTGCAATTTTCTTTGTTCACTGTGAAAGTCAATTTCTATTATCAAGCCAATATTTTCTATGAATTCGAGTTTTCACTGTGTACAGTTCACGGCTCACATATCTTGCTTGCACACGTTCTGCCTTTAAACAACCCGTAACTGTCCTTGAGACCACAGATCTCAGGTGCAAGTTCAAGTTCAACTTTATTGTCATTCAATTGTATACATGTCTACTGCCAAATGAAACAATGTTCCTCTGGACTAGGATGCACTGTACAGTATGTATAACTCGTACACAACACATAAATATCACAAATAAATTAACTGAATAATACAACATATCCACATTTAGCGTAAGGTGCATATATAACACAAGTCTCGTGCTATTGGCACTTCATAAGTGATGAGACCAGGGTGGTGGTAGGGAGTTCAGTAGTTCCATGGCCTTGGAGAAGAAGCTCTTTCCCATCCTAAAATTTCTTGTCCTAATGCTATGGTATCTCCTGTCTGAAGGTGGGGGGCAGAGGGAGGGGTCAAAAAAATTATGGGATAGCTGTGACAATGTTAAGGGCCCCTGTGTAGGCAGTGTTTCTGCTAAATATCTTGGCTGGGTAGAAGATGATCCTCTCAGCAGTTCTTGCAATCCTTTGTAGGGTCTTTCATTCAGATGCTGTGCAGTTCCCATACCAGATGGTGATGCAGTGGGTCAGTACTTTCTCAAATGTGCTCCTGTAAAAATGGGGGGGAGCCTGGCCCACTTCAGTCTCCTCAGAAAGTGGAATTGCTGCTGTGATTTCTTGACTAAAGAGCTGGTTTTGAGGGAGCAGGTGAAATTGTCTGTTAGGTGCACTGCCAATACCTGTTGCTCCTAACTGTCTCCATGAAGGAGCCATTTATGTGCAGTTTGGAGCAGTCAGCCTGCACCTCCCTAAAGTCCCCAATCATCTCTTTAGTCTTGTCCACGTTGAGACTCAAGACATTGTGCTCACACCATTCCACAAGCTGCTCTACCTCCTCTCTGTACGCTGTCTCATCATTGTTGTTGCTGTTGATGAGGTCAACTACAGTTGTATCATCGGAGAACTTGTTGATTTGATTTGAGTTGGATCGAGTGGTACAGTCATACATCAGCAGGCTAAGCTTGCAGCCCTGGTTGGGGGGGGGGGGTTGCCGGTGCTGTCATGGTTTCTCGTGCCCCACAAATGACCAAGAGACGCAGAAGATTCTTCAAGAAGGGTTAAACTTTAATTTGCAAATCAAAGCTGAGACAGTCATTGAGCTAGTTGCTGATTGCCCCCCCCCCCGGATCCTCAGACCTCAGACACAGCATTTTTTATAGCAATCTCCTGGTCCAGTTACATTAGCATATGTAATCGGTCTATAGTTGTGTATCACACGTACCACAGGTATATCTTGCCACCATTGTTTCTACCAATTGACTTAATCATGTTCTAATCTACATCTCTTAGCTACCTCTCATTAACACACCATTGTCTTCTACATTTTTAGGATTTCATTCTCCTACTAAATTGGGTACATGCATAGCAAATAGCAAGTTTAAAATTTATACTTTTATACTCCAATAGTGCTCAGTATGATGTACAGGTGATGCTGCCCACATGGACTGACTGTGGTCTTTCTGTCAAGAAATCCAAGATCCAATGACAGAAAGAGGTGCTGAGAACCAACGAGGACAGTTTATTCATCAGCTTCTGAGGGATGATTTTATTAAACACTAAGCTGAAGTCAGTAATTAACATCCTGGTTTATGAAGTACTATTTCCCAGTGGGACAGGACAGAGTGGAAGGCCGAGGCTATGGCATCGCTGGTGGACCGACTTGAGTGATAAGCAAACTGGAAAGGGTCCAAACACGAGGAAATCTGCAGATGCTGGAAATTCAAACAACACACACAAAATGCTGGTGGGACACAGCAGGCCAAGCAGCATCTATAGGGAGAAGCACTGTCGATGTTTTGGGCCGAGACCCTTCGTCAGGACTCATTCAGGTCTGCTGTGTCCCACCAGCATTTTGTGTGTGTTGTTTGGAAAGTGTCCAATGTAGCAGGAAGATGGGATTTAATGCATCCATAACCTGCCACTTGAAGTATTTCATTATTTTTGAGGTCAGTGCCTCTGGATGGTAGTATTTAAGATAGACTATGGTTGTCCTCTTGGGCACTGGGATGATGGTGGCTGCCTTGAAGCCTGCGGGGACAGTGGACTGTTCCAGAGAGATTAGAATTTATTTAAGTCTTACATCCATCCCACAGTGTGAGGGAGTAGAAAATCTTTGTGTTATGACTCTGTTGCAATGTTGGCCCTGGCTTTAATGCTGC
This sequence comes from Hemitrygon akajei, assembly GCF_048418815.1. Classification (NCBI taxonomy): domain Eukaryota; kingdom Metazoa; phylum Chordata; class Chondrichthyes; order Myliobatiformes; family Dasyatidae; genus Hemitrygon; species Hemitrygon akajei. Next base: position 36,739,447 of record NC_133134.1, on the reverse strand, counting down.
GGTAGTGTTTGCAGACGGAAGCAGCTGTAACTTTTTATGGCTGGGGTGACTGGTGTCCCCGATGATCTTCCAGGCCTTCTTTCTGCACCTGCTGCTGTAAATGTCCTCAATGGAGGGAGGTTCATATTCACAAATGTGCTGGGCTGTCCATATCACTCTCTGCAGTGCCCAGCGATCAAGGTTGGTGCAGTTCCTGTACCAGGTGGTGTGCTGTCAATGGTGCCTCTATAGAAGGTCTTGAGGATTTGGGGGCCCATGCTGAACTTCTTCAGTCGTCTGAGGTGGAAGAGACGCTGTTGTCCTTTTTTTTTGCCCCAAAGTTGCTGTGTACAGTCCAGGTGAGATCATCAGTGATGTGGATACTGAGGAACTTGAAACTACTTGAAGATGTCCATTAGAACCTCTGTTAACTGACCTGCACAGTATCTCATCCAAGCAAGTATGTTATCAGACCCCACAGCATTACATGGGTTGACCCAATGTCTTTCTCTTATCAGCTGCGACCTGTTGGAGTGACTGCTCCTAATTCAAAAATGATATAATCATGCCGGTTGCCAATTCCGTTTTTATTCAAGGATTGAAATGTACACAATAGCAGGTTTCACCAGGAAAGTATGTAAACATACCTTGTGTTTATCAAAGTGGCAAGCTTTTTAATAATATTACTCAAATCATTGGTTTCCTCTCACAGTCCAAAGCCCAATGGGTTAGTAGGTTAATTGGTCACATGGGCTTGTTGGGCCAAAGGGTCTGTTACTGTACTGTATCGCTAAATAAAATGGGGGAAAGTATCTACTAGTAATCTTGCATATGTAATTTTTGTTTCGTATGAGCCAGCTGTGCTATGCTTGTGTGGGAATATTTTAAGCCATGTAACAAGGTTTTCTGTGTGACAAGCACATGCTTTTATTTTAGATAGAATTTACCAGCACTACAATTTTGGCTCACAGACCAGCTCCAAGAATACTACAATTTCCAGTGGAGATTGTTACAAAAACACCTACAGGTCTGTTCTAAAACAAACTCAACAGATTGAGGAAACTCTTTGGTGCACCTACTGAGCATTGCTGAATGGTACTCAATAGTTAGGAAGAATAAATGATGGTTAGTTTCCTGTTTACACAATCAGTTGATAAATCTGTGCAGTCAGTGGCAAGAAAAGAAAGACTGATTGAGAAAATAGATTATAGAATTAAAAAGACAATTGGCATAAGAGGAAGTTAGATTTGTTGCAAGATCTACCGTTTAGGTGGGAAGTGGAAGCTCAAGCATGTGTAGAGAGCCAAAGAGTGTTCAGTCGAGTTTATGAATTATTTGCTGTACACAGGAAGGACAAAAATGGCTTTTAATGGTAAACTATATTTGCAAAGGCAGATGATTGAGTTAAAAATGCCCAGGCCTGAATATTGTAGTGAGAGAGTGCAAGAGTGAAATTGGCAGAAGACCTTGGTGATGCGTATTAATTTGCTGACCTATAAAGCTATAAATGTTCCCCTTAAGGAGCTAGTACAGCAGTTGGTATAATTGTTTTAGCCATAGCCTTCCGATTTTTTTCAGCATCAGGAAGTAGAGAATAGGAGAAGCTGTCAGTGATATTATTGTTTGGATAGAAAGATGACGAAACAGCAATTTTACTAAATTTTAAAATCTGCTCGAGGACATTATATTCACTCCAAGATTTCTATAATACATAAGTGATAAATATATTTGGTCCAAAGTGTTATTGGAGAATCTTTTATTTGATTTGCCATGTTTTGATCTCAATGGAAATGACACTGAAAAATTCCAAATAATTTTGTTTGTCATTATGCGCAAACAGAACGGTAGAAAGCAGCCATGTGTACAGATGCTCCCAGTCATCCATTACCAATACGGTGCCTTGAAAAGGTATTCAGCCCCCACAACTATTTTTACATTTTACTGTCTCATTTTCTAAATTTAAAATATATTGAAGTAGGATTTTGAGCTAATCTACATAACATTGTGCATCATACAAATCAAGATAAAAATTCCAAAACCCATCAACAATTTACTAACAATTGAAAACCAAAATTGTGAGGCTAAAAAAGTATTCATCCCCTTTGTAATTGCCATGTTGACTTTCCTCAGGTGACATACTGTATATTACCTCACCAACTCACCTAATTTGTTGATAGAAAATTGGAGGATCACTTATTTTTAATGAATTCATAAGAATACTGCAAATGCCCCCTCTTTCTGTAAGGTCCAGCAGCATGATAGATTTTCAATGGAACAAACCAAACTGAAGACAAAAGAGCAATCAAGGCAAGTCAGGGAAATGATAACAGAGAAGCACAAATCTGGGAAAGGGTACAAGGTCACCCAAAGGCACTGCACATACAAAGGGGTGATTGATAAGTTCGTGGACTAAGGTAGTAGGGGTCAATTTTAGAAAACCTAGCACATTTGTTTTTCAACATAGTCCTCTCCTACATTTACACACTTAGTCCAGCGGTCATGGAGCATACGGATCTTGGACCTCCAGAAAGTGTCCAAGCATGGGTGATTGACAAGTTCGTGGCCTAAGGTGGAAGGAGATTAGTTATACAGCTCTTGTTACATGCACATACAGTTCAACTTTTTCAGTGATTATGCAGAAAGTTTGAAGTTAATAACTCATCTCCTACCTTAAGCCACAAACTTATCAATCACCCCGATGAGTTACTAACGGAGATGAAGTTCTGTGGGCACGATAGAGACATCCAGATGGTATGTTGTCTCCTTGGTGCCAGGGTCAGGGATGTCTCAGATTGTGTCCATGGCATTCTCAGGGGCGAGGTGAGCAGCCAGAATTCTTGGTACCTATTGGCACCGATGACATAGGTAGACAAGGTGAGGAGGTCCTGAAGAGAGATTTTAGGGAGTTAGGGAGTAAGCTGAGAAACAGACCTCCTGGGTAGTAATTTCTGGATTGCTCTCTGTGCCATGTGCCAGTGAGGGTAAGAATGGCATGATTTGGCTAGTGAATGCATGGCTGAGGAACTGGTGCAGGGGGCAAGGGTTCAGATTTGTGGATCATTGGGATCTCTTCTGAGGAAGATATGACCTGTACAGAAGGGACAGGTTACATCTGAACCCTAGGGGGTCCAATATTCTTGTGGGCAGGTTGGCTAGAATTGTTTGGGTGGGTTTAAACTAATTTGGCAGGGAGATGGGAATTGGAGTGATAGTGCTGAAGTTGAGGTAGTTGGCTTAGAAACAAAAGCAATGTGTAGAGAGACTTCCTGCGAGGAGAGGCTGATAATAGGGCAAAATTGCAGTCAACGGGATGTGTTGCAATGTAAAAGGTGGACAAAATCGAAAAAAGTGAAAACTGTACAGGACTAAAGGTATTGTATTTGAATGCACGTAGTATACAGAATAAGGTCGATGAACTTGCAGCACAGTTAGAGATTGGCAAGCATGATTTTGTAGGCATCACTAAACCATGGCTGAAAGAAGATTATAGCTGCAAGCTTAATGTCCAAGAATGCACATTGTATTGAAAGGACAGGCAGGAATGCAGAGGGGGTGGGATTGCTGAGTTGGGGTAAAAATGAAATTAAATCATTAGAAAGAGGTGACATAGGGTCAGAAGGTGCTCGATTGTTGTGGATCGAGCTGAGGAACTGCAAGGGTAAAAAGACCCTGATGGGAGTTATATACAGACCCACCCAAACAGTAGTAAGGATGTAGTCTGCAAGTTACAATGGGAGTCAGAAAATGCATGCCAAAGATAGATAGATAGATAGATACTTTATTCATCCCCATGGGGAAATTCAACTTTTTTCCAATGTCCCATACACTTGTTTTAGCAAAACTAATTACATACAATATTTAACTCAGTAAAAATATGATATGCATCTAAATCACTCTCTCAAAAAGCATTAATAATAGCTTTTAAAAAGTTCTTAAGTAGTTTACTTAGATACATTAAATACAATCAACCCCGGCACTTTAACATATCTTACTCCTGGCGGTTGAATTGTAAAGCCTAATGGCATTGGGGAGTATTGACCTCTTCATCCTGTCTGAGGAGCATTGCATCGATAGCAACCTGTCGCTGAAACTGCTTCTCTGTCTCTGGATGGTGCTATGTAGAGGATGTTCAGGGTTTTCCATAATTGACCGTAGCCTACTCAGCGCAATGTTACAAATGTCATGGAGAATTTCAATAGGCAGGTAGGTTGGGAAAATCAGGTTGGTGCAGGATTCCAAGAGGGGGAATTGCTAGAATGCCTACGAGATGGCTTTTTAGAGCAGCTTGTGTTTGAACCCACTATGGGATCAGCTATTCTGGATTGGGTATTGTGGGAGGCGTAAAAGAGAGGCAAGAGTGGATATCGGATTGCTGGAAACTATGCTGGAGAGGTGGTAATGAGAGACAAGGAAATGGCAGAGAAACTGTGGAAGAAGCTAATAGTATGGTGGAAGTTCCAGGAGTCAAGGGTTCACGAAATGTATGAAGTTACCATCACTAGAGAGAAGGTTCTTGTTGAAACAGAAAAGTTTGAATTTGGATACGTCACCTGGACCAGATGTTGCCAACCCAGGGTTCTGAAAGAGGTGGCTGAAGAGATTATGGAGGCATTAGTAATGATCTTTAAAGAATCACTAGATTCTAGAATGATTCTGGAAGATTGGAATAATTGCAATTGTCACTCCACTCTTCAAGAAGGGAGGGAGGCAGAAGAAAGGAAATTACCGGCCAGTTAGTCTGACCTCAGTGGCTGAGAAGATATTAGAGTCAATTGTTAAGAATGTTACTTTGTTGTACTTGGAGGCACATGATAAAATAGGCCATAGTCAGCATGGTTTCAACAAGGGATAATCTTGCCTGACAGATCTTAATTTTTTGAAGAAATAGCAAGCAGGATAGACAAAGGAGAATTGATTGACTTTGTGCACTTGGATTTTCAGAAGGCCTTTGACGTGGTGCCACACATGAGGTTGCCTAACAAGCTACGAGCCCATGGTATACAGAGATTCATCTTTGAACCTGGACAAGTATGCTACAGTTATTAACCTACCTCATTAAAACCTGTGCAGGTGAGTGTGTGCCCACAAAGACTTGCTGTACATTGCCAAACCAAAAGCCGTGGATGAACCAGAGGGGCATCGTCTGCTGAAGGCCAGATCTGTGGCATTCAAGTCTGGCAACCCAGGCATGATTTGCAGAGGGCTAATTCAAGGACGAAGAGACAATTTTGAACGAGGTTGGAGGCGACATCGGATGCATGGCAACTCTGGCAGATCTGGAAGACATTACTTCCTACAAAGTGAAACCCGATAGATAGATAGATAGATAGATACTTTATTCATCCCCATGGGGAAATTCAACTTTTTTCCAATGTCCCATACACTTGTTGTAGCAAAACTAATTACATACAATACTTAACTCAGTAAGAAAATATGATATGCATCTAAATCACCATCTCAAAAAGCATTAATAATAGCTTTTAAAAAGTTAATAGCATGAATGGCAGTGATGCTTCACTACCAGATAAACTCTATGCCTTCTATGCACGCTTTGAAAGGGAGAACATGACTACAGCTGTGAAGATCTCAGCTGCACCTGTTGACCCTGTGATCTGTCTGAGAGGCCGATGTTAGACTGTCTTTAAAGAGAGTGAACCCTCGCAAGGCAGGAGGACCCAATGGAGTACCTGGTAAGGCTCTGAAAACTACGGACGGAAGTTCCCACTTGCTTCAAAAAGGCAACAATTATACCAGTGCCCAAGAAGAATAATATGGGCTCCCTTAATGACTATCGCCCGGTAGCACACACATCGACAGTGATGAAATGCTTTGAGAGGTTGGTCATGACTTGACTGAACTCCTGCCTCAGCAAGGACCTGGACCCATTGCAATTTGCCTATCACCACAATAGGTCAACGCCAGATGCAATCTCAATGGCTCACCACACAGCTTTACACCACCTGGACAACACAAACACCTATGTTCATCGACTATAGCTCACCATTTAATACCATCATTCCCACAATCCTGATTGAGAAGTTGCAGAACCTGGCCCTCTGTACCTCCCTCTGCAATTGGATCCTTGACTTCCTAACCGGAAGACCACAATCTGTGCGAATTGGTGATAATATATTCTCCTTGCTGACGATCAACACTGACACACCTCAGGGGTGTGTGCTTAGCCCACTGCTCTACTCTCTATATACACATGACTGTGTGGCTAGGCATAGCTCAAATACCATCTATAAATTTGCTGACGATACAACCATTGTTGGTAGAATCTCAGGTGGTGATGAGAGGGCATACAGGAGTGAGATATGCCAACTAGTGGAGTGGTGCTGCAGCAACAACTTGGCACTCAATGTCAGTAAGACGAAAGAGCTGATTGTGGACTTCAGGAAGGTTAAGGCAAAGACACACATACCAATCCTCATAGAGGGATCAGAAGTGGAGAGAGTGAGCAGCTTCAAGTTACTGGGTGTCAAGATCTCTGAGGATCTAACCTGGTCCCAAGATATGGATGTAGTAGGCAAGACAGCGGCTACTGTGGAGTGCATTTTGACAGGCTGCATTACTGTATGCTGGTATGGAGAGGCTACTGCACAGGACCGAAAGAAGCTGGGGAAGGTTGTAATTTTAGTCATCTCCATCTTGATACTAGCCTACAAAGTACCCAGGAAATCTTTAGGGAGCGGTTTCTCAGAAAGGCAGCGTCCATTATTAAGGACCTCCAGCACCCAGGGCATGCCCTTTTCTCACTGTTACTATCAGGTAGGAGGTACAGAAGCCTGAAGGCACACACTCAGTGATTCAGGAACAGCTTCTTCCCCTCTGCCATCCGATTCCCAAATGGACATTGAATCTTTGGACTCTACCTCAGTTTTTATAATATACAGTATTTCTGTTTTTGCACATTTTAAAATCTATTCAATATATATAATTGATTTGTTTATTAGTTTTTTATTTTATTCATTTTTTTTTCTCTGGTAGATTACGTATTGGATTGAACTGCTGCTGCAAAGTTAACAAATTTCATGTCACATGCCGGTGATTATAAACCTGATTCTGATTCTGGTATTACAGGAAAGATTCTGACATAGATAAAGCAGTGGCTGATTGGCAGGAGGAAAAGTGTGGGAATAAAGGGAGCTTTTTCTGGTTGGCTGCCAGTGGCTGGTGGTGTTCCACAGGGGTCTATTTTGTGACCAGTTCTTTTTACATTATATGTCAGTAATTTGGATGATGAAATTAATGGCTTTGTTTAAAAAGTTTGTAGATGATGTGAAGATGGGTGGAGTGGCACATAGTTCTGAGGAAGTAGAAAGGCTACAGAAGGACTGATTAGGAGAATAAAGAAATAGCAGATGGATACAATGTTGGGAATTGTATGGTCATGCAGATTGGTAGAAGACATGAAATGGTTGACGATTTTCTAAATGGAGAGAAAATATAAAAAATTGAGGCGCAAAGGGACTTGGGAGTCCTTGTGCAGGATTCCCTAAATGTAATTTGCAGGTTGCAAATTAAAAGCAAGGATGTAATATTCAGACTCTATAAAGCACAGTTGATGCCTTGCTTGGAGTATTGTGAGCGGTTTTGACTTCTTATAAAGGATGTGCTTTAAATGGAGAGGGTTCAAAGGAGGTTCAAGAAAATGATTCCAGGGTTGAATGGCTTGTCATATGAAGAGTGTTTGATGGCTTTGGGTCTGTATTCACAGGAATTCAGAAGAGTGGGAAGTGAACTCATTGAAACCTATCAAATGGTGAAAGGCTTTAATAAATGTGGAGACGATATTTCCTATGGTGGGAGAGTCTAAGCCCAGAGGACATGGCCTGAAAGTAGAGGGGCATTATTTTAGAAGGGAGATGAGGAATTTCTTTCTGTATTCCACAGAAAGTTAAGTTGTGAAAGTTATCCACAACTTTCTGTAGACTTTCCATTCCTGGGTATTGGTTTTTCCACTGCAGGCTGTGATGCAATCAGTTAGCATGCTTTCCACTGCATCTATAGAAGTTTGTCAAAGTTTTGACAAAGTTTTAATGTGTCGAATCTACACAAATTTCTAAGAAAGTAGAAGCATTGTTGTGCCTACTTTGTAATCACTTATGTGCTGGTCCCAAGATATGATGATGCTTAGAAATTTAAAGCTGCTGACCCTTTCTACCTCTGAGCCCCAAAGGAGGAATGGCTCATGGGCTTTCGGCTTTGTTCTCCTGTAGTCAATAGTCAGCTTTTTGGTTTTGCTGACGTTGAGTGAGAGATTGTTGTTGAGGCACCACTCAGTCAGATTTTCATGTTCCCTCCTGTATGCTGACTTGTAACCATCTTTGATTCAGCCAACAATAGTGGTGTCATCAATACTAGTTGTCTGGCATGGTACCATCACTTTACAGCAGTCAATGGTTGGAATTTGATTCCCACCACTGTCTGTGAAGAGTTTGTCTATTTTCCCCATGACCATGTAGGTTTTTTCTGGGTGTTCTGGTTTCATCCCACATTCCAAAGGCATATAGTTAGAGTTAGTAAGTTGAGGTCGTGCTATGTTGTCGCCTGAAGCCTGGTGACACTTGTGGGCTGCCCGGCACAATGCTCGCTGATTTGATTTGACATTTCTCTGTTTGTTTCAATGTTCGTTTGACAAATAAAGCTTTAAAGGCACAAATACGGCATTGAAGCAGTACTTAGCCATACAATTGCAAATAAGCACAGGGGGTTAAGCACCTTGTGGTGCGCCTGTGTTGATGGTGATTGAGGAGGTGATATTATTGTCATTCCTTATTGACTGGGATCTGCAAGTGAGGAAATCGAGGATCCATTTACAAAGGGTTGATATCACATGAAATTCAATGAATGTCTCTCCCATTATTCCAAAATAAAGAAATGGTTTGAAATTTTGAGGGAACTTTTGCCTGTAGTATAATCAATTGTTATCCCACATTTATTTCTGGATGAAAACTACTGGATCCTGAAGATTTGCCACTGTGTTGTCATTTTTCCCTCATACTGTTAATTTATTTGCATGAGTTTTGAGCTCCTGTTGTTTTGTTATTAATACTTGGCATTGCAGCAGCTGTCCTCTTCCTCCACTGACACACAGTCATTTTTCATCATGTCTCAGTATTATTCCTAATACAATTATAAAGAAATTTTCATGTTGCTTTTGATATCCATTTTACTTTTCACAATCCCTTTTTAAAGATCTTATTGTCTGATTTTATAAACCTTTGTTTGTCTTTGTATCTCTGCTAGTCCGCAGGACAGGTCAACAGAAACTACATTTCGACAAGCAATGATACTTGAAGTTAGTAAAGCAATTTTTCCCTTAGTTGTGTCTGTTTTGTACCCATTAGTTATCTATAAGTGTAATCTGCTGTGCAAAGGAAAGCTGTGCTCTTCAAAGACTTTTCTTGCGCAGTCTGTCTGCATTCTTTTTGCAATCTATCCCTGCAGCCTAACGAAAGTTTAATAATAGTGCCACAAAACTTCCTGACTCTCAAACTCAGTTTCTGGAATAATATGCCATATGCCTTCTCTACCACCCAATCGACCTGTGTAGCTATTTTCAGGGAGTTCTGAACTTTAACCTCCAAATCCCTCTGTACATTAACACTGTTAAGGAACCTTCCAATAACTATATTGTCTCTTTACATTTGATTTCCCGAAGTGCAACCCTTTACATTTGGCTGGTTTAAACAGCATCTGCCATTTTTCCACCCATACCTGAAACAGATCAGTATCCCCTTGCACCCTTTGTCAGTCTCCTAAGCTATCCACAACGTCACCAATCTTCATATCAAGTGCAAACTTACTAATGCAACCATCTGTTTTTAAACAGGTCATTTATAGATCACAAACCCCAGAAGTATTAATCTAGTTCCATGCAGAAAACCGCTAGTCGCAGATATCTAGTCCCATTGACGCTACCCACTGTTTTATACAGGCAAGCCAATTCTGAATCCAAACAGCCAACCCATGCATCTTAATCTTCTTGATGAACCTCCCATGAGGGACTTAGAATAGAGCACTTAGTTCTTAGGGCTCTAAACTGATTCTGTAGCGCATATTTGTTTTGACTTTCTCTGACGGCTCAATTCATGATTTGTCCAGTTGTCTCTGCTCAGGGTAACTTCATAGATAGACACAGATTAAGCTTATTAAGCCAGCCTTGTCTAAATGCAGAGCTTCAGTAATTGAAACTTGCTTCTCCATTTTCAAATGAAGTTCTTTATATTATGATCACGACAGAGTAGATCGTTTGCATCACAGGCTGCTGACTGAATCTGTCATATTAAATTTAAATGGCCTGCCTTTTTGATTCTAGGCACATAACAAAAAATAATATCCTGATTACTCTCAATTTATCATGCTGTCATATAAATTGAAGCAGGCTGTATTAGTTCTGAATAATGTCTTCTGATGACTTGTGGTTAGAAATGCATTCTTATTTCACTTTTATGAATGGTATGAAATATTTACATTAGACTCTGAGCATGGCACCTTATATTGGGGGATGAATAATCAAGGTGTCATTGACTAATTTTTCTTTTAAACAGTTTGTCTCCCATTGGAGAGTTGCAAAGAAAATTTCCACATCAATTATTTAAATTAAGGTTATTTATCTGCCACTACAGGGCATTTTGCCCAAATACAGCTGTACTAGAATTTTAATGAGTTGCACCTCAGTCTATCTATTGTTATCACAGTTCTCACTTCCCCACCATTTGCTCTGAAATACAATTTTAAGAAAACAGATATTGAATTCAAGCATATTGGGCCATGTGTGAGGAATTTTGATTAGAATCAAGCCTATTTCAAAAATAGAAAATCTGAGCACATTTCACTGGTTTTTACATCATTACACTGGCTGCCTGTGTCCTTTAGGATCAATTTTAAAATACTCTTACTTGTAAATAAGGCTCTAAATAATGTAGCTCTTCCATATGTTTTGGAGTGTCTATCCCCTTACAGCCCTAATCATAATCTTAGATCTGTGATACTAGTTTGTGTTGTGTTCCTAGAGCCAAGCATATAAAAATGGGTGATGCAGCCTTTTGCTCTTCTACCATCTGAGATACAGCAGGCTAATACTGTGGAACGTATCAAAACACTTCTTAAAACCCTACTTTTTACAATTTTGCCTACTTATAGGATTGATGTTGATTATATTTATATAATTTAGTATATTTGATTATGTTTTATTCTTACAATGTGAGACTTATGATTTTTAACTTTGTGCCATATTTTTGTGACTAATTTGTAAAGCATTTTGAGCCTGCATCTTAATGTATGAAAGGTGCCATATAAAGTTATTATTATTTGTGATCAGATAACTGAATTGTTTTTACACATTTAATTATATGATGACATCTATAGAACACGTGCAGATGTCTAAAAGCAAAAATCTGATACTAGAAACTTGAAATTTAAAACAGAAAACGCAAGAAGTAAACAGTAGAGATTAGTGTTTCAGTTCAATGAAAATGGACTTGTGTTTTCTTTATACCTTGGTCTTTTTTGTAAAGATTGTCTGCAACTTGTGTTTAATTTTTTGTGTATGTTGCTTAAATGATTCTATGTGCCTGTGATGCGGTTACAACTACATTTATACTTATGCATGTGACAATAAATGTGACTTTGACTCATTAGAATTTAAAATAAGAAAACCAGAATTTTTTAGGTTGTAGAGTATGGGGAGGGCGAGTATGACACAAGGAATATCTGCAATAGGTTGGAGAACAAGAGAATCCACCAAACGAGACAATTGTTTATGCCTTGGGGAAGAAGATGTTTGTTCATCTCAGCTGATATCTCCAGCAGATGAAAATGGTGGAAAGTGAAGTAGGGAGGAAGAGTGTAAAAAGTCAAATGTTTAATGTGGGTTGTAGAACATGGTTCCTGGAAAATGGAAAGACGAAAAGGGATGCTAAAATATTTGTCGGTTCATATAGCATCTGGGGGAGAGAAAACTGAGTTAATATTACAGGTTAACGACCTTGCATCTGAACCGGTCAATTCTTACAATACAGGAAAAGCCAATTAACTGAAGTTGCTGAATTAACAATTAATTCCTGAAGAGTGCAATGTGGTCCTCTGGTTGTAATGACTGAGAGGTACAGTTCACTGTTAATTTAATTCTCCTTCTCACTCCCATTCCAATTTCTCTCTGACTTTCACCACCTGCATTGTTCCAATGGAGACCAATTAAGCTTGAGGAACAGTACCTCATCTTACATGAGGCACGTTATGGTCCTCTAAGTGCAAAATTGATTTCCACAATTTCAGATAATCAGCATTTTCAGTTTCTATCATAATTGGTCGGTTCAACTTAAGACCATCAACTTGTATTATTAAATCTTTTCTTTCTCTCCAGATGCCATTCCCTTTTGCTTATTTCCAATGTCTGTTTCATTTTAGGTTTTTATCATTTACAGCCTCAGCATTGTTCTTTCTCTTTGCTGCCCCATGTACCTTCTGCTCCTTGCATCTCCTCTCTTCAGATCAGCCTGGTTAACAGGCACCTACCTGCCCCCTTTCTTCCCTCTTATATTGCAGCAACAGCACTCATTTGCCTCATCTTCATTGTCTTGGTCTCTAGTCTATCACTGATATTCCCTTTATTTATTCCACTCCATCTCCTCAGCAACATAAACCTACCTGTGTTTTGCTTTCACTTTCTCAGTTATGGTGAGAGGTTATTTATCTCAAGCATTATCTTTTCTCTTTCCACAGATGCTGTTTGACCTGCTAATAATGTCCAGCACTTTTGTTTTTTGCAAACGTTGTATGTAAGCAAATGATTGAAGTTTGAAAAGAAATGTAAAGGGTGACTAACAATATCATAACTCATGGTGTTCCTCAAGTTTAGACTTGCTGCTTGCATGGCAAATTTCTTTTGTATTCCCTCCATTGAGCTCATCTACGTGGAGCGCAGGCACATCTAACTTCAGAGAACCCCACAGCCTAGGACGTGTTCTCTTCTCGCTTCTGTCATCAGGAAGAAGGTACTGGAGCCTTAGAGCTCTCAGCACCAGATTCAGGAACAGTTATTATCCCTTAGCCTTCAGACTCTAGAACCTGGAGGGGGGTGATATTGTCTTTGCTCGCCCCATCACTAAACTGTTCCCACAACCTATAGATTCACTGTCAAGGACTATTTATTATTATTTTTCTCTTTTGTATTTTCATAGTTTGTCTTTACACACTGGTTGTCCACCCTGTTGGGTCCAGTCTTTCATTGATTTTAATATGCTTCTTAGATTTACTAAGTATGACCACAAGGAAACTAATCTCAGGGTAGTATGTGGTGACATATATGTACTATGATAATAAATTTACTTTGAACTTTGAATATATGTGGTTGCAAGAACATTAGTGGATTGTGCGCTACAGTAGCGTAGCAGTTAGTGGAATGCTTTACAGTACCAGCAGTCGGAGGATCGGGTTCTATTCCTGCCGTCGTCTGTAAGGAGTTGGTACGTTCTCCCTGTGGCCATTTCCTCCAGGTGCTCCGGTTTCCTTCCATATTCCAAAAAGGGAATATTCGGGTTATGAAGTTCTGGGTGTTCTACGTTTGTGTTGCAAGCTTTGTGACACTTGTGGGATGCCCCAGCACATCTTTGGGCTGTGTTGGTCATTATGCTAAACGACCTGTTTCATTTTAAGTTTCAATGTATACGTGACAAATAAAACTAATCTTTAATTTCACGTTCTCTATCTTGTTGACTATTATGATTCTTTAGGTTACCAGTAGATGGTGCCAAAGGAGCTGCCATCAATAACATTGGCTTGCTTTGATTCAGCAAACCAGTGTTGTACAAATTACATTTTCCTTTAGGGGCAAATTAACATAGTTTACTAATAAAGTTTGCAGATTTTCTTCTGGCATCTCTTTCTTTGCTGCTGTCAGTGTACGGTTGTGTATAAGCTTTGTGTGGATAAAATCTTAGTGAGCAATTAGCTTCAAGCAGGTTGTCTGTCCTACTAATGATGAGTTATTTGCTGGACAAAATAGATAACAGTAATAAAGTTAAGAGATAAAAATCTGGCCTGTCATCACCCAATTTTCTGGGGTTTCTGTCCTTTGATGATAAAATTTGATGTGTTGTCCTGTTTTCTTGGCAAGTTTATTGAAGCAATCAGCAGTATTTTGGGTGATGATGAGGTCAGATTTTTATCTCTCAAGGCTCTGCTTTCAACTTCATTACTCTGCTGTCTGTTTTGACCAACATCCTCATTAGCAGGACCCGAGTCAATGTGCTTGACGATAGATACTAACTGAGATTTGATCGTGTGTGAGAGTTAGTTTTATTTGTCTACAAAAAGTTTGTATTCACTGGTATTAAATTGATTGTTATCAGTACTAAAACAGATGGTAAGCCACTTTAGCCCTGGAAGAGAGCCATTGTTCCGGTGATGTATAACGTGGTTTAAGGTTTTGAATGTACACAGGTTGACCCTGATGAGGACTCTGATCTTTTCTGTGGACATTTTAGAGGTATGATTGTAGCTTGGGTGGATCACACTCGAGGAGCAAATCACTTTATGTATCTCAAGCAAAATGCTATGTTCCTACCACAAATTTGCATCAAAATCTGAATGTTAAGTAACATTGTAAATAATGTTTTCTTTTCTCAGAACCATTAGACAGCGATGACCATGTTGTCACTTACTCATTCTCACAGATATTTGTAAAGTTGTAATATTTCCTTTGGTATCATTTCTGTATCTGTTTGTAGCAATTTAAATGTTGGTACTTTAGATTTGGCCTCCTCACCTATCATTATCTCAGCTGGTTCCTTCTTAATTTAAAAGATTTAACTTGTATGCAGTTTCCTATGCAACAGAAAAGTGAAGGTTCAGTTCTTCTTCTTGTTTAAAATTAATGCAAACCCTGAAAAGGTGGACATCATCATTCTAATCCCATTGTAAACACAAAGGATGCTGAAGTTGCTGGAAATCTTGAACAGCAACCAAAATACTGGAGGAGCTCAGCAGGTCAGGCGGAACCTATGGAGAAGAATAAACAGTGGACCTATTGACTTGGTCCAGTGGGCATGACAAAGTTGTTTTCAGACTCTTCAAAGTCAGAGCTATTCTTGATTTTGCTGGACTTTGGATCAATTACCTGCATAGAACACCTGCTCTGTATGTGTGTGAGGATGATTTTCCCAGTGAGAGAAACTAGAACTTGTGGTATAGCTGTTAATTATTGAAGGTGTTGAGGGGAATTTCTTTTTCCAGCTGGCCTGGTATCTCTGAAATACTCTATCCGAAAGAACTGCAGAGGCTGAGTCATTTGAGTTTGAAATGATCAGATATTTTTGAATGATAAGGAAGCCAAAGTTTACGGGCAATGGAATAAAAGATGGAACTGAGACTAAGATCATTTGTAATTTTATTGAATGACAAAGCATGCTTGAGAGAATGTATGGCCTTGTGCTTCTCTTTATGCTCTAATATTTTGAAGAATAGATGAGTCCCTCTGATAGTTTGGTCAATATTTTTCCCTCTATTTTCCACTTTAAAAAAAAAAGATTGTCAGCTTTTGCACCTTGCTGTTTATGGGAGTTCAACAAGCCTCTGTTAGTCTGAAAATTA
The DNA here is from genome assembly GCF_048418815.1 of Hemitrygon akajei. Classification (NCBI taxonomy): domain Eukaryota; kingdom Metazoa; phylum Chordata; class Chondrichthyes; order Myliobatiformes; family Dasyatidae; genus Hemitrygon; species Hemitrygon akajei. Next base: position 36,723,868 of record NC_133134.1, on the reverse strand, counting down.
CCCATTTATCCATGCTCTGTTTTCTGTTAATTAACCACACCAATATATTAACTTAGTGCCATGGGCTCTAACTGTGTACAGCAGCTTTTTACATAATACTTTGAATGTTTTTTTGAAAATCCAAATACACCATATTTACTGGTTCTCCTCTATCCATTCTATTCCTTATTGGTAATTTTTTTTGTATTATGTGGAAACAGGAAGAAAGTTTTATGCTGGAGTTGTATAACAACTATTCAATGCATTTCTATGTGTATAATCTATTCTCCAAAAAAACACTATATCCTACAGTTAGAAATTTCAATACTGCAAAAATTTTGTCAAAACACATTTTTCATGTTGTATACACACAAAAATGCTGGAGGATCTCAGCAGGTCAGGCAGCTTCTATGGAGAAAAAAAAATGTACAATCGACATTTCGAGCTGAGACCCTTTGTTAGGACTCGGCCTGAAACGTGGACTGTATATTTTTCTGTAGAAGCTGCCTGACCTGTTGAGTTACTCCAGCATTTTGTGTATATTGCTAGGATTTCCAGCATCTGCAGATTTACTCTTGTTTCTTGTATTATATAATCATGGTGACCCCACTGAATGGTATAATAATTTTTTTGAATATCCTTCTTTTACTTTAATAATTTAATCATTTTCCAGTTTCAGTAGCTCTAGAGATAGAATGATAAGAGCTCATGAGCTCAATTTACTTCCAATGTTTGGAACAATCTGGTTTAAGGTTAGACATTTGTGGCTAAAGGATTAGTTTGTATTGTCACTGCTGGCAACTATTTCAGCTTTCCCAGTAGTTAGCTGGCCCAACCAGCCCAATATTGGAAAGCAAGCCAGGAACATGGAGTCAGTACTAGCGAGCTGAAGCTCAGTGTAAAGATGGAAACAGCGCTTGTCCCTGTGGATGATGTTGTCCAGACACAGCAACCAAATAATCAATAATGGTGAATCCAAAGAAATGTTCTTATCACATCAAAGAAATGTTCATAACACGTTCTAATTTTTTAAATTTGGCATCAACTGCAAAAAAACCTTGGAAAAAATCTGTTTTTAATATGTAATTAGGTGTAGAATAATGCTTTCCAGTATTTCAGTTCTGATTCTACTTCGTGCAGTTTTCTGCATTCATCTCACCCCCCTTTCATCTCCCATGATATCTCGTGGAGTTATTTGCAGTGGACTATTAGGTATAATTACGCTGCAAAATTTAGTGTAAAAACTACAAATACTGTGATGTAGTGTGTGCGTGTACTCTTCTCTAAATGGAAGAGTTTTTAATTTGGGCAATTTGTTTCTGCAGACAGTATTTGAATTTTGAACGGTAGCTCTGGCAGGAAATTGACACTAACCTTTAATGCATGGTTTTCTGCTAGTTACCTGATGCACACTGGTAATTTCTGACTCTTTAAAATTACGTTCAGCAACTTAGTAGATAAGTATTAAATGTATCCAGTGATATCTTTATCTGTTTTTGATGAGTATGCTGCAAGATTTTAAAGAACTGTGACATGCATGGTTTTAAATTAAATTTAATAATGAAAGTAAATCGCCCATGAAAGCTTTTCACAGAATAAGCTGAAACTGCTTCTTTCCAGTGGTAGAAGAGCTGAGAACGTAGATTTATGCTAAAGGCAAAGAAACAGAAGGAAAAGCATTTGTCCAATGTATTGTGATCAGGAATGAATTGTTTTAAAAGGAATGTGGAAGCAGAGTAGGGAATGATTTTTAAAGGGGAATAATTTAAATATCTGGAAGATAGGTATGTTCAGAGCAATAAAGAAAATGAGAGGAGTGGGAATGGTTGGATAGTTGTTTTAAAGAAGTGGTATGGGCATGAAGTTGCAAACACCCCCTAGTACTATCTCATTGTATGATGTCAATATAACTAAATTGGGCAAACTTATCCACAATGGAAAATAAACACAGAATTCCTGTTATGAGAACTCTGAGTAGCTTAAAATGTTTATCTTGCCGATCTCCTGTGACTTTATTTATATGTTGCTAGGATGTTGCAAAGGTGAGAAAATAATGGTGGCTTGCAACACAGAATCCATTTTGTTTTCTGCAAAACAAATATTTTTGTCATGGGATGCTGAATTCAGTTTGGAAAAAAAATAATTGGGAAGTATCCATTGTTTTTATTTTATGACAAGATCATTGTTCTAAAAGATATAAATATTAATGTACAGTGTTTGAGAATGTCACTGATCAGTCAATGTCTTTCCGTCTTTTTATTGGCACCATCTGCAGTGTTGTATCTACTTGCAGTAATGGCAAACTACACTTTCACTGAAAACATCAACCTGTTTTGAGATTTCTGTTATTGCCTGTCATGAATGTCTATGTAAATGTACATATTTTTAAAGCAAAATGATCAGATGATAAATTTTGTAGATTATTGATAGCAGTAGAAAATAATCCAGGTTGCTGAGTCTGTTTGCTCACCTTGTAGTACAGCTTGTGCCTTTTAATGACAATCCATTTTGTAATTCTAATTTCTGCTGATAAAAACCATTGTGGCTCTCTTTGCTATCCATCCATTTCTGAAGTCAGCCAGATTCTAGTTGGAAGGTGAAATATATCAGATGTTGGAATATGAAATGCACACAAAAAGTGGGTCTTGGTTTAGACAAAATAATTACCGGTAGTAAGTTTCTAATCAATGTAAATTTTCTGTGAAACAGGCAAAGCACGTGTTTGAATACCTTAAAGATTATGTCGTAGTAAATGAAAATGCTATTGATGGTGTGGGGTGGGGAGAAAAACCGTTGTATTGATTGATGATGATATCAATGTAGGCTCACCTCAAGGATGCTTATTAGCCCACTGTCTGTACTCTTGACTGTGTGGCTAAACACTGTTCAAACACCACTTATGAATTCAGAGGTGCACAGTGGAAAGTATCCTGACTGGTTATATCTCAGTCTGTTATAGAAACACCAATGCCCAAAAATGGAAAAGCCCATTAAAAAGTCGTCGATACAACCCAGTCCATCACAGGAAAAGCACGTTTACAAAGAGTGCTACCACATGAAAGCAGCATCTATAATCAGGAACCTTGGCCATCCAAACCGTGCTCTCCTTTCGCTGCAGCCAGCGGGAGGGAAGTACAGAAGCTTTAGGCTCTGTGCCAGTAGGTTCAGGTACAGTAATTACACTTCAGTTATCAGGCTCTTGAACCACTGTGGATAACTTCATTCATTTCTACACTGAACTGATCCTTTTAAGGATTCTATAGCTCATGTTCTCAATACAGTTTGTCAGCCTTTGTGTGTAGCTTTTTATTGATTCTGTTGTATTTCTTTGTTCTCCTGTGTATTCCTACAAGAAAGTGAATCCTATGGTGGCATATACGTACTTTGATAATAAATTTACTTTGAAATTTGAGTCCTCCTTGAGTGATCAGCAGTGGAAAGGGTGAGCAACTTTAAATTTCTGGTGTCAACATCTCCAAGCAACTGTCTGGGCCCAGCAGCTGTAGTTTCTTGTGTCTCCAATATCCCACGGTGTGGGAAAAGTAATCTACATAGAACTTGAACTTCATAATTATGAGATTCAATTAGAGATGAATGCCATTATCAGCAATAATAGACAAACTACTCTGCAAAGATTTGGAATGCTGGTTGAATGCTTTTCATTCTAAGCATTTTTTCCCTCTTCTTCTGAAGTTATTGTGTATCAATCTTTGGTAACCTATAGCACCCTGTTCAACTGTCTGAAAGGAATGGATTGTATGTTAAATTGGGAGCAAAAACTCTTGAGTATTTTCATACTTCCATTCTGAAGTAGTGGGAGTCCATTGCAGTGGAATATTCTGGCAGCGGTTAGATCAACCTTGACTGAAGTTCAAGCTTGCTTTTAAATGTCCCTCTCTTTTCTTTGTTTGGCACATAGGACAGCAACCTTGCCATTTCTTTAGCACTTGTCTGTTTGTTATGAGGCCGAGTTGCTCACTTGATGCTCAACCAGCATGGATGGAAAACGTGCAGGGGGCCAGCTGGATTCAAACCCAGGACCACTTGTCTCGAAGTCCAGTGCAGATGCCACTACACCACCGGCCAGCTACTGAAGTTCAAGCTTGGGAACTTACTGTCTCTGTATTGCTTATTACTTATTTGCTTGTACATATTCACAGCTGTGGAGAGCCATTGTTGAAGTTCAGAATGATGGTTCTGGCATTATTTCACATTTTGTTGTTTGCCTCCAGTGTTGACTTTTTAAAGAACCTTGGATGAAATTTGCTTTATTTTTGCAGCTTGTTCCTTTACAAGTGTTAACAAATCTTAATGGCATTTCCTCTTGCTGGAAAATTTTTCTGCTTTCAGACCACAATCTGTGCAGATTGGTGATAACATATCCTCTTCGCTGACTATCAACACTGGCATGCTCAGAGGTGTGTGCTTAGCCCACTCCTCCACTCTCTATATACATATTATGGTGTGGCTAGGCACAGCTCAAGTACCATCTATAAATTTGCTGACATTAAAACTATTGTTGGTAAAATCTCAAGTGATGATGAGAGGGAGTACAGAAGTGAGATATGCCAACTAGTTGAGTGGTACCACAGCAACAACTTGGCACTCAACATCAGTAAGACGAAAGAGCTGATTGTGGACTTCAGGAAGGGCAAGATGAAAGAACACATACCAGTCCTCAGAGGGATCAGAAGTAGATAGAGTTCAATATACACATACTGTAATTAAATTACTTTTTTTTTGTTCTATATTATATATTACATTGAACTGCGGCTGATAAGTTAACAAATTCCACATCACATACCGGTGATAATAAACCTGATTCTGTTAGTTGATGCTTTTGGTAATTGTTGATGATTATATTTTACGTCAGCTGTTTTGAATTTATTTCTCATTTTCTCCAGAATATTTTGTTTCTAAATATTCCATTGATTTTCTTGGCTTCCATCAGTATGCACTTTCTGTTAATTTTGGGTATGATCATTAGGAGGCCCAACAATTTAAATAATAAGTACAGTGATTTGAATGGATAGGGATATGTGCCAAATGAAAAGAGGAGAACTAGCATTAAACATACTGTTTTTCTGCATTCAAAAATATTAACCTACAAAATGTGGTAGAAAAGCAACAGTTGGTTTAAAATTTAATAATCAAAGGGTTATCTCTATTTTATTACAGTAATCTTTCAGGGATCAGTTTTTTGTTTACAAAACCCAAAAAGTTCCACTTTCTCCTTTAATTCAGTAATCTCTGTTTTGCCCTTGTTTGTTTCTGCGTGTTTACATGTGTCCAATAAAGCAGGCACTTATAAATGATATGCCTTCATAATAGACTGTTGCCCAGTCCTTTCCTGTAGCTTGGAAATTCCTGCCAGCCCCTGCTGTTTAGGTGAAGGAATTCTAATCTATTTTTCTAAAACAATGCTACTTGATTTCACTTGCAAAGTGCGTTGTTTGGTAACAAAAGTAGTGCTTCCATTAATTCTTGCTGTGATGTTTGACAAAATCAGTGGACTGAAATGTTGCTGCCTTTGCAGTGTGTCAATTTAGAACATCTTTGGAGAGATTGATGGAATACCCTCTGGTTAGATGCAGTAGTCCTCCCAAAGAAACAAAGCAATTTCGCTGCTACACACACATCAGCTAATGTTGCATTCTCTCCTGCAATTGAAAACTTGCTCAGAGATGGCGTTCACGTGAATTTTTATTATGTTGGTAGTATTTCCTGGTTAAAGTTCAGTTTTGGACTCTGGATGATTAAGTTCTTAAACAAATGCTTAAAAAAAAGGAGCACATGGTCAATATTAGATTGGAATTCTCTGTTTTGTTACTGACACCAGGAGCAATTTTTAAAAAAAGTTGTCATTATGTTTTAAAATCCCAACGACAGATGCAGAAGGGTGAGGAGCAATGGGACAGAAGAGCTTGAATTGGTAAATTGAACAGAAATAAGGGGAAGAATCCCAGTAGGCATTTAAACTTACAGTTTAAAATAACACTGTTGAAGATCGGCGACAGCTTATCGGTGGTACATAAAGCAAGGAATGCAACTAAACACTTTATTAATGACGCTTCTTCTGTGCAAAATTGTGGTAAGCTATCACTGCAAACGACGAAGAGGTGAGTGGAGGCGAGGCTGACCCAAGGATTGAGTCACGCGTGTGCAATGCAAAGTTGGAGCAACGTCGAGGCGCGTTTGAGGCAAAGTTGGAGCGAGTGGAGTGGAGAAGTTTTCAGAGCCTGTTCACCTAAACCAGGAGCAAGGTTGGATTGATCTAAGCACCAGACTTATTTGGAAAGACTGGAATGCGGCGGTGGGATCCCAGGCCCAGGGTATATCGAAGCAACGGGGCCCGGGTGCTAGTGCGAGGAAGGACCCAGTGTTTGGACAATTTAAACACCGGGCCAGATGGACTAAAGAGGCAGAGTGTCAGGACCAGAGGCGAGGGTGGGGCTCTGCAACGTTTACACCACTCTCCACTGTGCTGAGGCCGTGGCTGTGTACTGCTCAGGGCTCTATGTCTGCGAGTTTTGCGACGACTTGCCCTGCTGTGTGATGAACTGGGGTTATGGGCTTGCTCTGGTTGCTTTGGATCAATGGACTCACTTTTGCTCTGAATGATGTTGCTCGCTCTTATTGTTTGCATGATTTGTGCCCCCCCCCCCCCCCCCGCGCATTGGGCGTTGATCTTTTTTTAAAATCGGGTTCTTTCAGGTTCTGTGGCTTCCTGTAAGCAAACAAGTTTCAAGGTTGTATAATTTATATGTACTTTGATAATAAATATACTTAGAACTTTGGCATGGACAGTGTGTCAAATGGCCTGATTCTGGATTGTGTAGTGTCCTCGTTATCAGCAGGTATTGCGGCTCACCTTACTGGAGTCACGAGATGATTGCATTCAGCAAGGCACTTTTCCCACTGAAATGAAAACAGAAAGTACATGATTGTTCGGAATCTTGAAATATTTAATACCTTTTTATAATGAAACTATCTTTGAGATGTCAGTATTATGGCTGGTGAAATCAGCTTTTGGAAAGCGCAAATTACAGTTTTTTTTCCGGCAGTCACTGGGGAGATTGCATCTGTTGTCTGATTTGGTAATGTCACTTCTGAGAGGCTTTAGCCGTTTTGGGAATCCTATTGGCATTGCTTGAGGCAAAATCCTAAATAATTGTACCCTTATCTATTGTCAAACTTAAATAAACATATGCCAAATGTTTTTTTAATTAAGCAATCAATCAATCACCGAAAGCTATTTTGCACATACACGCAATTCACATTTCTCTCTCTGTATTTGTATAACACTGTTAGAGTGTTAAACAGAGAAAAAATTATATAGCAGATTATTGTGTATTTTTTTGAAACCAGTACAGGCTGAGTACCCATTATTTGAAATGATTGGGGCTGGAAGTGTTTCAGATTTTGGATTTTATTTGGGGGGTTTTAGAATATATAATAAGATCCCATTGGATCTCCATCATTTCCGACCGAATTTATGTGCTAACGGTAGGCAGTCTTGGTCTTTCACTTGTTCATCACACGTATGTAATAATTTTTATTGTCAAGTACATACCAATAATATAAGGAAAATATAATGTGTTCAGGGTAACAAAAGCAGCATCGGGAGAATACCTGAATCAGCTATTGAACAACAAACAATGGCAGGCTTTTACTCTCTCCGTGTTTTGATTAAAAGGTTACATACATTGTATCTGTTTTACAGTTTTTAGGTATAAAAATAATCAGCATTGTAGTCTTGTTCGGGTGTTATGTTTTCATCAGTGACAATCTCGGCAAACTCAAAGAAATTCTCTGCTGCTTCGTGATCAGCAGACTCTTTAAAAATTTAATGCAGTGGCCTTTCTTAAATTTCTGCAACCCACCTGCTGAATATTCTCAATTACCTTCAATTTTCAGTTCATTGTGATAGATCGTTGCTTGTATCAGGATCAGCATACTGTTAAGCAGTGTATGTTCACTCCGACGCTGATGTATCGACTCTTTCGGTACACTATCAAGATCATTATTTTTTTGCTTTATGCAGTGTTTTTCTATTTTTCATTAACTTCCATTTATTACATATGTGAGGTCATTTCTCAGAAATGTCTGTTGTGTTCAGAGACCTGTGTATCACCTGGGGACCTTCCCTGCACCTTGTGTAATTTTCCACTTGTGATGTCATGTCAGCGCTCAAAGAATTTTGGATTTCAGAGGTTTTTGGATTTTGAAATTTGGATAAAGTGTTCTCAAATTGTATTTTCTCATGATAACAAAAATGGCCTGGACTGTGTGATTAGCAACAAGTGATGGTGCTTGCTTCTTCCTTCCAGTGCATCTCTTCTGAAAGATCTCCTGATCTCTGAAGCATGGACTTTTCCAGTGGCTGTCTGGATTTGGTTCTTGGAGTGTGGGATTCCTGCATCAAAATACTGGTGGTACTCTCATTTACAATGTAAGCCTGCTGAAGTGCCAGTCGTAGCAGTGTTCAAAGTAAATTTATTATCAAAGTATGTACGTAGCACTATATACAACACAGAGTTTCATTTTTTTGCGGGCATTCTGTGTAAATGTAGAGAAACACAATAGAATTAATGAAAAATCACACAAGACAAACAAAACCAGTGTGCAAAAGACAACAAACTGCAAATACAAACAAAAAAAAACAAAAACCATAATAAAATAAATAAACAATAAATATCTGGAATATGAGATGAAGAGTCCTTGAAAGTGAGTCCATAAGTTGTGGGTTTCTCGCAAATTGCAAGGTTTGATGTGAAAATAACTGCTATCTTTTAAGATTTATACAGATTGCTTTATAAACGTTGGAACAACCAGAAAGCTGATGTGTCATAAACTTAAGAATAAAGTTTTGAGATTTGTTCAGTATTACAGTGGAGTAAAGGAAATTACAGAGGCACAAGATAGGAGCTGGCCAAAGTTGATTGGAAGGGGACACTAGTAGGGATGCCGAATGAACAAGCAGTGGCTTGAGTTTCTTGGAGCAATTTGGAAGATACTGAATGGTCAGAAAGATCTCAACAACATCTTTGTGATTTCTATGTTAAGTGATTCAGAATCTGAAATAGTGACCAGTTTCAAAGTATGACGGGGGGGGTGGGGGTGGGGGAGGGAGGAGTGTGTGTGTGTGTGTGTGTGTGTGTGTGTGTGTGTGTGTGTGTGTGTGTGTGTGTGTGTGTGTGTGTGTGTGTGTGTGTGTGTGTGTGTGTGTGTGTGTGTGTGTGTGTGTGTGTGTGTGTGTGTGTGTTTTCCAAATATTTGTTACATTTTCATTCACAAAATCCAGGGACTCTACATTATCACCCATTAGCAGTAATATAACAGTAATACAAGGTCAAGTGCCCACATGATAAATTTCCTGATTTGTTCTCAAAGAAATCTTGTGTGGGTGTCAGGCATCTGACAATGAGTCACGAGGGAGGTCATTCTGTACCATTTTCCTTTTATCAAAGTTGTTTTCTCAAGGAATGAAATAGTTTGCAATTCGCAAAGTGAAAACCAGCAATATCCTAGCCTCCCCCGCATACTGGAAACTTCATGGAGCGATGCTTCCATCATTAAGGACCCCATCACCCAGGCAGCCCCTCTTCTCATTGCTACCGTCAGAGAGGAGGTACAGGAGCCTGAAGGCACACACTCAGTGATTCAGGAATAGCTTCTTCCCCTCCGCCATCGGGGAGGAGGTACAGGAGCCTGAAGGCACACACTCAGTGATTCAGGAATAGCTTCTTCCCCTCCGCCATCGGGGAGGAGGTACAGGAGCCTGAAGGCACACACTCAGTGATTCAGGAATAGCTTCTTCCGCTCTGCCATGAACACTGCCTCACCACTTTTTTCTCCATTATTTAATTTAACTTTTGAAATATATATACACTTGCTGTAATTTTTATTAATATGTATTACAATGTGCTGCTGCAGCATAACAAATTTTATGACATATACCAGTGATCTTAACCTGATTCTGATAAACTGATGGAATATTTACACTAAATAGAAATCTCAGTTGATTAAATAGTTAATCATGTTTGAGTCTGCATATCGACAGCAGGTGGACCAACTGGCGCTCTGGTGCAGTCGGAACAATCTGGAGCTGAACACGCTCAAGACAAAGGAGATGATAGTGGATTTCAGGAGACATCCCTCCCGCTATGTCTCCCCTCACAGTCCTCAGCAGCCCTGTGTCCACCGTGGAGAACTTCAGGTTCCTGGGAACCACCATCTCTCAGGATCTGAAGTGGGAGCAGAACATCAGCTCCATCCTGAAGAAAGCCCAGCAGCGGATGTATTTCCTGCGGCTCTTGAGGAAATACAGTCTGCCTCAGGAATTGCTGCTGCAGTTCTACACTGCAGTCATTGAGTCTGTCCTGTGCACCTCCATCATTGTGTAGTTTGGAGCCGCCACCAAGCAGGATAGAACCAGACTACAGCGCACTGTGAGGACTGCCGAGCGCATCATTGGAGCCTCCCTGCCCTCTATTGTGGACCTGTACTCTTCCAGGTTGAAGAAGAGGGCGGGGAACATCATAAAGGACTCCTCCCATCCTGCGCACGGACTGTTTGATCTGCTTCCGTCTGGTAGGCGCTTCAGATCCCTCCAGACTAAGACTAATAGGCACAGGAGAAGTTTTTTCCCTACTGCGGTAACTTTGCTGAACAGTTAACTACCGGTTAACTGTCGGCTAACTATTACTTGGATTGCACTACCTGTATGTATAATCTATATTTTCATTTATATTTATCATTATTATTGTTATGAGCAGAGAGACCACATCTGCCGGAAGTAAATTCCTTGTATGTGCATAGGTACTTGGCGATTAAATTCTGATTCTGATTCTGATTACAAGGTGAATTGGCCCAATGGAAGATGCTTTGCTTTTATATTATTTAAGATGAAAATCTTAGTAATATAAAGACATATCAGGTCTGGCAACATCTGTGGAGGGAGAAACAGAAATCTTGCTGGTGAACAGTTGAATGAGTGCAGTTAGAGAATAGAAAAACCGAAGGCAGACAGTGGAGCTAAGCAGTGTGGAACAGGATAGTTGTTGAACATACTGAGAAGATCGGATAGTATTTTTGGAGAATAAAAATAAGCTTGGGGAAACAGTACCAAACCACATCATCTGTTTTTAAAAAAAAAAAAAAAATTGTCACTTCATCTCCTCACTTGCCACGTTGCAACCCTCGTGACTTGGTTTCTGATAACCTGCTTTTTATATTTATGTCAGACATTTTGTTGTAGAGTCATCCAACTGTAACATTAACTCAGATTTTTCTCTCTCCACAGAAGCTGTCAGATTAGTTGGGTATTTCCAGCTTTAACAAATTAAAAAAAGAATCATGTCAATCAGATGACAGCCTTAGTACTAGCTTTTTCCTCAAAGAAACAGGTTCTATGTTACATAAATACACTTTGAAGATGCTTGTTACTTTGAAACAATAAGTTATGTTACACAGAATTGTATTTTTTTATATTGTTACCAGTGTAAACCTGGTGCACTTTACAAATTGGTCTGAACGACAGTGTATATAAGAGGAATACTTCCAACGGGAGTGAATACATGTTTTATTATTTTACAACATTGAATAACAGTGGATTTTATTTGGCTTTTTTGACACTGATCAACAGAAAAGATTCTTTTGTATCAAAGTGAAAACAAATTTCTACAAATTGGTCTAAATTTACTACAATTATTAAATTGTAGTAAATTGTGTAATTACTCACCCCCTTCAAGTCATATTTGGTAGCAACAATTACAGCCTTGAGTCTGTGTGGCTAGGTCTCTATCAGCTTTGTACATCTGGACACTGCAATTTTTCCCCATTCTTCTTCACAAAACTGTCAGATTGCATGGGGATCATGAGTGAACAGCCCTTTTCAAGTCCAGACACAAATTCTCAATTGGATTGAGGTCTGGACTCTGACCTGGCCACTCCAGGACATTAACTTTGTTGTTTTTAAAGCCATTCCTGTGTAGCTTTGGCTTTACGCTTGGGGTGATTGTCTTGCTGGAAAACAAATCTCCTCCCAAGTTGCAGTTCTCTTGCAGACTGCATCAGGTTTTCCTCCAGGATTTCCCTGTATCTTGCTGCATTCATTTTATCCTCCACCTTCACAAGCCTTCCAGGACCTGCTGCAGTGAAATATCCCCACAGCATGATGCAGCCACCACCACACTTCAAGGTAGGGATGGTGTGTTTTTGATGATGTCTGGTGTTTGGCTTATGACAAAGATTGTTCTTAGTCTAATGGTCAAAAAGATCAACTTTGGTTTCACCAGAACATGGAAACTTATTCCAGCTGAACTCAGAGCCTCCCATGTGCCTTCTGACAAACTCTAGCCAAGATTTCATGTGAGTTTTTTTTCCACCAGTGGCTTTCTCTTTGCCACTCTCCCATAAAGCTGTGACCTGTGAAGCACCCGGGCAAACGCTGTATGAGCAGTCTCTCCCATCTCAGCCACTGAAGCTTGTAACTCCTCCAATGTTGTCAGAGGTCTCTTGGTGGCCTTCCTCCCTAGTTTCCCTGCATGGTCACTCAGTCCTTGAGGATGGCCTGCTCTTGGCAAATTTACAGCTGTGCCATATTCTATCCATTTCTTGATTGACTTAACTGTATTCCAAGGGATATTCAGTGACTTGGAAATGTTCTAGTATCTATTTCCTGACTTGTGCTTTTCAATAACCTTTTTGCAGAGATGTTTGTAGTGTTCTTTTGTCTTCTTGGTCTAATTTTTGCCAGGATACTGACTCACCAGCAGCTGGATCTTCTTCTTTGCAGTTGGCAAACCAGCTTTAAGGTGCATTACTGCCACCTACCAGACTGGAGTGTGGATCGTTTGATAAACAGGAAGAATGAAAAGAAATTGCAATCCCTAAATTCTAAATAATAAACCCGAGTCTTTCAGATACTTCATGATATAAGTCAGTATTTCTCTTGAACTCCCACTTAAAATGTCTTCTATACCCACAGCAGTTTCTTTGTTTATCTTAAGTGCTCCTATCATCTTTGCTCTTTCTCTTTTGTTATTTCTTACATTTTATCAATACATGTTCAACTGTTTCTGGTTGATTACAGTATTCACACAACCCAGTTGGATGTTTCCCTATTTTATATAATGTGTAATTAAGACTTGTGTGACCAATTCTTAAACAACTGATGATCACTTCTGTCTTTCTATGCCCACCTGATATTCTTTGGTATCTGACTTGCCTTTGTATTTTGTACAGTTGTCTCCCTGTTTCACTCTCATCCCAATTCTTCTGCCATGTCTCCTTTATAATGCTTTTGACTTCCACTTTGGTTACAGGGATCTGGACCTCTATTATAGACGATTTGAGTGATTGTTTAGCTATGATGTCCACTTTTTTCATTACCCTCCTCACCGCAATGAGCAGGAACCCAAAGGAAGCTGACTTCTACCCCATTTTCGGTCAGTGTATACAACTTGCATAGAATCTCCAATAAAATATCCTGTCTACTTTCTGGTTTTCTTGATTGATAGAGATTAATGCAGACAAACTGTCTGAACAAATTACAGTCTTTTTGACATTATTTTCTTCTATCCAAGATAATGCACTCAATATTGTCATTAATTCTGTTGTATACACTGATAAATGGTTTGATGTTCTTTTTCTAATGCTAGTTCTGCACTGAGGAATGTAGACTGCAATACCTGTGTGGCCAGAGCTAGGGTCTTTTGATCCATCTGTAAATATTACTAATTTGTTTCTAAAATGCAGGTCTATATATTCTTGTACTATCAGTTTGATTGCACAGTTAGATTTTTTTTAAAAAGTTGTTGCAGGTTTATGTCCACTGTATGTATTGCAAAGAGCCATGGGGGAACATCAGATAATGGAACTGTAGGGCTATATTCCAGCTCGTGTAGACCATATTTTTGTGCTGCTACATCCCCGATCCATCCAAAGCTATAATAATTTGAATTATTATGTTCCCAGCAGTCTTTTAATATAGCTTTAGCTGGATATGAATTGTTATGCCCCATGATGTTAACCCAGTAATGTAGCATTAGCTTTATTCTTCTAAGTCTTAATGACATTTCCCCCCCCCCCCCCCCGTTTCGACTTGATACAGGTGATGTTCTGAATGCACCACTACATATCCTGAGGGCCTGAGCTTGCTCAACATCCAGCATTTTTAAATTACTTTCTGCAGCTGACATGTAAGCTACACATCCATAATCCAATGTAAACAGCTAGATCTTCCAGATACATGTGTATTTTCACGACGATCAATTGAAATGCCTTAACTGCTCACAGGTGATCTCCATTTAACTAATTATGTGACTTCTAAAACTAACTGGCTGCACCAGTGATGATTTGGTGTGTCATATTAAAGGGGTTGAATATTCATGCAAGCAATTATTTTGTATTTTATATTTGTAATTAATTTAGATCATTTTGTAGAGATCTGTTTTCACTTTGATACAAAAGGGTCTTTTTCTGTTGATCAGTGTCAAAAAAAGATTGTGTTGTAAAAGTTCCGGGGGGGTAGGGTGATGGGGTGAATACTTTTTATTGGCATTGTATACAGACTGAGTTATTTGATCTTCAGTGGGAGGACATAATGCATTCTTTTGCTGAGCTTTGGTGTTCATCCAGTTACTAATTTTCATACAAATGAAGATTTGTACTCTTGCTATCTCAATATAATGAGCAATATTGGAAAGGCGCTGGAACTGTAATATAAAATAGTCTGCAATAATAACAGACCACACTTATTAGTAAGGAATTCCAATGCATTAACTCGAGTATTATCAGGTGGCAAAGAAGGAGGATGCACTACATGTCCTACAGGAGGAGAGAGGTGTGATGGAAGGAGTTCCAGAGCTTATGGCTTGGCCAGCCGTGCAAGGTAGCCAGCTGCATTCGAACTCGGGACCATTCGCCCCGGAGTCCGGCGCTGATGCCACTACGCCACCAGCTGGCATATCTGAAATATATAGCATCTCAAAATAAAGCTGCCAAACGTGGCCAGCACCATAAAATGAAGATTGTGAAAGAAAGCAAAGGGAATGTCGAAAGGACTTTTACTTTTGTTGTAAAACAAGTTTGGGTAAGCAATTAAAATCTAACCACAATTAAGTGTTTTGGCTGCCTGGCAGCAGTTAAATTTATTCCTGATGGATGAACGTGCACAAGTGTTGGTCGATAACTCAGAATCTGTAGATAATGCCCAAATACATTTGCTGGTGTTTGTGCTGTGCATATACATGGATGCATTTAGGTGCATATAGACAGATGCATTTAATTTTAAGTGTTAAAAGAGATTTCTACTGGGATTGAAACATTTGCTGCCAAGGTCAAGGCTGCCCTGCATTGAAACAGAGTGCAGAGAACTGGGAACTGATGTACTCGTGAATAATAAAACTATACTGAAATAAAGACCATAAGACATAGGAGCAGAATTCGGCCACTTGGTTCACCAAGTCTACTCTGCCATTCAATCTGAGCTGATCCCTCCGCAGTCCCACTCCCCGGCCTTCTCCCCGTTACCTTTGATGCCATGGCCAATCAAGAACCTATCAATCTCTGGCTTAAATACATCCAACAATTTGGCCTCTGCAGCTGCCTGCGCTAACAAATTCCACAAATTCACCACCCTCTGGTTAAAGAAATTTCTCTGCATCTCTGTTTAAAATGGACGTCCCTCTATCCTGAAGCCCAGCCTCCTGCACCAGCTTCTCAGCCACACGCTTATCTGCCAAATCATCCTGTTTCTGCCCTCACTGATGTGTGGCACAGGTGGCAATCCAGAAATTACTACCCTGGAGGTCCTGCTTCTCAGCTTTCTGCTTTGCACTCTAAATTCTCTGTTCAGGACCACTTTGCTTTTCCTTCCTATGTCACTGGAACCAATATGTACCAATACATCTGGCTGCTCTCCCATCCCCTCCAAAATGCTGTGGACGCAATCCAAGATGTCCCTGACCCTGGCACCTGGGAGGCAGCATACCATCT
Organism: Hemitrygon akajei; assembly: GCF_048418815.1. Taxonomy (NCBI): domain Eukaryota; kingdom Metazoa; phylum Chordata; class Chondrichthyes; order Myliobatiformes; family Dasyatidae; genus Hemitrygon; species Hemitrygon akajei. Next base: position 36,707,887 of record NC_133134.1, on the reverse strand, counting down.
GGGTGTCCAGGTCACATACACTGAATCTCCTGTCTGTTCCTCTGACTATTGAGTCCCCTATCACTACTGTTCCCCTCTTTTCCCTCTTTCCCTTCTGCACCACAGTCCCATACTCAGTGCCAGTAACTTGGTGTCCATGGCATTCGCCTGGGAGGTCATCCCCCACAACAGTATCCAAAATGGTGTACGTATTATTGAGGGGAATGGTCACAGGGTGGTCTGCGCTAACTGCCTATTCACCATCCCAGTCCTTCTCCTGGCAGTCACCAAGCTACAAAAATACAACTGCAGATGCTGTGGATCAAAGAATACGTACACAAGGCTGGAAGAACTCAGCAGGTCAGGCAGCATCCGTGAGAAAAGAGTAGCAACGTTTCTGGCCGAGACCCTTCATCAGGAATTCCTGATGAAGGGTCTCGGCCCGAAACATTGGCTACTCTTTTCTCACGGATGCTGCGTGACCTGCTGAGTTCTTCCAGCCTTGTGTACGTATTCTATAGTCACCAAGCTACATGCCTCCTGCAACTTGGGGGTAACTACTTCCCTGTAACCCTAATCAATAACTTCCACCCATACAAGCCGAAGGTCATCCAGCTGCTGCTTCAGATCCCTAACACGGTCTTCAGGGAGCTGCAGCTGGATGCACTTCACGCAGTTGTAGTTCCCTGGGAGATTCTGGGTCTCCCAGGACTCCAACATTCAGCATGAAGAACACCCAATGACCATTAAAACTACACTAAGTACCCCTGACACAGTAAGAAAATAGGGGAAACTTAACAGAAACTTACCCGGACAACTTGCCCAAAGCCAATTCCTCTTCTAAGCCAAAGCCTGACCCTCCCACTCTCACAACGCCTACTCCCAACAATGGGGGCTCCACTTGTCCCTTTTGTGCTTTCATTTTCTTCTCTCTGCACTGCTCCCACTGGTGTTTTGGGCCACTGGAGTGATACTGAACACCCTCGAAGCTCACCCTTGTAAACGAGTGCTGCCAGTCTGCAAGAAACCTCCTCGCTGTGCACTGCTCCTGCCCTGTTTGTGCAGCTGGAATGACAATGCCCATGAAGGGCTTTATAAATTGGCTATAGTTAGTACATAATGCCTTATCTCTTTCAGTAGTGACAAGATAATACAACGCTGCAGCTGGAATCTATGAATTGAATCTTTATCAATTCGGGCAAGTTAATTAGAAATCAATGTAATTAAAAATTAGTACACAAGCTTTCACACACCAGATACCTGAGAGACCTTTATAATGCTAAATATGCTTTTAAAGTCTGCTTTATTGTAACGTGAGAAAAGAATAATGGTAACTCCTCTGATCCCTTGTGCTTTGAATTTATCTTTGGCCACAAATGATCTAAATTGATGTTGGAAAGAATCATGCAATAACCCGGACTGTCTAGAAGGATAATAGAACAAGTCTGGAAATGTCACTGCATTTCAGTCGGCATAGTTTGTGTGGCTCCTTGTAATATTGCAAATCATTTGTTGCTGTTGGAAGACAAGGCCATCAAAAGTGTAATTCTGCTGCTGACTCTTAATTTGATTTAAAAAGTCAACAGATTTTCAGACAGGAGATTAATGTGCTACTGATCTCCATTTTAGATATGAGCTCTGTCTCTGTGCAAATCACTCTTGGCTCCAGTTCCATTCTAGGGACTCAAGCACAAAAATCTAATGTGATGCATAGGGAATGCTGCATAGTCCAGGATGCCCTCCTTTGGAACGTACCTTGAATGGAATCCAACCCAGGTGGACGTAAATCTAAAAGGAGACAGAAGAGTTCTCCAGTAGGAGTCACAGGATGGTCAGAATCAGAATCAGGTTTATTATCACCAGCATGTGTCGTGAAATTTGTTAACTTAGCAGCAGCAGTTCAATGCAATACCTAATATAGAAGAAGAAAAAAAAAGTAAAATAATAATAATAAGTAATTAAATCAATTATAGTACATGTACACTGAACAGACCAAAAATCGTGCAAAAAAAACCAAACAATATATATTAAAAAAAGTGAGGTAGTGTTCATGGGTTCAATGCCCATGAACATTGGACATGGACATTGGGGAAGAGAGGAAGAATGGAGGGGAAGAGAGGATGGTATTTGGGTATCTGAGCTCTTTTCATTCCCTTTCACTGTCCCAGCCCCAAGTGTAGATCCTGAGTATTGGCTACCTCAACATTGACTAGTAATAGAACTTGGGCACCTTTTTTTGTGTAATATTAAATTGTTTAAAATGATTAAAGTAGTTGATAGGTCACATAGATATAAATTCTTTCTTCTGGTGGCCTGTGGGAATCCCAAAAAAGGATGTAATCTTAAAACCAAATCTAGATTGCACTGAGTGAAGTTATGAAGGACTTCACTCTAAGATCAGCGACAATCTATAACTACTTCTTGCTATAAAAGCTTTGGGTGGTGGTGGTGTGGTTAATTGAAAATGTCAAATCTGAGTCAAATGTCAGTAGGTGAATTATGGAACCAAAGCCGGTACGAAAAGTTTGAGATAAAGATGTGTAAATCTGTTGTGTTCAATTGCATGTTATGCAACCAGAAAATAGTACAAAAGAAAGCTATAAAATCCATTTAGTCTGATAGCTTTTTCTTGGAGCAATTTGGTTAGTCCCACTCCCCTGCTCCTCCTTTTATCCCTGGTGCTTCATGCTTTTGAATTCCTATTGAATCTATTTCAATCATCTTATCAAGCCATGGATTTCAAATTTTAACAATATGTTAACAAAAATTGCGCCAGATATATTTTCTACCTGAAAGGCTGCAGTGGTTGGGGAAAGTAGACACAATTTTTCAACAGCTACAGTGGCCTGAAGTCCCATACTACCAAGAACAGCTACCATTCTGTTCCTGCCATGTAGTTTAGCAACGTTATGACCTCTTGATCACTTTGCACTAAAATAGACTTTGTTATTTTGTTCTAATTTTTTTGTGAAAGTGGCACAGGAGCACCATGCTGTACAGTACCAGTGACCCAGGTTCAATTCCTGTTGCTGCCTGTAAGAAGCTTGTATGTTCTCCCTGTGACCATGTGGGTTTTCTCCGGGTGCTTCGGTTTCCTCCTGCAGTCCAAAGACACACTGGTTGGTAGGTTAATTCGTCATTGTAAATTGCCCCATAGTTAGGCTAGTATTAAATCAGGGGATTGCTGGGTGGAATGGCTCGAAGGGCTGAACGGTTCTATTCCACGCTGTAGTCCAATTAATAAATAAATAGTATTCAATTTTGTTTAACTTGTGTTTTTCTTATGAATCCTGTGTATGTGATGCTCTGTGTCATGCTGCTGAACTGCACCTGTGCTTACATGTATTTGTGCATGTGATACGAGGGGTGATTGATATGTTTGTGGCCTAAGGTAGAAGGAGTCAATTTTAGAAAACCTAGCACATTTATTTTTCAACATAGTCCCCTCCTACATTTACACACTTAGTCCAGCGGTCATGGAGCATACGGATCTTGGACCTCTAGGAAGTGGCCACAGCAGGGGTGATTGATAAGTTCGTGGCCTAAGGTAGAAGGAGATGAGTTATACAGCTCTCGTCACATGCAGTTCAACTCTTTGAGTGATAATGCAGGAAGTTTGAAGTTAATAACTCATCTCTTTCTACCTTAGGCCACAAACTTATCAATCACCCCGATGAATTATTAACTGATGACTTATTGATGAGTTAAATGTGCTAGGTTTTCTAAAATTGACTCCTTCCACCTTAGGCCACGAACATATCAATCACCCCTTGTAAATCACTTGACTTTCACTTTGACTTAATATATAATTAATACAATGTTGGAAAATGCATGGTCATACACTTTGGAAGTAGAAATAAATGTGCAGACTATTTTCTAAATGGGGAGAAAATCCAGGAATTTGAGATGCAGAGGAACTTGGGAGTCCTTGTGCAGAACACCCTGAATGTTAAGTTACAGGTTGAGAAAGGGAAATGCCATGTTAACATTAATTTCAAGAGGTCTAGAATACAAGAGCAAGGATGTGATACTGAGGCTTTATAAGGCACTTGTGAGGCCTCACCTTGAGTATTGTGAACAGTTTTGGGCCCCTCATCTTAGAAAAGATGTGCTGGCGTTGGAGAGGGTCCAGAGGAGGTTCACAAGGATGATTCCAGGAATGAAAGGGTTATCATACGAGGAATGTTTGATGGCGCTGGTCTGTACTCGCTGGAATTTAGAAGGATTGGGGGGGGGGAGGGGATCTCATTGAAACCTTTCGAATGTTGAAAGGCCTAGACAGAGTAGATGTGGAAAGGATATTTCCCATGGTGGGAGAATCTAGGACAAGAGGGAACAGCCTCAGGATAGAGGGGTGCCCTTTCAAAACAGAGATGCAGAGAAATTACATTACCCAAAGGGTGGTGAATTTGTGGAATTTGTTGCCACATGCAACTGTGGAGGCCAGGTCACTGGGTATATTTGAGGCAGAGATTGATAGGTTCTTGATTGGACATGGTATCAAAGGTTACAGTGAGAAGGCTGGGAACTGGGGTTGAGGAAGACATAGAAAAAAGTATCAGCCATAATTGAATGGCGGAGCATACTCGATGGGCCAGATGGCCTAATTCTGCTACTGTGCCTAATGGTCTTATATCTGTCAGTGTCTTTGACTTTGTTGATATATCTTTCAGTGACAGAGAGGCCATTTGGTCTATTATGTTTGTACCCAAGTTTTCCATTACATTCCACATCTTGACAAGTTTTATTCTCATAAGCACACTTTTCAACTTCTTACTTTTTAAGTAATTAATCAGCTGTTGGAAGAACAGGTGGGTGTTTCAACAGTATGTTATGGCAATCTAATCATTAGACTGTCTGCTGTGATTTGGGATTGCTGGGTTTTCATTCCTTTCCTAGATTATTGGAAAGATCCATCATTGCTGAAATCTAATCTAAAGTAAAATAGTTTAGTAAGACTGAAACAAAAGACTAAATATTTATTGGTCAGTATAGGGGATGCTGAATGTTCCACAGTCCAGTAGTCAAAGATGTGTGTTGAAGGATGCCGATGTACACCTTAATGCACATTTTTTTGGTTTGCAGGTTTCTATTTTCTTTGAGATAAAGTGATTGATCTGCAGCTGAACTTTCCTGAAATCACCCGGGTTTCAGTGGAACTTGTAATTTATGCTCCATTTGAAATAGGGTCAAATCAGCAGCGTGTATAGTCAAATAGGAATTAACTAATCTCTGGGTTATCTTTAGAGCACAGCAGCAAAAGTCAGATGATTCTGTGATATGAGAAACCAAAGCATCTTGAATTTGCCCACCCAGTGTTTGATGACGAAGTTGTTCGAGAGAAGCCTATTGACTGCATTATGGTTATCCTGAAACTAATCCAATGTGAAATGCCTACTGCATCTGTTGCAGTGAAAGTAGATGTTTCCTTTCGCATAGTCAAATCCATGCAGCTGAGAGTCCAATTAATTAACCCTTGATTTCCAAATGCAATGACTTCTGGTTCACTTGACAATGCTTTTTTTAAAACAAAGAATCACATCAGAAATTCATATTTCAACCTGAGCCATTGAATCTCTCTCTTTCTGTGGATGCTGCCTGGCCTGGTGTATGATTTAAAAAAAAAATTAGCAGAGCAGATGAGATGGGGAAAGTGATGATGAACACAGGGAAGGATCAAAATAAAGAATTGGCAAGAAAGAGAATTTACAGGTTTCCTGCAGAAATAGAAAGGAAAAACCAAGAAGGGTTCAACACGATAACTAATTATATGTGCAAACATGAGGAAATCTGCAGATGCTGGAAATTCAAACAATCAAACAACAACACACACAAAATGCTGGTAGAACACAGCAGCCAGGCAGCATCTATAGGGAAGAAGCGCTGTCGACGTTTCGGGCCGAAACCCTTCGTCAGGACTAACTGAAAGGAAAGATAGTAAGAGATTTGAAAGTAGTGGGGGGAGGGGGAAATGCAAAATGATAGGAGAAGACCGGAGGGGGTGGGATGAAGCTAAGAGCTGGAAAGGTGATTGGTGAAAGTGATACAGAGCTGGAGAAGGGAAAGGATCATGGGACGGGAGGCCTCAGGAGAAAGAAAAGGGGGGAGCACCAGAGGGAGATGGAGAACAGGCAAACAACTAAATATGTCAGGGATGGGGTAAGAAGGGGAGGAGGGGCATTAACGGAAGTTAGAGAAGTCAATGTTCATGCCATCAGGTTGGAGGCTACCCAGCCGGTATATAAGGTGTTGTTCCTCCAACCTGAGTTTGGATTCATTTTGACAATAGAGGAGGCCATGGATAGACATATGGGAGATCCCCAGAGCTGATAAGGTTGGTGATGGTATAGGAGACAATGGCCTTAGTGGGATCATGATTGAGGGGTAAATAAGAGGAGGTATCAGAGAGTTGTCGCTGTTCCTTGGCCAGGTAGAGGTCAGTACGCCAGACAACAACAGCTCCCCGCTTATCAGCAGGTTTTATAGTGAGGTTGGTGTTTTGGTCCTTTGTAAAAGTCATGTCAAAATCATTGCATGAAACCATAGACACAAGACAGGGACACAGAAAATGATGCAGTCTGACTCAAGGATGCTGAATCGCTGGAGAAGATTGATGTTTCAGAATTAATGACAGCTAAGGTAATTTAAAAGATTTCAAAGTTGTCAATGCTGGATTTATTCCAATGTCAAGGAATGTTGGTAACATTGCCAGGCTTTGTTATAGAACTTGCGCATTACTATTGAGTCTTCACAGTGAGTAAATGTTGGTTAAACTTAAGGAATTGACACTCATTTACCAGTGCCTTCCAAGTAGGAACAGTTCTACAAGGGAAAGTATTGAAAGCTTGAGAATGGCCAAAATTGAGAAGGATCTTCTATAATCCCATTTTTGTGAGGTCAAAAAGGCTGCTTATATTAGTTGTTATTTCATACACCTTTCTGAACTTTATCATGGTGAAAATTGTGATTTTGATTGCATCTCTTGATGGACAGAATCTGTATTGCAAGGATATTGAGGAGAATTCTTGCTATTACTTTGGCTGAGGTAATCAGCAGGGAGACTCTTATAATTACTGCAATTGAATTTGATTTTCTTGACAATGCTCAGGATTTTGGTGCCACAGATATACTCTCCTTTTCCCAAAAGAAGGAAATAAGGTCATGCATTTATATGTGAATTACTTCTGCTGTGTTTTGGACCTTAAGCAGATATTTTTGCTTGTTACGGTGGTCTTCTTTTCCAAATTTTGAGTGACGTTTCCAACCTCTTGCTGTGCAGCATTAGCAAAGTTGTTGCTGTAGTCATGCTGTGAGATGGAGTCAAGGAGGATCTCATCAAAATCAGAATCTTGGTTGTTTAGTTACTCATCCAATTGGCTTTGACAGTCTCCCTCTGCTTGATTGCTTGATAAGCTTTTATCCATGGCTGCTAGTAAAGTGGGTCCTTGGTTCTTTGGGCTATAGATGGTTTTGTCAGTAGTAAAGAATCCACCTTGGTTATGGCTGTCTGCTGACTGCTGCATCTTTTATTTTTTTTTCAGCCTATCATTTGTTCCTTTAAGATGTGTTTTTGTTGGATCTCGGCCTAGAGATACCACTTTTTCCCCCTGTATTTGTGATGGAGTTTCCAGTCCAGGAATATCTTCAGCTTATCAGTGGTTAGCCTGCTCCAGTGTATTTTTCCCTAACCAGTCTGTTTTTCACTAGAAAAGCAGAATTTAGTCACAGATAAGAAATATGGTGGACTGAAGTGAGAAATGGCTCAATGGATGTTCTCAGATGTCTGCTGATGGGAATTGTCATGTTGTCTGTGAGGTGCTGACTGAGTAGAATTTTCTTTGAAGGCTCCTTGAGAAATTTGATGTTGACTTTCCTGAGGACAGTGTTTTTCTTGCCTTTTTTATTTTGGGGTCAGTTTGATGAAAATGACAGATAGGCAGTGTCACTCTGGTAGTCATGGGCTTTTGTCATGGTGGGGTATTGTGGTCATCGTTGTGGTTCTTCACTCAGTTGCTGACATGTAATGGATTCATGATGGCTGGATTGAGGATGTCAACATAACATTGCTGAAACAGGATGC